>NW_027397096.1:5494042-5830038 GCF_003265705.2 Callorhinus ursinus | reverse complement strand
AAATAAAATCTTTAAAAAAAAAAAAAAGAGAGAGAAATAGAAGAGTACAAATTCAATTCAAGTTTGTATTGTGAAAGCTTGTCATTTTCCAGATGCCCTTTGCCTCAATTACCTGTAAACTACCTAAACATATAAACTGTGTTAGATTTGCTTGATTCCCTGTATGAATTACAAGACCTTGTTTAAGGCAAAACGTTTTACTGGGGGGAAAAAAGAAAAAGATCAACCCTTCTTCGAAAAACGTAAACAGAAGAACATTTTTTTTTTTTTTTTTTTTAAGTGCTCAGGTGGCTAAGGAACTCTGTACCCTTGTGTTACTCTTGCTGTCTCAGGAGTCTGCCAGACATTTTCCAAGCACATGAGTAGGCCCTGTGTCGTTGCTAGTGGTTTTAAGACCTTCTTCCTTGTGTTGATTTCTTAGCCAGTGGAGCACAGAGCATCCCTAATGGTAGTCCTACCCACGGTGAGGGCACCCACTCGGAAGAGGAAGGCTTTGCTATGGATGATGAGGATTCGGATGGGGACCTGAATACCTGGGAGCTGTCAGAAGGGGTATCCGACTGTCCGCCCAAGGAACAGGCTGCTGATCTTTTTAACGAGGACTGGGACTTGGAGTTGAAGGCAGATCAAGGGAATCCGTATGGTAGGTGTGGCGTTTCTGGGGTCCTAGACCAAGGTTTGGAGACCCTCCTACCAAATTACCCCAAAGGCAGACAGTTTGGAAGACGGACTCAATCTGTGAGCTTAGCCTGATACCTGTTACAGGGCTGAAATGTCTGTGACAGCTTCTCTTTCATATTGGGAAAAAAATGCAAATTTTGTAGTTGACTCTCTTAAAATATCTGTGTGAATCTAGCAGCTGCAGGGAGAAGTGCTGTCTTCTGCAGTTGCGGCCTCTGCACTGCTAAGGGCCCTCCCCTGAGAAGCACCAGTCGGGGGTGCCTCAGAACACACGCGTTTGCAGTCCAAGGAGGGCTCTGTGTGTGTGCTTTTGAACTGCAAGTCCCCTAGACACTTTTTGGATGTCTCCCCTCCCCTCCTACCTTTAATCTGTTTTGTTTTGTTTTTTTTTAAACTGCTTGCAGATGCCGATGACATCCAGGGTTGCATTTCTCAAGATGTCAAACCTTGGGTGTGCTGTGCCCCGCAAGGAGACATGATCTATGACCCCAGTTGGCACCATCCGCCCCCGCTGATACCCCATTATTCCAAGATGGTCTTCGAAACAGGACAGTTTGATGATGCTGAAGATTGAGTCTGCAGCTTCTTGCCTGGTGGGTGGGCCTGCCTTCCAGATGAAGGTCTCTCTTCCTTTCATTGAGGTGAGAGGTCACATTTGAGGACCCATTCCCAGCGATCCCAGAGTCGGGAGCATAGACTGGTGTTAACTAGGACCCCAGTGTCCTCCAGTTCTGTTGTTGTTGTTGTTGTTGTTTTTAGTGAGCTCCTCCTTGGGACATGTGAGTGTTTGTGTCTGTGTCAGGAGGAGTTGTGTTCTTTATAAATAAAGGTAGAAAAAATTTGATACGCTTTTGTTTACTCCCCGTCCCTCCCCCCCTTTTAATTGGATACTTACCAGCAAAGCTTTACTCCTTTAGTTCAAGTCCCTGTCTTACATTTTAAGGATTGGAGGTACTTGGACCCTTAAAACTACTCTGTGAAAGAAAATAATTTTTTGGCCAGAGATTAGAATCCAAGAAATGTTGGTGACTTTGTGGCTGATTTCTCTTCCTGCTGATGAAAAATTGACCATTTACTTAGTAAACAAGCAAGCTGGAACATAAAATGGCAAATAAATTAAACCAGCAATTATATAGCCCTCGACTGGTATGAAAGGATTTTGAACCTTATTTTCTTTTCTTTAACCTTGTTTTCCATTTAATTATTTGCTCTTTGTAATTACTATATGAAGTCACGATTTTTTTAAATTGCCTTATTTTATTTTATTTTTTAAAGATTTTATTTGTAAGTAATCTCTACACCCGGGGCGCCTGGGTGGCTCAGTTGTTGGGCGTCTGCCTTCGGCTCGGGTCATGGTCCCGGGGTCCTGGGATCGAGCCCCGCATCGGGCTCCCTGCTCGGCGGGAGGCCTGCTTCTCTCTCTCCAACTCCCCCTGCTTGTGTTCCCTCTCTCGCTGTCTCTCTCTCTCTCTCTCTGTCAAATAAATAAATAAGTAAGTAAAATCTTAAAAAAAAAAAAATCTCTACACCCAATGTGGAGCTTGAACTCACAACCCCAAGATCAAGAGTTGCATACTCCCCCTGATTGAGCCAACCAGGCGCCCTGAAATTGTGTCATTTTCGAGGTGAGGAAAAAAAGACTCAAAATGTTTTGACTTCTGCAAGATCCCAGAGCCAGGAAATGGCAGAGCCATGCCCTAACCCCACACGTGACTCTCAGGTCAGCTTTCCTTGGCTGCCCACCCCTTGTGAGTACAAGCCTAGAGGTGGGTTCTGGGGGCTGTGCCTTGGCAGGTCTGTGATGCACCAGACTAAGTCGCCTTTGCCTCTCTGGCCGGCTCAGGGATTGTTTCTTACCTCCCTGCCTCCCTCTTGAAGCTGAGTCAAGAACAATTTCAGATCTGAAATCGGAGTCAACTCCATAGCTGTTAAATGAACATTTAACCATTTAAATGATTTTTCAGAGGCCCCACAAAGTGTGTGAGCAGGGCAGAACCTTATGAGGCAAAGCGGTGGCTTTCGCTGTGAGGGGCCTCATGACCCAAACTACCCTGGGAAGAAAAAATGTCCCCTTCCACCATCCTTGCTAAAGGGACAGTCATAGACCATATCACCACACTGCTCTGTCTTTCCTCCTCCTCCCAGTGCCAGAGCTGATTAGATCGGTGTGAAAATGAGCATTTCTGGTGTGAAAAGGTAAATTTGAGAAACTGAGCCAAGGAATGTCGGGGGCTTCAGGAGGACGGCAGAACCGCAGAATGCAAGGCTGTGCTGTTGACAGGCTGTGTTGGCCCATGTGTAAGCTGGAGCAGTGAGGTAGCTGAAACTGAGTAAAACTGAGTAAAGGCCCAAGTTGTAAGGTGGGAGAATATACGGATGTTGGAGGGTGGGGAGAAAACGTGGCACAGAAAGGCCATGTGCGTGAGAGGCTGAGCAAAGGAAGTTCTCCAGGTCCTGCTGCCGTGATCCGAGGAGCAGCTGAGAATCTAGGACACTCTTGTTTTGTAGGAATTAATCTTTGCGGTTCCTCCTCCTGGTTGTTTCCGACAAAGCGGGTAGGAGGAGGGCAGTAAGGTCCACTGGAGGAAGGATGTCGAAAGTTGGGTATGTCGGGAGAACAAGAGAAGGAGGGAGCTTAGTCAGTTGTGATTCAAATAGTGTTCTGGTGCCCCCCCACCCCCCCACATTGGGTGATCCAAGCACAGTAAGGATGTAGACGGTAACTCTCCAGGCTGTGAACATCGGTTATCTTGAGGGGGTGAGGTGGGAAGTAAGGGGAAGAAAGTAATGAAATGGAAAAATACTAATGATATAGTAAGTGAAAATACATACTATAAAGCTGCTCTGATAATATTGTAAAGATGAAAAAATTGCATATGCAAGTGATAAGGATTAACACGAACAAATGGAAACAGTTTGATTCTGTGATGGAGTTGCAGGCAGTTTGCTTTCATATTTTTTTAAAAAGATTTTGTTTATTGGAGTGTGCGTGAGCAGCAGTGAGGGGCAGAGGGAGAGAGAGAGAATTTCAAGCAGACTCCATGCTGAGCGCAAAGCCCAGCGTGGGGCTCAATCTCACCCTGAGATCATGACCTGAGCCAAAACCAAGAGTCGGACACTTAACCGGCAGAGTCACCCGGGCGCCCCTTGAACTTTTAGAAAGAAGAACTTTTAGAAAAGTCTTTGTGTTAAATTAGATTAGGGTTCAGTTAGGATTCCTTTTCTATTTATTTACTTATTTATTTTTTAAAGATTTTTTTATTTATTTACTTGACACAGAGAGACAGCTAGAGAGGGAACACAAGCAGGGGGAGTGGGAGAGGGAGAAGCAGGCTTCCCGCGGAGCAGGGAGCCCGATGCGGGGCTCGATCCCAGGACCCTGGGATCATGACCTGAGCCGAAGGCAGACGCTTAACGACTGAGCCACCCAGGTGCCCCATCTATTTATTTATCTTTAAAAATACCATAGAGGAATAGAACAGAGAGAAATGTCCAGAAGCAGGGAGTTTTTCAACTGTGCTTTAATCCAAAAGCCTTCAATCAACGACCAAGTAAATTTTGTTCTCTCAAAACTAGAGTGTGTATGACAAATGAGTTTGTAGGATAAATTATTGGATAGACAAAATTGTGGTTATTTAAAAAATAATTGAATAAGGGCGCCTGGGTGGCTCAGTTGGTTGGGCGACTGCCTTCGGCTCGGGTCATGATCCTGGAGTCCAGGGATCGAGTCCCGCATCGGGCTCCCTGCTCAGCGGGGAGCCTGCTTCTCCCTCTGACCCTCTCCCCCCTCATGTACTCTCTCTCTCTCATTCTCGCTCTCTCAAATAAATAAATAAATCTTAAAAAAAAATTGAATAAAAGGAAATATTGCAGTGATTTCTAACCAGTGTCCTATAACGAAGAATTGCAATTTTTAGGTATTCAAGAAAATGAAAACAAAACAAAACACCAACAAAACTTCTATCTATTCAGATCTCTGAATGCCAAGCTGAGAAGTATCAATCTCATGGGGACGTGTGAACTTGGATGTTGCTTGGTTTGGCCTTGTACTATGTGTAGGAATCCTCTCTGCCCACTTCTAGTCATGGGGAGCTCACTACCTCAGAAGGGGCCCGTCCACTGCTGGCTGGTGCTCCTTGTTAGAAAATTCTCCCTTGTATTAAGTTGGAATCTACCCATTTGGTCCTGGTCTGCTCTGTGGTCCTGTCTTTCAAATATAGGAAATTAGCAATCTTACCCTACCTCCCTTCTGGCTTTTTGCTTTCTAGCTAAATAGTCAACAGACAATTGCGTTTATGTGTCTGGAATCAGAAAGGGAGAGGAGGGGGGAGGGAGGGAGGGGAGGGAAGGGAATGTGGTGGGGATTTTTGAGGTTTTGGTAGGTGTTGTAGCATTGACAGAAGCCGAGTTTGTTCTGTGAGGGCTTGTAGTAAGGAGAGGGCCAAGGACAGGACCTTGCGGCACATTAGCAAAGAAGGGATCGATGAAAGGGTCGGATCCCAGAGCCAGGCTGTGGCAGGGAAGGAGGAGGAAAGCCAGGGGAATATAGGTGCCACATAAGCCAAATCTAAGAAGAAGAGAGTTTTAAGGAGGGGGGACGGTCATCTTTTATAGAGAGACACCAAGTAAGATGAAGGCTAAAAAAGGGCTTTTTGGGATGTGGGAATTAGAAAACGTTCATATAATGTACTGACTTGGGGCAGGTGCGGGGTGGGAGCATGGGCATTTCAGGCTTAAAACATTTTGGGGGATGCATGAGGCCCCTTGAGCTGCTGTCTGTGGCACTCCTGTTTTTCTTGCCTGGGGGGTGGGGTGGGGGTCGGGCAATGGTTCCTTCCAGCCAGCTTCTCTCAGGATGAGATGTGAGCCGGCCTGGGAGGAGTCTGCAGAAGTGGGCAGAAGCCGCTGGAGAAATGTAGGTGCTAAGGAACTGTTAGAAGGAACAAAAGAGAAGCTTTTATTCTGACATTTCTTGCAAGCAGTATCACTTGCCAAGAAAAGAATCACAACTGACCACAGCAAAAGTTTTGAGTGAGGGAAAGGAGAGTAAATACGTGTTTCTCAAGTGACCGGATGACATTTGTGATACGCCTTTGTTTCTCTCACGCCCTCTCTCCATGCAGGCATGCCGGTCATTGCCTTACTGGAGGCATGTGACGGGGTCAAAGACAACCAAGACGTTTTTCTATCTTTTCTTTTAGAGAAAGCAACTTACTTTGTTTTTATATGTTTCTTTCTCTTTCCTTCCTTTTTTTTTTTTTTTTTTCCCACTTGTAAAGAGGCAAGGGGACTTTGGACCAAAAGACTATGTGTCTTGAAGAAATTTGGAGGGAAAGAATGATCTTCCACCTCCCTCCCCCAAATCCCCTGGGTTGTGAGAAGAAAGATGGGAGAAGACATAGAGATCTGGGGATGCTAAAAGCAGATGGAACAGGAGTCCTTCCTGGTGTGTCCCTGGGAGTTAGGTCCTCAGAGAGTGATAGATGTTGGTGCTTCTATTTTTTTTTTTTTTTTTGGTTAAGATTTTATCTATTTATTTGACAGAGAGAGAGCATAAATAGGAGGAGTGGCAGAGGCAGGGAGCCTGATGTAGGGCTTGATCCCAGGACTCTGGGATCATGACTTGAGCTGAAGCCAGATGCTTTACTGACTGAACCACCCAGGCGCCCCGATGTTGGTGCTTGTAGGCAGTCAGGACCATCTTGCAAAGGATGCCCAGGCCTTGAGCATGCAGAGAAACCAGTGGGCCCAGAGCGGCCCCAGGACAGGGAGAACCATTGAAGATGGACATGGGATGACCTGATGCCCACCGCCCTCATTTGCCTTGGCACTGCATGAGGAAGTAAGGAGAACCCCAGAGGCCTTGGAAGGAAGCTCAGGGTCGGAAAGTAAGATGGTCAGAATGGTAGTTTTGCAAAATTAAGAGAGGCAAAATTAAGCTTAACAGATGAGAAAAAGTTACTTCTGTGGCAGGGGGACAGGTCATCAGCGAGGCAGAGATGGTGTACTTAAAGTATCATCATGGGTTGCTTAATACCAGAGTGCTGATAATTCTTTCTTTTCCTTTTTTTTTTTCCTATTAAAGATTTTATTTATTTGAGAGAGAGAGTGAGAGAGTGAGTGCGGGTGAGCATGAGTGGGAGCAGACAGAGGGAGAAGCAGACTCCCTGCTGAGGGGGAATCCCGACATGGGGAGACACAGGGCTCCATCCCAGGCCCCTGGAATCATGACCTGAGCTAAAGGCAGATGCTTAGCCGACTGAGCCACCCAGGCGCCCCTCTTTGTTTTTATTTTTCTATCTGGATGAAAACTTTTCAGTTTTTGTACTGTAGCAGAACAAACAGAACCATGCCATTCATAATTTGTATAAGTAATTTTGTGGTTTTTTTTTTTTTTGATGACTCCAGTATATTTCTGTTATGACTTTTTTCCCTTTGGGAAATTCTGGAGGGGGGGAATATACCCTTTCACTCTACCCCTAAATTGGTTTAAGGTGGGGACAGTTTGGTCATCACGAGACCCCAGGAGGGTATGGTGGGTGGAGCTTCCCCAAGCTTTCCTCTTTTTTTCTTTTTTAAAAGATTTTATTTTTAAGTAATCTCTACACCCAACATGGGGCTTGAACTCACAACCCCGAGATCAAGAGTTGCACGCTCCACTGACTGAGCCAGCCAGGTGCCCCCCCAAGCTTTGCTCTTAAATGCCTGAATGGCTGGGTAGGTTGACTGTAGAAGCTGCAGGCGACCACTCTGTGTGTCAAAGTAACTGGCGGGGCTCCTCAAAGCTCGCCTGCCCTGAGGAAAGACGGAAGCACACTCATCAGCTAAGTAAATACCTTGGCGCTACACTGCGCTTGGTTTTCCAGAGTTTGCATTCTTGGATCCAACTTTTCAAAGATGGTTGGATTATGGAGAAAGAGAAAAACACCCTAAATCCTGGCCATAGCCTATCTGGATTCTGCCTCCCAATTCTCCCTACACAGACTCCCCATCCAAATAACTAAGAATGCTGGATCTGGAGGACTGTGTGTGTGTGTGTGTGTACACGTGTGTGTGAGCGTGGCAGGCCAGGGAGAAGAAGTGGGAGGGTGTAACAGGAAGGCGAGCGGCGGGGCTGGCTCCCACTTTGTTGACTTAGTGAGTCTGGCTGCAAAGCGAAGGTCTTTGGAAAGAATGGCCTCCCTACTTCTGGCAGTTTCTGCTGAGCTGGTTCCGGGACTGAGCTAGATCTTGCAGGTGTTTATGGGTAGATGGACAGTTCCCTTGGGTTCCGGGGCACCAAGGTTTGCAAAAAATCCACCAGGATTTGTGTTTGATAGTGGCCTGTGGAGTAAAACATAGGCATGGTTTCTGAAGAAGCTGTTTTTTTCCACCTTACAGGATTTTCTGGTGCTCCCCTTTGAGTCAAGAGAAATTTCCCCAGGAGGCACACTTCCATTTCTGACCATTGCAAGGTGCAGTTGGTTTTCCTTTAAAAAAAATTTTTTTTTCTGGTGAGATAATTCTGACTTAAGAAGCAATTTCCTCTGACCACTTCCTCGCTGTTCACAAATGTGGCAGATGTAAGTTAGAGCCATGTGTTTGGCAACTCTGGGCGGATGCGGGAATTTCTCCAGGCTGCTGCCTGTGGCCCTATTCCATTTCTCCAGCAGGTGGCAGTAAAGACCCGCTGACGCGCTGTCTTCCACGTGGCCCACCGGGTGAGGGGCCCTGGAGGAGGTGAGGAGTGGCTCAGGGTTACCTTCCTGTTAGTGGGCTTCCCGCGCGTTGGCAAACGTACCCGTGAGTTCACGGGCAGGATTTACTCCTGATTTCAGACATGACATTTCTCAAAAAAGGTTATTGTGAAATCTAGGGTAAGGGTCGCCATTGCACCTACCCCAGAGGCCTGCTCATGCTTAGTATGTGAGTGCTTAGTATATGCTTGCTGATTTCAGCCAAAGTGTGCACATATGTGAAGGAAAGTAAAATGCATCTTGCATTTGACCAGATGATACATGAGGTGGTTTTCTTTATGAAGTCAGGCTATAAATCTCATTTTACAGAAGGAGAAGTTGAGGTTCAGGGAGGTGGAAAAATTGGCCAAAGGTCACAAGGGTAGGATCTGATCCCTCATCTGGGCTTCTGTGCTTGCTCGCCTAAGGTGGGAAACACTGCGATTTAGCGAACGTCTAGGACAAATTTCGTCGAAGAAAAAGCAAGAGAACGCAACGCAGGTTTGATCTTCACTCATCAGTTTATTTCTGAACACCTGCTATATGCTGTGTGCCGAGGCCGGAGGGGTGGGGGACCCGATGCCTGCTTTTGGCGCGGGGTTGGGGGGGCGGGCTCAGAGCCTAGGGGGTGGGTGGCGGCACACAAATACACCATTATGGGAGCCTGGGAGGACTGCATCCGCAGCGCAGCGTGCCATAGGAAGCCAGAAGAAGGGCGGAGCCCTCCGAGGAGAGGGCCCTGGTGCTGAGTCCTCGAGGACTTGGCCAGGCAAGCGGTGGCGGGGATTGTCCAGGCAGAGGTGCTGTGTGTGCACAGGCCCCAGCTGGGAGAGGACTCACGTGTTTGGGGAACTGGACATGTTTGGGAGGGACGTGGTGAAGGTGATGTGAGGTGAGCCAGGGGCCCTGAAACCTAGGCCGGGGGCTTAAGAGGTTTTCAGCAGGAATGAGACACTGGCAGACCTTCATTCCAAAGCTCCCTCTAGTTCCTGGTGGAGAACGTGGAGGTAGGGGCCAAGATGGAAGGCAGGGAGGTGTCTGGGGCCGTAAGCTAGTAAGAGGATGGTGACCTCAAGTAGAGTGATGGCTGTGGAGCCGGAGGGACATTGACACATTGGAAGGTAGAGCTGGCAGGAGTGGGGACAGAGTGAGGGTAGGGCGAGGAGCGGGAAGGAGTCTGGGAGGGTCCTGGGGTCCTGGCTTGGGCAACTGGGTGGATGCGGTGGGTTCTGTGTGAATGATCTTGGCAGTTCGTGAGCCCTTTCCCATCCAGTGTTTGTAGAGGAAGGTGCTCTGTGTTCCAGATGTTCACCTTTGTTCTCAGGGTTGGGAGGATGCCTCTGCGCTGTGCAGCCCTGCACCTTGAACATGGGACAGTCACGCCTTAGGGTACCCTCCCATCTTTCCTATGCTTTTCTCTCTCTCAGAGATCATCCCTCGGATGCTCAGGAGATGGTACTGGGGTGGACATTCTGGTTGCCTCTCCTGCATCCATCCCGCTCCACCGTAAGACCACCCCTTTCTTGTGCAGCCTGTGGACCTTGGGGAAAGCTAACCCCACCCCTGGACATAGGGGCGGGGCATGGGGTTTAGGCCTAAGTTAACACACATAATCAAATCTCCCATCCTCTGTGTTTGTCTCCTAGGCTGCCTAACAAATTACCATGAACCTGGTGACTTAAGACAAAAGAAATTTATTTTCTCACAGTTCTGGAGTCCAAAAGTTCAAAATCAGGTTATCATCAGGGCTGTGCTCCCATCAGAGGCTCTAGGGGAGATGATGTTCTTTGACTCTTTCAGCTTTTGGTGGTTGCCTGCCTGCCTTGGCTTGTGGCTGCTCACTGCAGTCATGGTCTCGTCTCATGTGGTCTTCCTCTCTGGGTCTGTCTCCCCTTCTGTCTCTGGTAAGGATATTTGTCATTGGATTTAGGGCCCACCCGGTACTCCAGGATGATCTCATCATAAGGTCCTTAGCTTCGTTGCATCTACAAAGACCCTTTTTCCAAATAAGGTCACGTTCACATTCACAGGTTCTGGGGTTTAGGAGAGAGGTCTGTCTTTTTTTGGGGGGGGCTGCCATTCAACCCAGTACAGCTCTGTGGATGGCAAGAAAGAATAAAATTGGAGCCATGTTGACATCACTGAGCCCCCGTCAAGCAGCCCAGCAGCCTGCCTACTTCAGGACCTCTGGTTATGTTATTCAATTAAAGCTCCTTACCGCTCCAAGCCAATCTGATGGACCTTGTCCCCCGTCACTTGCTGCTGAATGTGCCCCTCTGGAGTTCCTCGTGTAGGCAATTGGGTGTGAGGGAGAGATCACGGCGATGGGAACTTTCTTCCGGGCTCTGTTGTTGACTGTGTGACCTTGGGCAAGCGGCAGCCCCACGGACCGCTGGTTTGAATGTATAAATGGGGCCCTTGTCCCTGCAAAAGGCCCTACAAAATGGAAGCCACTGTGGTTTCTGTTGTTAGGGCCTCTGCATTCCAAGAAAGACGTACTAGAACTGGAAAGGGGCCAGACGATGGAGCGACGAAGGGCTTTTCCCATCAGGGCACACTCTTCGGTTAGAATTCTTCAGCCTGGGAAGATGGAGCCTGAGGAGGGGGCGTAATCCCAGTCCTTTAGACGACAAGGCTCATTTACAAGGCGGGACAGACTTGTTCATTACGTCCCAGAATCCTCAGCAGCCGAGGGCACCACTCCTAACAGTTTGAGAAGCTGTTTCCGGGCAGGCCATAGGAAGTGCTCCTTTTCACGGCAGGGAGGTGAACTTGAGGCTCTCGGGCAGCCTGGTGTCATCCCCTGCAGTCAGGCGGGCCTGGCTTCCACTCCCAGCTCCAGCGCTGTGCATGTGAGCAGTCTGCTTTGCTCCCCGCGTCTCGGATTGCTTACTGGTAAACTGGGGGCAATAACCGCTGCTTCACAGCTCCCCAGCTCTGACACACATGCGATCAGCTTCCTGCTTGTTCCCACAGGTGGCCTGACTGCAGACCCCCCCACTCCCCTCTGCCTCGCTCCGGCCACGTACGCGATTCTCGCCCACCTTTCCCTCGTTGTCTGTTTCCCCCTTCCTTCCGAGATTATTCTTGTGCGCACAAGAACCCTGATTGTCTCTCCCATCTGAAAACAACCCTCCCTCCGTCCCACTTCCCCTCGAGCTCCTGCCCACTTTGTCAGCCCCACTTGGCAGCAAAACTCCTTGGGAGAATTGTCTGTACTTGTCTCTTTTGATTAAGGAATCTTTGTAAGATGGACACACTCCTGTAACTACCATACAGGTTAAAGAAAAGGAATGTTACCAGCACCCCCAGGTGCCCTCTCCTCTTCTCAGTCACTCAGCCCCCTCTACCCTCCAAGGAAACCACTGTCGTGATTTAAAACACCATAGATTAGTTTTATCTTTTTTAGTTTATTGTAGTAAAGTACATATAAAGTTTACCATTTTAACCATTTTTTTTAAAAAAGTAATCTCTAGGGGCGCCTGGGTGGCTCAGTCATTAAGCGTCTGCCTTCGGCTCAGGTCATGATCCCAGGGTCCTGGGATCGAGCCCCACATCGGGCTCCCTGCTCGGCGGGAGGCCTGCTTCTCCCTCTCCCACTCCCCCTGCTTGTGTTCCTGCTCTCACTGTCTCTCTCTGTGTGTCAAGTAAATAAATAGAATCTTAAAAAAAAAAAAAAGTAATCTCTGCCCAACATGGGGCTTGAACTCTTGACCCTGAGATCAAGAGTCGCGTGTTCTTCTGACTGAGCCAGGCAGGTGCCCACCAACCCCCCTCCATTTTAACCATTTTAAAGCATACAATTCAGTGGCATTCAGTATACTCACAATGTGATGCAACCATCCCCATTACCGAGGTCCAGAACATCTTCATCACTTTAGAAGGAAACCCCACAGCCATCAGCAGTCACTCCCCATACCCCATTCTCCATTTTCCTCAGCCCCTGGCAACCGTGAATCTGCCTTCTGACTCTATGGATCTGCCTATTTTGGACATTTCATATAGATGGAATCATACCATATATGGCCTTTTGTATCTGGCTTATTTTACTTAGCATGATGTTGTCAAGGTTTATCCATGTAGTAGCAGGTACCAGAATTTAATCCTTTATTATGGCTAAATAATAATCTCATATCACTATACCACATTTCTCCATCCACTCATCAGGCGATGGCCATTTGGGTCGTTTCTACCTTTTGGCAATCGTGAGTAGCACTCACTGCCGTGAGTGTTCATGTGCAAGTTGTTTTTTTTTTTTAAGATTTTATTTATTTGAGAGAGAGCATGAGCAGAGGGAGAGAGGCGGAGGGAGAGGGAGAAGCAGACTCCCCGATGCAGGACTCGATCTCAGGACCCTGGGATCATGACCTGAGCCGAAGGCAGCCACTCAGCTTACTGAGCCACCCAGGTGCTCCTCGTGTGCAAGTTTTTGTATAAACACGTTTCATCTGTTGTTGAATAAATTGGCCACATGTTTTGTATTCTCTTTCTGTCTGACTTTATACTCTGCCAAGATTATGTTCTGTGACCTGAGATTCATCCACATTATTGCAAAGCAGTAGCTTGCTTATTTGCATAGCCGGGTAGTGTATCATTATGTGAAGATATCCCCATTTATTGAATCGACTTTTGATGGATTTTGTCCAGTTTTTGTACTTATTAGAGAGAGAGAGAGAGCGCGTACAAGCAGGGGGAGGGCCAGAGGGAAAGGGAGAAGCAGACTCCTTGCTGAGCAGGGAGCCCGACGCGGGGCTCGATCCCAGGACCCTGGCATCATGACCTGAGCTGAAAGCAGACGCTTAACCAGCTGAGCCACCCAGGCGCCCCCGAAGGAGTGTTTGAAAGTTCCAGTTGCTCTGACATTTTCACCAACACCTGACATTTCCACTTGAATGTTTAGTAGACATCTCAAACCCAGCAAGTCTCAAACGTAACTTCTTAGTGTGTCCTATAACCCTGCCCCCTGTTCAGCTGACGGCAGTGTTGGCCCTTCCAGAAAGCTTGGAGTTACTGTGATCGTTCCTATTTTTGATACCTTACGTCCAGTGTCGGGAACCGATTTGGCTTCCAGACACATTGGAACTATGACCTCATCTTCCATCCTGCTATTGGCCTTGTTGGAGCCCCCACCATTTTTCATCTAGATGACTGGGAATACCTTTCTGTATGGGTCTCCAGGCTTCCATTCCACATCTTCTGAGCATAGCAGCCAGGGTGGTCTTTTTTTTTTTTTTTTTAGAAATTGTGGTAAACTACACAGAACATAAAATTTACCACTTTAAACGCACACGGTGCAGTGGCATTAAAGACATTCACAGTGTTGTGTGGCCATCAGCACAGGGCGATCCTTTTAATATGTAAGTTAGATCACCTTACTCCTCTGCTCCAACTCCTTCCGGGGGCTCAACTTTGCAGAGAAAGAATCCATGGTTTTATGGTTTTACGGTTTTATAAGCGGCCCACCAGGCCTTGGCCAACCTGGTCTCCTGTGACTTCTGTGACTTCATCTCCTTTTCCTTGGCTCTCTCCATGCCAGACCCTGAGGCCTGCTCATGTTCCTGGAACAAGCTGGGCATGGCCCTGCCTTAGGCCCTTTAAGCCTTGGAATGCTCTGCCCCTAGATATTCCTACAACCAACTCTCCTGCCCCCTTAAAGTTTTGCTCACTTGACTCGAGGACTTTTGCCCACTATATGAATTTAAATATGAGAGCTGGCTTGTGGTTCAAGGATTCTCTGGGCAAAAGTTTTTTTTTCCCCCTTTCTACCCACTTCCAATGTTTGTTTAACATGGGCAGTTTCCCTCACTGCTCTGTGGGGAGGGAGTTTTATTTCACGAGCTGATTGCTAGTCCACTCCTGTGCTGGAGATGTGGCCCAGCTTGACGGGAGGCTTTAGGTCAGATTCTCCACCTTGACTGAGCAAGGCTCTGTCTCCCCTTTCATGCGCGCTCCCCGGGGCCTTGAAAAGCCAAGCTCAAGGTTACTTGGCTTTGGCATGTTTCCTCAGGGAGAAAGCCAGTTTCCACATCCTGTCCGGGTTCCTGCTTTCCCTTCTTTTTTTGGCCTCTGACCCTTTCTGCCAGCTCACTTGGTGCCTTTAAAGGAGTGAAACATTCCATCCAGCACTTTTAGTGTTTCGGCAGGAAGTAGTTCAGAGTGTCTAGTCTGCTCTGTTGCCAGAACCAGAAGTGCATTAAATGTCAGATTCAGGAAGGCAGCACATTATAGGAGAAAAGACGGGGGTTCAGGAATCCTTGGTCCCGGTCCCAGCCCTCAACTGGCTGTGATTTTAGACAAGTCACATGGCCTCACACGGACCCTCTGGGCCTCAGCTCCTCCCTCAGAAGCATAGAGGCTGAAGGGTGGGTGGCCTCGTAGATTCTGTGACTCCGTGGTCCTGAGAGACTGTCTCTGTTTTGAGGGAGCACATGACCGGGGGTGGAGAGCAGAAGCTCCCACTTCAGGTGGCCTCTCTGTGTGCTCTCAGTGGGCTGCAGGGCCCTGGGTCTGGTTTCGAAGAAGAGATGACAAGTGCAGCGTCGGTGGTAAGAAATTTGAAATCAAGAACAATAGTCAATTCCTCACAGATCGGGGGAGGAGGATTTGGGAGATCAGGGGGAGACCAATTTATAGTCAGGGCCATGGTTTCTGGGTAGGTGGGTAGAACGGGGCAGGGGGGGACAAGACTCAGCAAGTCTGTGGGTGAGCGTCTGCCACTGGGCTGGTAACTAGGCCCCGCACTGAGAGGAGGCTCCTGAAAACAGAACCTTAGGACCTGGCCCACATCCCCCCCTTCCTTCCCTTCTGATACCTTGCATTCAATGCCAGGAAACTTTTCCCTCAATCCCTGAGTCCCTCTTATCCTTTGTCTTATATATATATATATATGTGTGTGTGTATCTATAAAATTTTATATTTTCTAGTTTTATATATAATTATATGGATTTGCATAAATACCCTGATTTATATATAACTTCAATTAATAGACTTTATTTTTAGATTTTCAGAAAAACTGAGAAGACAGTTGAGAGAGTTCCCATATAACCCCACGCCTGGTTTCCCTCTTTACTAACAACTTACGTTAATGTGATACCTTTGTTGCAATGAATGAAGCGATGTTGACGCATTGTGATTAACTAAAGTCTATAGTTTATTTAGATTTTCCTAGGTTTTTTTTTTTTTAAGATTTTATTTATTTATTTGACAGAGAGAGACAGCGAGAGAGGCAACACGAGCAGGGGGAGTGGGAGAGGGAGAAGCAGGCTTCCCGCCGAGCAGGGAGCCCGATGCGGGGCTCGATTCCAGGACCCTGGGATCATGACCTGAGCCGAAGGCAGACGCTTAACGACTGAGCCACCCAGGCGCCCCAGATTTTCCTAGGTTTTGCCTAATGTCTTTTTCTGTTCCAGGATCCCATCCGGGAAACCACATTTACATTTAATTGTCAGGTCTCCTTAGGCTGCTGTTGTGGCAGCGTCTCCTTTTTTATTTGGTCTATTTTTTTTTTTAATTGCGGTGAAACACACAAAACACACAATTTAACCCCTTTTCAGCCTACAGCTTAAGTATATTCACACTGTGGAACAGTCATCACACTGTCCAACTCAGAACTTTGTCATCACCGCTGATGAAACTTTGTACCCATCGAACAACAACTCCCCATTTCCCCCTCCTCCCAACCCTTGGTAACCTCCATACTACTTCCTTTCCTTCTTTTTAAGAAAAGTTTATTTATTTCTTTTTTCACTAATCTTTACACCTGACATGGGGCTTGAACTCACGACCCTGAGCTCGAGAGTCACAGGCTCTGCTCTTCCGACTGGCACCCCCTGTACTGTTTTCTCTAGGAATTTGACTATTCTAGGACCTCATACTAGCAGCACCTTACGGCATCTGTCCTTTTTGTGACTTCCTGTTTTTGTTGACCCTGACGGGTTTTTTTTGCAGAACTGGTCAGGTATTTTGCAGGATGGCCCACTATTGAAATTGGTCAGATGTTTTTCTCATGAGTCTGGCTGTTCGAAGTATGGTTGTTACTCTGTGCCACACGAGATCCTATTGTGCTGGGCGCCTAGGTGGCTCAGTTGGTTAAGCGACTGCCTTCGGCTCAGGTCATGATCCCGGAGTCCTGGGATCGAGTCCCACATCGGGCTCCCCCTTCTCTGTGGGGAACCTGCTTCTCCCTCTGCCTGCCACTCCCCCTGCTTGTGCTCACTTTGTCTCTCTCTCTCTATGTCAAATAAATAAAATCTTTTAAAAAAAAAGATCCTATTGTGCTGAAGATTCAGGGATAAAAGCCTCGGGTCTTAGCTTATGCTCTTTTTACAAGGGACACTTAATCTCAGGGAATTTACTTACTTGTTAGAATCATGCAGTCGTTCAATGGTAAAGATGGCATTGAACTCATCCGTTTGACTTCAGAGCTGCACTTGCCCCTCCACTCCCTTTGCCTAGGCCAACCAGCGCCTGTGCCCCTCCCCCTTCTCGGGGTATTCACAATGGGGGGGGACAGTGCGGGTCAGAGCTGGGCAGGCTTCCAGGTGCAGGGGAAGGGGGGCACCTCTACTTAACCAGCAGCAGCTCGCCAGTGGGATTTTTCTGGAGGTTTTCTTTTTAAATTCAAAATACTTTATATACACACGAGTGTATATAATGCATGGGGTCAGTTTAAAGAAAAATAATAAACATAAATACCCAGGTGCCCAGCACCTAACTTAGCAAAGACAGGATTTACAATACTTTCTACATGCCTTGTATGCTCCACATTCCACTCTTGCTACTCAGTACCCCTTGCAGGTGATCACCATCCCGGATTTTGTGTTTGCCACTCTCTTACTTGTCTGATTTTGCCACATAAGCCTGTGTCCCTAATCAGTATGTTGTTTAGTCTGGAGAGATTTTTGGACTTATATTAAAAGAAATCACACTGGATATGTTTTATATATATGTATACATATATATATATTTAAAGATTTTATTTATTTGACAGAGAGAGAGAGCACAAGCAGGGGGAGTGGCAGGCAGAGGAGAAGCAGACTCCCCACTGAGCGGGGAGCCCCATGCAGGACTCGATCCCAGGAACCTGGGATCATGACATGAGCTGAAGGCAGATACTTAACCTACTGAGCCACCCAGGCGCCCCTGGATATGTTACATTATGATTTGCTTTTTCTCAATGGGTTTTTTTTTTTTTTTACTATGTATTGGGCACCTGGGTGGCTCAGTTGGTTGGGCGACTGACTCTTTTTTTTTTTTATTTAGGGTGTGTTTCTTCGACAGAGAGAGAGATAACGAGAGAGGGAACACAAGCAGGGGGAGTGGGAGAGGGAGAGCCAGCTTCCCGCTGAGCAGGGAGCCAGATGTGGGGCTCAATCCCAGGACCCTGGGATCATGACCTGAGCTGAAGGCAGACGCTTAATGACTGAGCCACCCAGGCGCCCCTGGGCGACTGACTCTTGATTTTGACTTGGGTCATGGTCTCGAGGGGGCATGGGATGGAGCCCTGCATCCGGCTCCACCGCCTGCAGGGGGTCTGCTCAGGATTCTCTCTTTCCTTGCCCCTCTGCCCCTCCCCTACTAGTGTGTGCTCATGCGCGCGCTCTCTCTCTCTCTCTCAATAGATAAATGAATCTTAAAACCCCAATGTGTTTACAGTGTGATGTTTAACACTGTGTTTATGGCATTCACTCACAAAGTTGTGGCTTCTGCATATTCATGGCTATGTACTATTTCAGTATATATTTTCCTGTCCATGGGTGTCTGGGCCATTTGCAGTTTTTATTTTTATGAACAGTGCTGCTATGAACATTCTGGGGCCCATGTGGTGGGAGAGTTTCTCTAGGTATATTATGATGAGCAGAGTTACTGTGTCATAGAATACATACCAGATAACACCAAACTGTCTTTCGAAGGCTTGGGTCCATTGTCACTCCTACCAGCAACGTGTGAGGGTTCCCCATAGTCTATATCCTCGGAGCTCTCTTTGGTGCTGGTCTGTCCACTCAGCTATGCCCACAACTCAGATGACTTTTGACCATACTCAGTCCTCACTCTGGTTTGGTCATCCCAAGGCTGACCTGGACTTCCTGTGTTCCCTGAGAGTTCGTCTTTTCACGTGTTGTTTGTTCAGCCTCTGGGTCCAGGCACAGAGCCCCTGGATTCCGGGTCCCAGCAGGACCCTATGGCTCCTGGGGAGTCAGGGAGGTAAGACCTGACTTTCTTTTGCCAAGCCAGGTGGCACTGGAATTTTCCAACAGTGTTGTCTCTCCACACACCCAAGAACCAGAAATCCTGAAAGAGAGCTCTAAGGGCTTTTCTTGAGGCCTTTTCGGCAGGTTAGCGTGAGCACTATCAGCACTGGGAGGAGGACGTGACATCTGTGCTGGCCCCAGGCCAGGCCACATGGACGTCTCCCTGCACAGTGCCAGCTCATCCAGCCTCGGACCTAAGGTGTGTGAGTGTGCACAGAGCTGGCCCTGCCCCGCCTGGACAGCCCCGGAGCCCACCTCCTACTGCATTCACCTACTGCCAGATTCTTCTTTTTTGGCAGTGGCTGTGCTGGGGATGGTGCCCAGTGTTCCAGGCTCGGAGTGTCTGCGATTTCCTTGTCGTGGGGAAGGCTCAACAGGTGCATCATGGGTACTGACATAGGCCAACTTGGGTTAGAATCCTGGTTCTATCTCTTACCAACTGTGGTATCGTGTGCTGGTGACTTAATCTCTCATAGCTGCTGTTTCCTCATTTATAAACTGAGAACACCATCTATGTCTACAGGGTCATTAAATGAGAAAGAGTATGTAAAGCATTAACATTCTCCCTGGCACTCTGGACCCTAAGAACTGTTTTGGGTGGGAAGAACTGGGTTTGAAGCCAGAAGGACCTGAGTTTGGTCCTGATGCTGTCACCTCTTTGTTGTATCATTTAGCCTGTCTGAGCCTCAGTTTTCCCCATCTGCAAAATGGTGATCCGAACTTCTACTTCATTGGATTAATTGAACTAAAATATGTCACCATCCGTTGGCAGAAGGGGTTGCTTAATAAATATCAGTGACTGTCATTACATGAGATGGAAGGCTTTTGTTTTCACTAATGGGACATAGAGACTCAGTGACACAGAGAGTAATCATTTCCTGTGGAACACCCCAGACGTCAGATTTTTAAGTATTTATAAATATATTATTTTAAAAAAATATAAACGTTTTGGAAAAGAAAAAAGGAGAAAAACCCCTAGAATTCCCCCAAGATCCTACTACCTGAACACAAGTATTGTGACCATGTGGTGTCCTTCTTTCCAGGGCTTTTTCATGGGGTTTAATGAAGTGGTTGTAATTGTCACTTATATGCATGTCTGTATTCTTTTTCCCTTGATGTGCAAATACTGTATCACAAACATTTTCCCATGTTGCTATATGTTATTCATAATTGTAATTTTTTAATGGTTGCATACCACTCTTAAGTAAGATCTTTTAACATAAACTTCTCCAGTATTTCAGGTTTTTTCCTAAGGATTCCAGAAGTCAAATCACTGGGTCACCTTTTATGGCTTCAGATTCATATAGCCAAATTGCTTTCCAAAAAGATGGTATCAATTTGCAATGCAGTAATGTCTGATAGAGCTCATCCAACTGCATAGTCATTGGTATTGGGTATTATAAATACAGTTTTCTTTTGGCTGATTTATGAACTATGTCTTGTCTTTATTGGCAGTAGTTGCCAAGCTGGAGAAAGTAAAAAGGACTTAAGAAATCACAACAAACTTCATTAATGCAGAATCATGGCATCAAAAAGAGCTTGAGTGGCATACTAACTTCTTGTCTCTCTGATTTTACCCTCTGCATTTAGACTGCAAAGATGGATGGATACTATATTTTAATTTAACATTTTTTTTTAAGATTTTATTTATTTGACAGAGAGAGACACAGAGAGATGGAACACAAGCAGGGGGAGCGGGAGAGGGAGCAGCAGGCTTCCCGCGGAGCCAGGAGCCTGATGTGGGGCTTGATCCCAGGACCCTGGGACCATGACCTGAGCCGAAGGCAGACGCTTAACGACTGAGCCACCCAGGTGCCCCAAAATGTGATTTTTTAAAAAAGATTTATTTGTTTGAGAGAGAGAGAGAGCAAGAGCATGAGCAGAAGGGGTAGAGGGAAAGGGAGAGGGAGTCTCAAGCAGACTCCACACAGAGTGTGGAGCCTGACTCGGGGGCTTGATCTCACGACCCTGAGATTAAGACATGAGCCAAAATCAAGAGCCGGATGCTCAACCCATTGAGGCACCCAGATGTCCCGAGTAAAATGTGATTATTAAAGACACTTTGGAAACTACAGAAAAAGTTGAAAGATACATCATTCTTAGTCCTAAGGTTAACATTTTGATACATTTCCTCTTTTCTTCCAGTTTTTTTTCTCCAATTTTTTCCCTTTTACATAACTGAATATACTATAGGTACAATTTTTAACTTACCTTTCTCACTTAACAGTATAATATAGGTATTTATCTATGTAACTATAAACATATATAGACATCTTTTTTTATATCTCATGTATTTTATTTTTGTCTTTATTTTTAATTATTTTTGTATTTCTTTAAGATTTTATTTATTTATTTGACAGAGACACAGCAAGAAAGGGAACACAAGCAGGGGGAATAGGACGGGGAGCAGCAGGCTTCCCGCAGAGCAGGGAGCCCGATGCGGGACTCGATCCCAGGACCCTGGGATCATGACCTGAGCCGAAGACAGACGCTTATTGACTGAGCCACCCAGGTGCCCCAATTATTTTTATTTTTTTAAAGATTTTATTTATTTATTAGAGAGAGAGAGAGCATGAGCAGAGGGAGTAGCAGAGGGAGAGGGAGAGGAAACCAATCTCCAGCAGACTTTGTGCAGAGCACGGAGCCCCACGTGGGGCTGGATCTCACCACCGCAAGATCATGACCTGAGCCAAAACCGAGTCGGAACCTTAACTGACTGCACCCCCCAGGTGCCCCTTGTCTTTTTTTTATAAAAGGAAATACATGCTCATGATTTTTAAAAATTTGCATAGTGCCGGGTGTACAATAAAAAGTCTCTTTGCCACCCTTGACCTCAGTCCCCCTCCGAGAGGAATCATTGTCATTGCTTGCTTGTGTATTCTGAGAAAGTCTATGCATATGCAAAAAAAAATGAGCTTTTTTTCCCCTACACAAATAGTAGAATACCAGACATATTGTTTTGCCCCTTGCTTTCTTGATATTTTTCGCTGAATATATCTTGGCAATCATCCCACAAAAGCACATGTGGTTTTGACATGATCTTTCTTTTTAACAGCTACTAATATATATATTGCATGGATGTACCATAATGTATTATCCAGTCTCCTATCGAGGATTAGTCCTTCCTCTTGTTCTTATAGACAAGTGTTCCAAGCAACAGACTTACTCTTCATGCACATGTGTAATATCTGTAGGATAAATTCCTGGCAGTGAAATTTTGCCAAGTCCGCAGATTCGTTTTAAAATGTATACTTTAGGGGCTCCTGGCTGGCTCAGTTGGTAGAGCATTCGACTCTTCATCTCGAGGTTGTGAGTTTGAGCCCCACATTGGGCGTAGAGATTACTGAAAAATAAAATCTTAAAAAAATATAAAATGTACACTTTAATTTTTGATAGATACCATCAGGTTACCTTTCATAGGAGTTGTACCGATTAAAACTCTACCCAATAACATATAAAAGTACCTGTTTCCCCATACCATCGCCAGCACAATGTCAACAATGCCTTTGATCTTTGACAAACCGAAAGTCAAAAACAGTATTTCAATTTTACTTTAATATACATTTTTTTCTTATAAGAAAGCCTGAATAACCCTTCAGAGCTGCTTATCTTTTGTTTTCTGAACTGACTAGATACCATTTTTAATTGCTGAAAAATATCCCGTGGAGAGGATTCACTGTAATGCATCTAACCATTCCTTTGTGTTGTTCCTAAATTTTCACTGTTATAAATGATACGATAGTGAACAGCTTTTTTGCATTAAGTTCCTTTAGCATTCTGTATTGTTTTCTTAGAATGAATTCCTGGAAATGAAATTTGTGGGTCAAAGGGTATTGGCATTTAAAGACATTGCTCCTGGAAAGGCTTATGCTAGTTTGCAACCCCCCTAACAATGGACACGTGTGCCAACTCACTTTCCCATCACCAGCATCAGCTTACCATATTTAAAGGATCTCTCAGGACGCAGCTTCTGAAGACCTATTGTGTGCTCTAACCCAGCGTTAGCCTAACTTTAAAGCCAGGAGATTTTTCCCCCTTTGTATCACGAACCAAATCCTTCCTTGTCAAACTGGGGCCCAGCTTTGTTCTGGAAGAACTCAGAGTTCTGCATCAGAGATGTCAGTGTCTATTTTCCTCTCTTTGTAAAACCCCACGGCCAGGCTCGTATGAATCACTGTGGAAGAAAAACATTGCCATTGTTCCAAGAAGTGCTCAAATGCTTCTGGACTGGCTTACCAATTGGAATAGATTGCCTATGGCCCAGGAGGCTTGGGGGCAGCACAGGATGCCCGGCTCTGCCCAGGGAGGTGCTGTTTGATTCCCCCTCTCTCTGGGTGTGGCATAGTCAGTGAGGGTGACCCTGGGCCAGGTGTCCTGTGTGCTGGGCCGCATCAGAGCAGGTGTCGCCTGGAAGAATAGACATTTGCTTTTATCTGCTCAACATCTTTTTCCTCTTTTGATAATAGGGGCTTCTCTCACTCTTGCAAATTACTGTACTCTGATCTAGCCTTGGCCTGTTAGGATCCCCCTTCCTCTTGCCCTGGACCCAAGAAGGACCAGTCACAGTCCCTCTGGGATTTTGACATGTATGGATGCTGGGAGAAACTTTGTTTTCCCATGAAATTTGGTAATCTGGGATGCTTTAGGCTTAAGGCTGCTGGTGGTCCTCTTTCCCTCCATGCAGAAAATGCCATCTGCAGTAGAAGCCTGGGAGTATGGAGCTCAGGAAAGACACGAAGAGATGAGGGAGGAGGGGCGGGAAGAGCCTGTCCTCACGCCAGCCGTTTGAATACCTGTCTGAACTGGATTTCTTTCCGCGTGTACCATGGAAAAGCTACAGTTCACCAGGAGAGGCCAGAGAACTTACATCTGAGAGGTGAGCAGAGAGTTCTAGAAGAGGGAGCTGAGGGCTGGTACTCGAGGAAGATATCGGTTGTCAGATTCAAACATCTCAGCTGTGTGAGATGACAGTCGGGATGGGGCAAGGTACGAATTGCTGGCCGGGAGTCTGAGAAGCAAGTCAGGAAGTACAAAGCCAGAGAGATGAAAGAATTGGTTGCATTCATCTGGGCACAAGATGGCCTTGAGCCACGTTTGCAGTGGGAATGACAAGGATGGAAGCCGCAATCGTAAGGAGAATTGCAAAGAAAGAATCAGCAGGACTTGGTGACTGACTGGTAGCCTGTATTAGTCCGCTCGGGCTGCCGTAACAAAATAGCACAGACTGGGCTGCTTAAACAACAGAAATCCAGTGGCAGAAGTCCAAGATCAAGGTGCCAGCCGCGTTGGCTCCTGGTGAGGCCTCTGTCCTCATCTTGAAGATGGTGCCTTCTGGCTGTGTGCTCACTTGGCCTTTCCTTTGGGCACGCGTGGGGAGAGAGAGAACTCTGGTGCCTTTTCCTCTTCTCATAAGGACGCGGGTCCTATCAGATCAGGGCCCCACCCTTGTTAACTTGACCTCCATAAAGGTCCTATCTCCAAACACAGTTACGCTGGGGGTGAGGGCTTTGATGTATGAATTTTTGGGGGCCACAACTCAGTCCAAGATACTAACCAATTAGAAATAAGTTTTTGGAGCAGGATGACTGATTTGTTTGGTTTTTACTTTCTTGTGCTTTGAAAAGATATTTGTAATCACGGGTACATGTGACTTAAAAAATTCTGTTCTTGGGGCACCTAGGTGGCTCCGTTGGTTAAGCGGCTGACAATTGATTTCAGCACAGGTCATGATTTCAGGGTCCTGGGATCGAGGCCCACATCAGGCTCTGTGCTCAGTAGGGAGTCTGCTTGAGGATTCTCTCGCCCTCTCCCTGTGCCCCTCCCCCTGCCTGTGCTCTCTCTCTCTCTCTAAAATAAATAAATAAATCTTTAAAAAAAATCAGTTCTTTTCACTTATCATAATATAAGCATTTTCCCGTATTGCTATGTAGTGTTCATGACCATCATTTTTGAAGGCTATGTTGCATTCCTGGTGGTACCCTATTATTTTTCCTCATCTTTATCTGAACCAGTTTCCCCTGGGTAGCCATCCAACAGCAAGCCCTGTCTATTCTTCCTTTTATCAAGCTCCTTGTCTCCATTGCTTTCTCCCTTATGGCCAACACCCTGCCTTAACGTTGGATTACTGCATACCAGGGGCTTCCTCGCTGGTCCGGGGGTCATTCTGCCCTTCACTGGGCCCACTCCTCCCACCCAACACAGAGGACACAAGTGAATGCTATGTTTTTCATGTCCCTCCTCTACCTTAACATTAACTGGATGATAAAATCCAAACTCTTTTGCTAGGCATTAGAAGTCTTGCACCATCTAATACTACCCTAACTTGGTTACCGCTCACCCACTGTTTCTGTATGAACTTTTTCTAGAATCTGATAGGCCCCTGACTATCGATCCAACATTTCCTGTCATTCCCAGCTCATTTACTTTGTTTCATCTAGGTGTCCTTCTTGTTTATCCAGCTCTGTTCAGGTTGGTTTATTAAAACATATCTACCTGCATATTTGATTTTCCCACTAGACCATGACGTCCTTGCAGGTAAGGACTATGACCGACTCATTTCTGTAATTTAGGTGCTGGCAGACAGCCCAGACTCAAATCCTGGCTCTGTCATATACAAACTGAATGACCCTGGACAAATCACTTAAAATCAAGCATCAGTTTCCTCATCTGTAAAACTGGGAAAATAATAGCACCTAATTCATACGGCTATTGTGTATAATGTGCATTATGTATGGTTATATATAAAAATTACCTCACAGAGACCCAAGGACAGTGATGCTTTAGTAAATCTTATTGGTTTTCAAGCTGATGCTGATCAGCACTCTGGAAATGTTTGTTGAATGAATTTCAGACTTCGCTCCTGCGCAGACAAAAAGGAACAATTGCTTCACTTTCCCGTGATCCCTGGCCTCCTCTCTAGAACCTCCCGGCAAACATGCCCACCATCCAGCCCTGACTCAACAAAGCAAGAAGCCTCAAATGCTAAGGAGCCTCTCCTGGCAGCTTGAGTGGGTTTATCTTCAAGGCCCCCAAGCTTCTTCTCAGGAACCAGCTTCATGGGGTTTGACTGACCTTTCCAAGTAGAACACCCTGACTCCCTTGGGCTGGTGCCCTCCACGAGAATCTGCAGGAGCCAGCGACGGGTTTCCTGCCCACAGCCAGGACCCCTGCAGCGCCTCTGATCAGGCCTGCCTCTAATGTCCAAGGGGCCCACGGCGAGAACTCAGAAGAGGGCCCGCAGACGGTAATCCGTCCGAATATTTAGAAGTTATGAATCAAATGAACAAAATGTTCAATGTGTTCCATCCTTCTACCTTAACAAATGTACCTTCATAATGACAAGGTTAAAAAATATGTGTAAATATGTGTAAAGATATGTGTACAGCTATGTCATTCCTAGTACTGAAAGTGGTATAACTGTGACCATAATTGTTTCTGTCTGGGTGCTCTGTAGATGGGCCAGCAATGTATGAATGAATATAATAAAAACATTAAAAATTAAAATTGTTTTTATGTATGTTTTAAAAGAGTTAATTTTGAACATTTTAGAGGAAAACTATATTAAAATTAAAAGATATCCATGGGGCGCCTGGGTGGCGCAGTCATTTAAGCCTCCGACTCTTGGTTTTTGGCTCAGGTTGTGATCTCAGGGTCCTGGGATGGAGCCCTGTGTCAGGCTCTGCGCTCAGCAGGGAGTCTGCTTGAAGTTCTCTCTCTCTCTCCCTCTGCCCTCCCTACCCTGTGCATGCTCGCTCTCTCTCTCTCTCTCAAATAAATAAATAAATCTTAAAAAAAAGATATCCATGAAATCCCCATTTTTTTAGATTTTCTTTAATGCGTTTTAAAAGGGTTTATAATTTTCTCCATAAAACACTTACATAGTTTTTGTTAGATTTATTCATTTCAGTTTATATTTTTGGCATGATCTTTTCAAAAATTACTTTTTTTATTTGTGGCTGATTATAAAAATTCATTGACTTTTGTATATTGATTTTTTAATTCAGCAACCTTGCTAAACTCTCTTATCAAAGCTAGTAATTTCTCTATAGATTTTTGTGTTTTCCATGTAGCAGTTATATACAAATAATGAATGTTTTATTTGTTTTTTTAAATCTTATACCTTCATTTCTCTTCTCTTCCTCCAATACAGTGTTGAATGAAAATATAAGCAGTTACTTTTTTGGGGGGGTCTCAAAGGGAAAACGTTCAATGTTTCACTCTTAATGGGATTTTTGCTGTCAGTTTTCTGTAGAGACCTGGTAGGAGGCTAAGGAAATTCTGCTTCTAGCTTTGTAAGGATTTATTTTTACATTTATTTTGTCATGAATGGATATTTAAATTTGTGGAAAATGTTTTACTTTACTGAGATGCTCATGTGATTTTTCTCCTTTAATCTGTTAATTATAGGAATTAGTTTTCTAACATTAGAACAATTTTGTATTCCTGCAACAAGCACAACTTGGTCACCACTGTTTTATGCATTGCTAGAATTTGTTTACTAATTTTTATTTTTATTATTTACTTTTTCTTTCAAGTTCTTATTTAAATTCGTTAGTTAACATACAGTGTAATATTAGTTTCAGGTGTAGGACTTAGTGATTCATCACTTACATTCAACACTTAGTGCTCATCACCAGTTCCCTCCTTAATCACCCTCACCCATTTAGCCTATCCCCCAACCACCTCCCCTGCCACAACCCTCCCTCAGTTTGTTCTCTATAGTTAAGAGTCTGTTTTATGGTTTGCCTCTCTTTCCCCTCGCCCCCATGTTCATCTGTTTTGTTTCTTAAATTCCATGTATGAGTGAAATGATATGGTATTTATCTTTTTTCTGACTGACTGACTTTGCTCAGCATAATACTCTCTAGCTCCATACACATCCTCACAAATGGCAAGATTTCATTTTTTTTTTAAGATTTTATTTATTTATCTGAGAGAGAGAGAGCATGAGAGGGGGGAGGGTCAGAGGCTTCCTGCGGAGCAGGGAGCCAGATGCAGGGCTCAATCCCAGGACCCTGGGATCATGACCTGAGCTGAAGGCAGACGTTTAATGACTGAGCCACCCAGGCAACCCTTCATTCTTTTTTTTTGGCTGAGTAATATTCCATTGGATACACACACACACACACACACACACACACACACTCACACCCCACATCTTTATCCATTCATCAATTCATGGACATTTGGGCTCTTTCCATAATTTGGCTATTGTTGATAATGCTGCTATAAACATTGGGGTGCATGTACCCCCTTTGAATCTGTATTTTTGTATCCTTTGGGTAAATACCTAGTAGTGTGATTGCTGGGCTGTAGGGTAGTACTATTTTTAACTTTTTGGGGAAACTCCATACTGTTTTCCAGAGTGGCTGCACCAGTTTGCATTTCACAAACATTGTAAGAGGGTTCCCCTTTCTCTGCATCCTCACCAACATCTGTCGTTTCCTGTGTTGTTAATGTAGCCATTCTGACAGGTGTGAGGTAATATCTCATTGTAGTTTTGATTTGTGTTTCCCTGATGATGAGTGATGTTGAACATCTTTTCATGTGTCTGTTGGCCATCTGTATGTCTTCTTTGGAAAAATGTCTTTTCATGTCTTCTGTCCATTTTTTAACTGGATTATTTGTTTTTTGGGTGTTGAGCCCTGTCTGGGTGCTCTGTAGATGGGCCAGGAATGGCCCATCTACAACAACAAAAAAATTTGTTTTTTTTTAAAGGATTTATCTATCATCTATCTATCTATCTATCTATCTATCTATCTATCTATCTATCTATTTAGAGAGTGCATGAACAAGGGGAGGGGCAGAGGGAGAGAGAGAGAGAGAATCTCAAGCAGACTCCCCACTCAGTGTGGAGCCTGATGCGGAGCTCGATCTCATGACCCTGAGATCATGACCTGAGCCAAAATCAAGAGTTGGATGCTTAATCGACTGAGCCCCCCAGGCCCCCCTGGGTGTTGTTTTGTAAGTTCTTTTTTTAAATAATTTTTTATTATGTTAATCACCATACATTACATCATTAGTTTTTGATGTAGTGTTCCATGATTCATTGTGCATAACACCCAGTGCTCCACGCAGAAGTTTTATAAGTTCTTTATATATTTTGGATACTAACCCTGTATCAGAGATGTCATCTGCAAATATCTCTTCCCATTCCAAAGGTTGCCTTTTAGTTTTGTTGGTTGTTACCTTTGCTGTGCAGAGGCTTCTTATCTTGCTATAGTCCCAATAGTTTATTTTTGCCTTTGCTTCCCTTGCCTCAGGAGACATACCTAGTAAGAAGTTGCTATGGACGATGTCAAAGAGGTTGCTGCCTGCGTTCTCTTCTAGGATTTTGATGATTTCCTGTCTCACATTTAGGTCTTTCATCCATTTTGAATTTATTTCTTTGTATGGTGTAAGAAAGTGGTCCAGTTTCATTCTTTTGCATGTTGCTGTCCAGTTTTCCCAACATCATCTATTGAAGAGACTGTCTTTTTTCTATTGGATATTCTGTCCTGCTTTGTTGAAGATTAGTTGACCATAGAGTTGTGGGTCCTGCTAATCTTTAAAAAAGCATTTTGCATCTATGTTCATCAGTGAAATTGTCTCATAATTTTTCTTTATGCTCTGTCCTTGTCAGTTTGGTATTAATTTTATGCTAGCCTCATAACATGAATTGGGGAGTGTTTCTTCCTTTACTATAATTTGAAAGGATTTGTGTGCTATTGGAGTAATTTGTTCCTTGAATTATTGGTAGAAGTTACTAGTGAACTGGTGTTTTCCTTGTGGCAAAATTTTTAACTGCTGATTCGATATCTTTAATGGTTATAGGACTACTCAGTTTTTAATTTCTTCCTGAGCCAGCTTATTTTTATAGGAATTTATCCATGTTTTCTGAGTTTTCACAAATTTATTAACATAAAATGGTTTATAATATTCTCTATTTTTTCAGTCTATATTATGCCTTCGGTTATGTTTTTCTTGGTCAATATTGCCAAAGCTTTGTTAGTATTATTGATGTGTTAAAAGAATCAAATACTGGTTTTGTTTATGTGTGTTTATTT
Source organism: Callorhinus ursinus (assembly GCF_003265705.2). Taxonomy (NCBI): domain Eukaryota; kingdom Metazoa; phylum Chordata; class Mammalia; order Carnivora; family Otariidae; genus Callorhinus; species Callorhinus ursinus. The sequence continues at coordinate 5,800,347 of NW_027397096.1, read as the reverse complement.
ACTATTTCATTATTCTGTGCTCTTATTTTTATTATTTTCTTCTTTACAACTTTCTTTGTGTTTGTTCTGTTAGTTTTTCTAGTGTGTTTTTTTCCCTTAATATGTAATAAAAGCATATAAAAGTATACATTTCCCACTAGCACAGTAATGGTTTAGCTAAACTCTGTAGGTTTTTTTTTTTTTTAAGGTTTTATTTATTTATTTGACAGGAAGAGACACAGTGAGAGGGAACACAAGCAGGGGGAGTGGGAGAGGGAGAAGCAGGCCCCCTGCTGAGCAGGGAACCTGACATGGGGCTCGATCCCAGGACCCCGGGATCATGACCTGAACCAAAGGCAGACGCCTAACGACTGAGCCACCCAGACGCCCCTAAACTCTATATGTTTTAACATATAGTACCTTTGTTATTTAAAAATATAATAAATATTTTAAAATTTCCACTGATTTATTATTTAAGCTATGACTTTAAAAAATGTGATTTATTTCCAAACACATTTTTTTTTCTAGTTTTCTATTTGTAACTGACTTCAAATTTAATTGTACTGTGACCAGAAAAAGTGGTCTATAGGACGCCTGGGTGGCTCAGTCGGTTAAGCGTCTGCCTTCAGCGCAGGTCATGATCTCAGGGTCCTGGGATCGAGCCCGGGGTCAGGCTCCCTGCTCAGCCAGGAGTCTGCCTCTCCCTCTGCCTCTGCCCTTCTCCCTCCCTTACCCCTGCTCGTGCGCTCTCTCTCAAATAAATAAAATCTTAAAAAAAAACCCCATAAACATCTTATATAAAAGATTTCCAAACTGTTTTCTAAGGAGGTTACCATTTTACATTCTCATCCCCATTGTGTGTGACTCTCAGTTGCTTCACATCCCTGTCAACACTTGGGACACTTTAATTTTAGCCATTCTAGGGGTGTGTAGTGGTATCTAATTGTGGTTGTAATTTGAACTTCCCTAATGACCAAGGATGTTTAGTACCTTTTCATGTGTTTATTTGCCATCTGTATATTTTCTCTGGTGAGGTATGTCTTCAGATCTTTTGCCAATCTTCCAACTGAATTGTTTGTCTTCTTCTTATTGAGTTATAAGAGTTCTTTATATATTCTGTATATAAATTCTATGTAATATTCTGCATATAATATATTCTCATTATATGTACATTATATATTCTAGATATAAGAATTTTGTCAAACTTTGTCAAATGTATCTATATTTTAAATTAAAAACATTTATTTATTTTTAAAATTTTATTTATTTATTTGACAGAAAGAGAGCACAAACAGGTGGAGGGGCAGAGGGAGAGGGAGAAGCAGACTCCCCGCTGAGCAGGGAGCCCGATGTGGGACTCGATCCCAGGACCCCGGGATCATGACCTGAGCCGACGGCAGACGCTTAACGACTGAGCCACCCAGGCACCCCCTAAAAAACATTTTAAAGAAGATTTTATTTTTAATAATCTCTACACCCAACGTGGGGCCCGAACCCATAACCCTGAGATCAAGAGTCACACACTCCATGGACTGAGCCAGCCAGGGGCCCCTCAAATATATTTTTTTGCCAATAGTCTTGCTGCCACTGTGGCAGTGCGACTAGTTCTCATCAACGGAATGTGAGTGGAAGTGATGTGTGCTGCTCGGGGGTCAACTTGTAAGAAGCAGTAGAGCTTCTCTGCTTTTCTGTGATCTTTCCATCGGCTGTGAAAAGAGCCCAGGGGATGGTGGACACACAGGGGGAAGAAGCTTGGGTCCCTGCCTGTCCACTAGAACACTGCAATGAACTGTAGTGAGAAATAACTTTCTATCCTGTTTAGCCACTGGCATTCCCAAGTTCATATGTAACAGTAACTAGTGTTCTCCTAACTCAGAGAATGCACCTGCCTTCTTTGGTATGGTTGGAGACTAAACATGAATTTGTAATCAGAATGACACAGGAGACTTCTTTTCAACAAATTTTTGTGTGAAGAGGCCATCTGAAGCTACTTCCAGAATCTGTTCTTTGCATTAGGTCAGTTTATTTCTTAAGGAATGACATACTCATGTAAACCTTTTTACTCAGTCTTTCAAGTGTTTCTTCATAACGGTGAGAGAGAATTTGCTGAGTTATTTGCAAGAGTGCACAACCAGGTCTGCCAGTGGAAGGGTTTGCAGTTTTTGCTCGTTGGTCAGATCAGTGGCGTTGCTTCTGGGGGACCAAAGGGGCTGGGTCTGGTGGGAGTCCAACTGAATAGGAGGCCATAGTTCCACTTCCTTTCCCCCAGAGTACTTGGTTCTAGGTTCCCTCCAGTGGGTCTCAACCATCAGCCAGTTTGTTCTTACGTCCATGGCCTGGGGCTGCCTCAACAACCAGTTCTTCTTCTTCTTTTTCTTTTCTTTTTTTTTTTTTTTTTTTCAGACTTTGGCCTGAAACAGAGCCATAAGTGATAGAACTCAGCATGGGGAGGACCTGTGTGTATGCACCTGTTGTGCCCACATGTGTGTGCCAATGACCTGGTGCTGGTGTAAAGGAGACATGGACAGCCATGAGTCTTCTTTCTTCCTGCTCTCCTTCCTCTCTACCAACCATCCCGTGGCCCTACCTTTCTCAGACACCGGAAGTATGGATGCTTCCCACCCTGGAGGAAGCAAGCCTGGGTGTCCCAAGAGAAATCATAGTGTCCATCTTGAGCCTGTGTATTGCCAAGGAGGTTTCTGCAAGTTATTTCTGGGACCTGACTTCAGAGCCCCTGGTGTCCAAATACTATGGGTACAATTAAGTTATTAAAAAATGCTGTAAAAAAATAAGAAATGGAAGTATGAGGTTTTTTAGATTTTCTTTAAAAAAAAAAGATTTTTTTTTTTTAATTTGAGAGAGAGAGATTGAGCTCAAGTAGGGGGAGTGGTAGGCAGAGGGAGAGGGAAAAGCAGACTCCTTGCTGAGCGAGAAACCCGATGCGGGGCTCTATCCCAGGATCCTAGGATCATGACCTGAGTGGAAGGCAGACACTCAACTGGCTGAGCCACCCAGGCGCCCTGAGATTTTTTTTAATTTTCAAAATTTGTAATGTGGTTTTCTTATTTTCATAATTAAAAGTGATTAAAAAATGCAATGAATTGCACAAGCTGTATGTTTCTTCTCTCTTTGGAAAATAACCTGCCAGTAGCTCAGCTTTGCTTCCTGCAAAGTAGTAATACTGTTGTGCCAAGGAGGCTTTTAACCATCATTTAAATTTTTTTATTGTGGTGAAACATACAAAACATAAAACTTACCATCTTAACATTTTTAAATGTACATTTCAGTGGCACTGTGTTCACATTATTGTGCAATTATCCTCCCCATCCACCTTCAGAACTTTATCATCCCAAACGGAAGTTCTGTATCCATTAAACACTAAGTCCCCTTTCCTTCCTTCCCCCGCCCTTGGTGACCTTTGTTCAATGTTCTGTCTCTATGGATTTGACTACTCAATGTACTTCATGTAAGTGGAATCATACAATATGTGTCCTTTTGTGTCTGGTTTATTTCACTTGGCTTAATGTCCTCAAGGTTCTCCTGTGGTGTAGCGTGTTGGAATTTCCTTCCTTTTTAATGCTGAGTAATATTCCATCTAGGTATGTACCACATTTTGTTTATCCATTCATCTGTCGAGGGGCGTACGGGCTGTGTCCACTTCTGGCTACCGTGAGTAGTGCTGCTCTGAGCATGGATGTGCAGATAACTGTTTGAGTCTCTGCTTTCGCTTCTCTTAGGTATACACTGAGAAGTGGACCAGCTGTCCAGGAGGTTTCCAGAACTCATTTTTGGGACTTTCCTAGGGCATTACTTGGAATTTCCTCAGCTATAGCCAATCTTTGTCCTTTGAAAGCGGATTTTTAGAAACTTCCAGCAGTTTTGGGGAGGCATCAAAATCGATTGGCTACATCATCTAATAAAGCAATGCTGAGAAGGAGGACACGTGTCTTCCTTTCTGGATCAGGGAGCTGGAGCCCAGAGGGGGTCGGAGCCTGCCCAGTGTGCACAGAAGTAGTCACGGGGCCAGGGGTCAGGCTGGGGTCATGTTCTCTGACTTTGAAGCTATCGTTGGTTTACCAAATTGGGGAATAGCATTTTGGATCAAAAGGTGTCATTATGGAATTGATTTTATTTTATTTTATTTTATTTTTTATTTTTCATTTTTTTTTAAAGATTTTGTTTATTTATTTGACAGAGAGAGACACAGCGAGAGAGGGAACACAGGCAGAGGGAGCGGGAGAGGGAGAAGCAGGCTTGCTGCTGAGCAGGGAGCCCGATGCGGGGCTCGATCCCAGGACCCCGGGACCATGACCTGAGCCGAAGGCAGACGCTTAACCAACTGAGTCACTCAGGCGCCCCTGGAATTGATGTTAAAATACTTATTATAGGGATTTCAGCTCAGGTCATGATCTCGGGGTTGTGAGATGGAGCCCCGCGTCGGGCTGTGCCCTGGGTATGGAGCCTACTTGGGATTCTCTCTCCCTCTAAAACAAATAAATAAAATAAAATCTTAAAAAAAAAAAAAGGTGTACATCATCAGGAGGTGGGAGGGGGCATGACAACCATGGAGGAGCATTGCTCCCATCTCCCTTCGAGAAAAAATTTGCCAAGAAGAATTGGATTAGCAGAGGGCGCCTGGGTGGCTCAGTTGGTTAAGCGACTGCCTTCGGCTCAGGTCATGATCCCGGAGTCCCGGGATCGAGTCCCACATCGGGCTCCCGGCTCGGCGGGGAGCCTGCTTCTCCCTCTCACCCTTTCCCCTCTCATGCTGTTTCTCTCTCTCTCTCAAATAAATAAATAAAATCTTTAAAAAAAAAAAAAAGAATTGGCTTAGCAGAGAGCTTCCAGCAGCCTTTGTGGCAGCTTCCTGCTCTTCCCTGGCAGCTCCCAAGCCAATGACAGCAGGGCGGGGGCACCAGCACCCATTATTCCCCAACAGGAGAGTCCTCTACCCGGCACTTTGTTCCGCTGCCCACCGGATTGCCAAGACTGCCCATGATCTATCTGCACAGTGGCCTGAGGTTCTCTTTGTCCCGTTTTTCTCCCTCCTCTCGTTCCTTTCACAGGGTTGGGTCTGCATGGCACTCGGGAGGCTTTTCCCGCCCAGTCCCACCTCCTTCCCCTTCATCTTCCAGAGTTCCTGCCCTCCCACAGTCTATCACTCCTAACTCCTTCCTGGATGACCCAGACCAGTACAGGTGGTCTGGGTGGAAGTGGCATTGAGGGGAAGCTCTGGGCATGTTTCTCAGCTTTTATTTAGTCCTTGAAAAGGTAAGCTTAGAATTTCTCTGGCGAGTAATGTTCAGTATCCCACCAAATCTCGGACCTAATACAGAACATAAAAGTTTTTATGAGAATTGTGTTTTTTGGGGCTCCTGGGTGGCTCAGTCGGTTGGGCGTCTGCCTTCGGCCCTGGTCATGATCCCAGGGTCCTGGGATCGAGCCCCGCATCGGGCTCCCTGCTTGGTGGGGAGCCTGCTTCTCCCTCTCCCTCTGCTGCTCCCCCCCTCCTTGTGCGCTTGCTCTCTATCTCAAATAAATAAAATCTTAAAAAAAAAACGGTGTTTTCTGATTTTTCTTCTTGAAAGGGATAACCTTCTGTCTTAACATTTTAAAAAGTACAAAATGGTAGGATAGCATGTAAGAACCCCGAAAAGCCGTAGAAGAAAAACTAGTGCAAGACAGGAGACAACTGAGAATGCAATATGGAAACCAAACGCCACAGTAACAGCGCTGGACAGATCACACTGAAAACAGAAGGGAATTATTGGAAACGAGACGCCTGCTCTCTAGAAGTAGTGGTTGTGCGTAATCAACGAAGTCTGATTAATGTGGAGGGACGTAACAGTAAAAATGTGTTATGGCGGGGTGTCTCGCAAGGCAAGCTAGAGTGAATTAAGTGCTAAACACATAAAATAAATATATGAATCTAGCTGTATCTGCTGTAACTCACAGCACTGCAGGAGCTTTTAAGGGCCCCTAATAAAATAATAACGCATTTTATTTATCTGACTTCGTGTTTGGAAATGTAAGAAACTGTTTCCAGGCGGCCATGCGTCTCGCCTCCAACGGTCAGGAAGGCCAGTTCTTGGCTCGTAGTCAGATCTTCCCTTCCAAGCAGCCCAGGGAGCAGCTCTTGCCGTGAAGGCGGTGTCTCAAGTTGATGGAAGCATTTCCCTCCTGACTGCATGTCTGAGGTCTTACCTGTGGCATCTGCAGCTGCCCGTGGAGAGGCAGGGGCTCCATCCCGATCCGGTCATGAGTGCCCAGGTCTTGCATCTAGGACCATAAAGACCACGGTCCTGGGCAGTCTCCTCATTGGTCATTCGCTTCCGCAATGCAAAATTCCCCACTTCCCCACTCATGCTCCCACCACCTCCTGCGCCCCAGTCGGCCCTAGAACTTCCTCTTTGCCTAGCTCGGGGGTTCCCAGCCTGGCTGCCCGTTCACTAATGTCTAGGCTGTAGCACCCCCAGGGGTGGGACCAGGGAGCAGCTTTTCCAAAGCTACCCAGGTGATAACAATGGGCAGCCCAGGCTAAGAATCCCTGGCTTAGCTAAACCCTCTTCCCTGATGGAAGGGGAAAGGAAAGGTGCTCTTGTTACCAACTTTACACCAGGTCCATTTCACTGGCCACATCACCACCCTCGAAGACAGAGCTGGGCCATCCTCACTGTGTCCTATTCTGCAGTGCTCACCACAGTCCTTTAATGGAGTAGATGCACAGCCTTGTCCTCAGTGAAATAAAATCGAATTTCTTATGGTGGGCCCCGAGATTTAGTCTCCCCACACTCTCATCCAACACTCAAGTGAGCCAGACACACGGAGTTTGGAGTAAAAGTCCCAGGATCAAGATCTGTTTTTTTTTGTTTTTGTTTTTTTAAAGATTTATTTATATATTTTTGAGAGAGAGAGAGAGAGAGAGAGAGAGAGAGAGAGAGAGTGAGCAGTGGGGAGGGGCAGGGGGAGAGGGAGAGGGAGAGAGAGTTGCAAGCAGACACTGCACTGAGTACAAAACCTGACTCAGGGCTTGATCTCACGACCCTGAGATCACGACCTGAGCCAAAACCAAGAGTCGGACTGTACCACCCAAGCGCACCCAAGTGCCACCCAAGAGCCCCCAAGATCTGTTTTGATAGCAAATGAACGTATAACCTTGGCCATGTTCCTTAACTCCTATGATGCTATTTTCTATCTGAAAATGGGACTAGTACTTTTGTTCATTGATTCCCCTTGGTTGGGAGGCTGGTGCCGAGTGAACTTGGCACATATCATTTCCAATCCTCTCATCGACCCTGTTAGGTAGATCTTTTTGTTATCTTTTTGCTGATGGGAAGATAGACTCAGTGAACTGAACTCACTCGCTAAGGTCACACAGCAAGTTACCGTCTGAACAGGGTTCTGTATCTGCTCTTGGTGATTAAGGGGCTGGGATTTGAAGAGAGGCTAGGTTCAAATGCCCCGGCCACGTCTTGCTAGCCAGGCAACCTGGGGCATGGTATTTACCCTCTCCAACCTTCAATTTCAATTATGACCCTAAGAATTCTCTGTTTTACTCCCTAAACCTCTTACTGGCAGACGTAGGGGTCAGGTGGAGCAGCTGTGGTGCCTGCCCACTCCCAAACTGGGGAGAACTTCTATCATTTTCCAGTTCGGGGCTTCCTGCAGGCAGAGATGCCAGGGAGGAGAGCACGTGAGACCATTTGGATGAGCGAGTATACACTTGACTAGTCACACAGACTTTGATCAGCCTCAGTAGCAGGCGCAACAGGTATGAGCTGAACCCACCTGTTCCCTTGAGTGTTCATGTTCAAATTAACCCTTTATTCATCCGATGATATCACCCACAACCTTGACTAATACTCTCAGCTACTCCCCCAGAACTTTGCCTGAGGTGGAGCCAGCTGGACCCTATGTGGCTTCTTCAGAAACATTTCTTTACTTTATTTGCACGTGATTCTCCTCATGATAACATCATTACATATGCCGGGGGGGGCGGGGCTTGTCGCCAGGGATGCTGGATGTAGGGCATATGCTGTGTTAGTGTTGACTCACCTGACCCTATTTGGTTAAATTTCCCCTGTGTTCCAGACTCTTCTAGGCTTCTCCCAGTTGTGGTCATAAAAGCAGAAACATACAGACATTTCTCTCATCTTCTTTCCTCTGTTTTTCCACAGCTTCTTCTGGATCTTTACCTCACCCTGAATTCTCTGACTTCACTTTCCGTCTCTGTTGACCTGTCCTGACACCCTCCCTGTCCAGTATAATGAATCACTCCCTTTCCAACACCCTCCTCCTTGGCCACTGTGAGAGATAGATTGAGACGATGTGTGGCAGCACCAGGCACACACTGTACGTACTTCTACAAATTAGCTACGCCGACGTAAGCGGCAGTCATCCCGTGTAGCACGAGCTACGATAGCAGGAGGTCCGAAGGACGCTAAAAATGCCCAGGAAACTGAGAAAGGTTCAACAGGGACCGGTTACAACTACCGTGTCTCTGGGAGCCCAGCGTCCCCGCCTAATTCGTTACTTATTCACCAATTTGGGAGATCAAGTGGTGGCCCTTTGTCATATTCCTAGCTGCCTGGCGTCTTTATGAATTCTTTTTTTAATTCTCATCTTTTTTGGGGGGGTCAACAGGAAATTTTTTAAAATCGCGGTAAAATACCCGTAACATAAAATTGACCACCTTCACCATTTGTAACTAACCTTGGCTCAGCGGCGGTAGGTACGTTCACACAGCTGCGTAGCCAGCACCTCCGTCCGTCCACGGAAGCTGCTTCGTCGTGCAACGGGCAGCGTCTTTTCGAATTGTCCTTCTGTGTCTGGAGAAACGCCTCTTCCGTCTTCCCGAGGAGGAAGTCAGAACTCAGGTTCCCACCTGCCTTGGGACTGGAACAGAGGCCGGTGACCAGTCTCCGTCAATCAGATGCACAGCGCAGACCTTGACCTTGATTCAGAGGGGAGCCAGCGGAAGAACCAGACTGTGGGTGAAGCCGCCATGTTTGCTGGCATGCGTGGCCACACAGGTGTCCAGCTTTGGGCGGTGGCGGCTGCGGTGGTTCCCAGAAGTAGCAAGGTCTTCAAGTTCCTGAAGCAGGAGTGAAAATGGTACTGGCTGTAGCAGTGATTGCAGTTAGGGACCTACTGGTGATAGTTTCCTTATCAGGCCATGATTTGGGGTGGTACTTCCGGATGCTTCATCTCAAGTCTACTTCTGAATTTTTGAATACATTTCTTTCTTCCTTTTTCTCTTTTCCTTCCTTCCTTCCTTCCTTCCTTCCTTCCTTCCTTCCTTCCTTCCTTCCTTCCTTCCTTCCTTCCTTCCTCCTCTCTTTTTTTCTCTCTCCCTCCCTCTTTCTTCTCTTTTCTTTTCTTTAATCTCTTCTCTTCTCTTCTTTCCAGCTTGGCAGTGGAGCCGAGTCCTTTTCATCAGAAGGACTGCAGAGGGGCGCCTGGGTGGCTCAGTCGTTAAGCGTCTGCTGTCGGCTCAGGTCATGGTCCCAGGGTCCTGGGATCGAGCCCCGCGTCGGTCTCCCTGCTCCGCGGGAAGCCTGCTTCTCCCTCCCCCGCTCCCCCTGCTCGGGTTCCCTCTCTCACGGTGTCTCTCGCTGTCAAATAAAAAAAGAAGGACTGCAGAGAGTGGTGAGACCAGGGTTGCCCGGATTGTTTCGCTTTTGGATGCTGTTGACAAGGCAGCTTTGCTCTTGGGCTCCCTTCTGGTGAGTTGGTTGGCCCCCAGCTCCTTCCTTGTCTCTCCTTGACTTCAGTCCGGGCAGGGGGGGGTCTGGGTTGCACTAGCTCCTCCTTATTGTTAGGGTCCCTGGGAGAAATCATTTCAGCAACTGGTCACTGCCAGGAAAGGGAGGCCCCGGTGGTTTGGCCCCATCCAGGGGTTTGCTCTTGATTATTTTTCTTCTTCATCACAGAATGTTTGCTTGGACCCAAGCTTACTAGTAACCATTCTACTTTCTTTTCTGCTAGTTTGTTCTGCTGACTTCTCAACATTGTTTCTCTGGGAGGCAGATTTTATTGACAGCATCGTTGACGACGAGGGGCAGGACATCTCTTTCTGTTACGAAGTCCAAGAGAAACCATCACCCAAGATTCCCCAGGATTCCTATTGGACCTGTGATGACCTGACACCCAGGTGTCTCAGCTTTCCTCTCGGAAGGAATGGACTTGGCTTCCCACGTCCTGCATTGCATGAGGCCCTTCTCTGTGCCAGGATCATTCTGGAGAAATAAGGACGTGCAAGAGGTTAGGCCTTTGGGAACTCACAGCCTGGTGGAAGTGAGCAAACAGGTCCAAGCCTCAACCAGTAGCTGCTGACATAGTTTATCACTTAGTATCCATAGATTGTCACTTAAGCCTCATCTTGCTGTCTTCTCCTGTCGACTTTTCTCAGCTCTCCGTGTGGGTGGGTGCTTCTGTGTTCAACTCTTCTGTCCTGGTTCTCGCTTGCATAAGGACATGCAGTCTGCAGGGCCCTCCTCTGCTTTCCCGGCATCCCACAGACTCATCTGGCTCCTGGGGGCCACGGCTGTCTGGACTGTCTCCATATGTATGGAGCATTTGCTTTACATCCTGACAACCAGGAGACGCACGGAGGGGATTTATCCTAAAATAAAAGGCTGTCTTCTCCAGATAGACCTGTTTGGAGCTTTGAAAGTGTGGGCTCCCTCCCACAGCCAGTGTCTGCCTTTCCCATCGAGGTCTCAAGGATCTTGGGAATTTGGGGTCAGCGCTGACTCTCAGAGTGTCCTCTGTTTCCCCTCTGTTATGGGTTGAATTGCGTCCCCCCGGATTGATGTATCGAAGCCCCAACTCCCAATACCTCAGAAGGTGACTGTATTTGGAGATAGGTACGGTCTTTAAAGAAGTGACTACGACAAAGTGAGGTAAGGAGGGCGGTGCCTAGTCCCATCTGACTGGTGTCCTCAGAAGAGGAGATCAGGACACGGACATGCACAGAGGGAAGACTATGTGAAGACACAGGGAGGGGACGGCCATCTACAAGCCAAGGAGAGAGGCCACAGAAGGAAGGCATCCTGCTGTCCCCTTGTCTTGGGCTTCCAGCCTCCAGAAGAGTGAGAAAACAAATTTCTGTTGTTGGAGTCACCCAGCCTGTGGTGCTTTGTTATGGCAGCTGGAGCTGACTAATACATCCCCTTTGGCAGTCTTCGCAAGAAGCCTTTCCTTCTTTAATACCATGCAAGTCTGAGGACCTACCTCATGCTCCCTCCGCTGATGGGTCTCAAGGACTGGTCTGGGCAGCCTGGAGGGGAACATGCCACGTTTGCCCCATTCTCTGTCTGCAAGGGCATCTTTGTCAAGTGTGTAACTTCAGGAGGGACATGGAGGGGCACTGAGGACAGAAGGGGACACCATTCCAGCTGCTTCTGCTCTGGCCACGGAGCAGGCAAAGACATTCATCTCTTCTCCATCTGCAAGACAGGCCACCAAATCAGATACCCTGAAGCTTCCCTGTCCAGTCTGTGGCCCCAGGTGGCTATTGAGCCCTGGAAATGTGGCTTCTCTGAAATGAGATGTGCCGTAAGCAAATACATAAGGACTTGGTTGAAAAAAAAAGCAAAAATTTTACTAATAACTTTTATATAGATTACATTTTGGAAGGTATTTTGGATAGATCGGGGTAAATGGAGCCATAAAATTAATTTCACCTGCTTCTTTTTACTTTTTAATGGGGCTATGAGAAAATTTAAAATCATGTAGGAAGCTTGCGTTGTGTCTGTAGTGGGCAGTGCTGATCTGAAGAGGGCATGAGCCCTGCCACTCAGCCACTAGCCAGCTCCCCCCGTTGCTCACAGGCAGTCACAACAGATGGAAGGCGTGGAGCAAGGATTAGACTCGGCCCCCCCCTTAAGGGGGAGCTAAGTCTCTAGCCCCCCGTTGCAGGAATGCGCTAGTGGATGCCCAGCTTGTATCTCATCCTCAATGACGAACCCCCCCCTCAACCTCTGCCCTTTACACTTTTATCCTTTCATGCTGCTGTGATCATTAGCTCCTCTCAGACCCCTGACCCCGGCTCCACGGCCGGTTACTGCTCTTGACCCTTTCTCCCTTGGCTCAAGGAGTGCAAGAACAGACTTCTGGTTCCTTCTCCCCAGGCTCTCCTGGGCCCAGGGCCACCCAACACGCTCATGGCCCTCCCCGTCCACCTCTACTAGAGGTCACCCAGGACCACCCAGGTCACCCGGTGCTCCTCAAGCCATTGTTCAGGATACAACCCTTGGGACCAGGCGGGAGAGCCAGGAAAAGAAGCCCCCTTCCTCGAGGGAAGCTGTGATCTATTTTGAGCTCATCCCATGAACCCTCCAGTGCAGGGTCCAGCCTCCCCGACTAGCCTCTACTCAGCCACCTCCTGACCTTGCCTGGGAAGCTCTGCCAAGCTGCTGTTGAACACAGATAACTCAGCTTTCATGTGATACATTTCTGAGGCCCAGGGGAAATGTTGCAAGTGCTGGGAATGTGTGAATTGAGGAAATTGAATTAATTAAGAAGTATAAATCTAGAAAATGTAGAAATAACAGACAAAGGGAAACCAGACTCTTCTGGCGGCCACCCTGGGGAGCCATGAAGATGAGGGAGGCCTGGGGTCCTTCCAGACTCCTCTTCCTGGCTTTCCAACACCTGACACTCTGCTCGTAGGCGGTGGGTTGTGCTATTACCTCGAGACCCTCCTAAATATGCCTTCTTGTTCCTGCCTCCGTATCTTTGTTCCCACTGTTCCGTCCTCCTGGGATGCCTTGCTGTCCTCTGTCTGCTCATTCAAACATACAAGTCCTCCCTTTCAGCCTAAGCTCAAATACTATTTCTCCTTGAAGCACTCCCTGATGATAACCAGAAATGATGGGGCTCTTCCGGGGATACCCTGTCTCTGCTTACCTCTGTAGCAGTTAATATAGGTGACCGTACATCCTGTTTGTTACAATCTGCCTCTCCTCCTTAGACTGGGGGGCAGGATTGTGTTTTATCCTTCTGTCTCCTGTAGGGCCAAGCACAGTGTCTGGGCCTGATATACCTGCATTTTCTTTGTAAATATTTACCTTGATTAGAGCACTTGTTGCTCTTTGTATCTGTGTATGAATCTTTCTGCCCAAATAAACTATAGCCCCCGGGGGCACCTGGGTGGCTCAGTCGTTAAGCGTCTGCCTTCGGCTCAGGTCATGATCCCAGGGTCCTGGGATCGAGCCCCACATCGGGCTCCCTGCTGCGCGGGAGGCCTGCTTCTCCCTCTCCCACTCCCCCTGCTTGTGTTCCTTCTCTCGCTGTGTCTCTGTCAAATAAATAAATAAAATCTTAAAAAAAAAAAAAAACTATAGCCTCCGTTGAATGCTTACCAGTTATTAGCTTCTGGGGTTACGAAGAGAAACCAGCCACAGACCCAGTCCTCCTGGAGAGCTCAGACTAGCGGTGCAGACAATAATTGCTAACAGTGGGGCGCCTGGGTGGCTCAGTCCGTTAAGCGTCTGCCTGCAGCCCAGGTCATGATCTCAGGGTCTTGGGATCGAGCCCCGCCTCGGGCTCCCTGCTCGGTGGGGGGTCTGCTTCTCCCTCGCTCTCTACTCGCCCCAAATAAATAAAATCTTTTAAAAAATTAATAATTGCTAACGTTATCATAACCGGGCCTGAAGATGTGTGTGCAGGGGTGGTGGGAAGGGAGCAAAGGACAGAGGTCAGTCCAGCTCTTCAGCAGAATTTGCTCAGAGCAGGTCTTGAAGGACAAGGAGACTTGTGGGAGGCTGGGGGTCTTGGGGTCTTGGGTGAGAAACTGGAGATGGTCTGCTGGGGGAGGCGGGTCTGCCCACGGAGGTGGAGCAAAGGTGGAGGCTTGTATCTCAACTGGTAACCCATCTCTTAGCAACCTCTGCCGTGGAGCGGACGCGTAGACAAGGTTGATGGGCCGACTATCTGAATGGGCAAACTCAGAGCTCTTTGAGGGTGGGGAGCCTTAACCACTCATTTATCTCTTCATTAATTTTAGGTGACCTCTCAGCTCAGGGCTTACAACGCCTTAGCTTGATTTTTCCATATATGCCTAGTCCGAGAATCACCTGGGCTGCTTGTTATACACGAGGTTCTTGGGTCCCTCTCCTAGAGATTCATGTTCAGTGAGTCTGGGGTGGGATCTGGAATCTGTTTCACGTGTTCTAGGAAATTCTTGTGACCCAGCAAGTTTGGAGCCTGCTACTAGCAGGGAGGTATTTGTTAAAAATCAGTGCTTGTTAAAAGGGCATCATCCTGGAGCCCAGCTTTGGGGGCAGGATCAGGTATGTTTCACTAGTCCCCCCCCCCATACATCAAACTCTCACACAAGTTGGGGGCTGCCTCGCTTTTGCCCAGTGGGTCTCAACCCTGGCTGCTCCTTAGAATCACCTGGGTCTGCTTTAAAATGGTCTGGGGGCGGGACCCGATTATTCGTTTTTCTTAAAGGCATCCCAGATGGTTCTGGTATGTGCTTTGGGTTGAGAACTGCTGTGAAGACCTCTGCTAGTGGCCCTTCTGACACTTCACAGGTATGTCCCTTGTGGTCGCATGGGTGTCTCTCACATCTGGCTGTGCATTGGAATCGCCCAGCAGGGTGACGGGGCCAAGGAAGGGGGGAATGCTTTTAAACTCCCAGTGACGCGGCGCCCACCAAGAGCAATTCAATCGGAACCCCGAAGGGGCGTGGGGGTGGAGAGGCTGGGCCTGGTTACTGCGGAGGAGCTTCATAGGTGTGTCTAGCAGGTGGCCAGAGGTGAGGCCCTGGATGGTGGCTGTGTGCAGGCCGGTGGGTGAGCAGCTTGGGGGCAGTCACAAACCTCCAGTGACATGCGGGAGGGCGGCCTTTCTCCCAGCCTCTGCTCTGAGAGTCCGGATTTAGCGCGTACCTGCCAGATTCAGTAAACCCGTACCTTCCACGTTTGCAAACGGCTGCAGGAGCCCTCCTTGTCAGAGGCTCTCTCCAGGCCACCGTTCCATTATTTATTCAGTGTTTTCATAACTGATCCATCAGCCCAACTGTGAAAGGGCCAAGGAGAAAACTTTGTTTAACGATCGAACATCTTTGGCTTTGTTACCATAATTTCTGGGGGAACAACAACGACCTCGCGTCTTGCTGCTCTTCCTCTTGGGTGCGGCGACCTTCCCCTTGGTTTAGAGGGGCCATTATTCCCCGGGACTGTCGCTTCCTGCATGCTAATCTGCCTGGGATGTTTCTACCGCGGGCAGAATGTCCAAGTTAGGAATTCGCTCATCCATGCATTTGTTCATTTGACGAGTCTCCGTTGGGCACCTTCCCTGAGCTGGGCCCGGTGAGATGATGTTTGCCCTGGGTTTTGAAGAGTAAATAGGAGCCATGCTGCAAAGGGGACACAACCCTTAGGGCAGCCATCAACATTGCCAGCTGACGGAATCATCAGGGAAGCCCGGACTACGGGCTGAATTCCAGACCATCAAATAAGAGCCTAGGGTGAGACCCAGGCATCTGTGTTTTTTTAAAGATTTTATTTATTTGACAGATTGAAAGCGAAGAGCAGGGGGAACAGCAGAGGGAGAGAGAGAGAGAAAGAGGCTCTCTGCTGAGGAGGAAGCCCCACACAGGACTAGATTCCAGGACCTTGGGATCATGACCTGAGAGCTTAACCTTACTGAGCCACCCAGGTGCCCCCAGGCATCTGTATTTTTTAAAGCCCCCCAGATCATTCCAGAGCGCAGCCAAGGTTCGAAAGATGTATTAGGGGAATGGAGGGGGAAGCCACCTTAAAATGACCAAAAAAAAAAAAAAAGGCAACTTTCCAGAGGCTGTCAGTCTGTAAACACCTCTCCAGCCCTTCCCAAGCGTTCCAGAGAAATGAAAGAATGGAGGCCTCCGAGGGAGACCGATCCCGTGCTGACTGCCTGAAGGTAGCCATGTGACTGTTTTTCATTTATTCAGGCAGTTGATTCTTGCATAAGTATTTACTGAGTGCCTACTATGTGCTAGGTGTTGGGAGTCCCGCAGTGGATAAAGTCAAGTGTTTCAGGGAGCTCCCTGGGGAAGATGGACACTTTTTTTTTTTTTTTTAAATTTTGAGACAGTGAGCATGTGTGCAAACGGCGGGAGGGGCAGAGGCAGAGGGAGAGAATCTCCAGCAGATTCCACACTGAGCGCGAGCCGGACATGGGGCTCAATCTCGTGATCCTGAGGTCATGACGTGAGCTGAAATCAAGAGTCGGCCGCTCATCCAACTGAGCCACACAGGCGCCCCGACAGACACACATTTTTTATGCGGTGGCAGGAGCTGGGGGAGCCCACAGGAGGGGTACCTAGTGTCGTCTTGTGGGACTAGGGGAAGTTTCCCGGAGGAAGTAGTCTTAAGGAGTTAGCTGGAAGAATTGGCCAGGCAAAGGGGAGGAAGGATGCAAACGTAAGCGGAGGAAACTGCGTGTGCCCAAGGCCAGGTGCAAGAGTGAGTGTGGTCCGTGAGAGCATTGCAGGTACTCAATCTGGCTGGAGTGTGAAGTGTGGTCGTGGGCAGGGGATAAGGGACAAGATGAAAGAACGAGCAGGGGCCAAATCACAAGAAGCCTTCTTAGCGGAGGTAAGGAGTCGTGCTTCATCCCGAGGGCAGTGAGGAGCTACGGAAGGGTGTGCCTTTCAGATGTGTTCATGTGGTGTGATTAGCTTGCAGGAGTGCTGTGGGAGTCTTCGTGAGAATGGGCTGAGCTCAGGCCGTGCCCACGGGGATGGAGAGAGGCAGGTAGAGTCAAGAGCTACTTAGCATCTTGGAAATTCTCTCTTTGTATTGCTCTCTGGTACGCTGTCCTGTGTGAAATCCAGCTACCTTGGTCTCCTCAGCTCCGGGAGTCGGCCTGGCCCTGCCTGGGCCCCCCTCTGGCCCTGTGGCCCGAACACGGCTACTCAGGGGACACTGTCCTTTGCTAAGGATGTCTGGTGTCTTGACTCTCATGGTGTGATTGTTTCAGATGGAGGTAAATCCAGTCTCCATTTGGCCATCTTGCCTGGAAGTAAAAGTCCGGTTTCATTTTTTATCCAAGAATTATTTTAAAAAAAGAGTTAAAATATTTCTGTATGAGATTTTTGTCTTGTTACTTTCAGTTTTAATGACTTATTATTTTTGTGACCAGAAAATGTTTTCTGTTTCTACTTGTTCAGATTTAAAAAGGTATAATTTGAGGCTCAGCATCTGATCTATTTTTGTGATTTGAATTTAAAGAAGACATGCTTTATTTTTAGAGCATGGGGTTGGAAGTATATTAGATGTACAATTGACCCTTGAGTAAGATGGGTTTGAATGGCATGAGTCCACTGATATGCACGCTTTTTTTCCCAATATAGTACAGTATATTCTCTTCCGTATGATTTTCTTAAAATTTTTTGAGTATGGTTGACACGGAATGTTACATTGGTTTCAGGCGTACAATATACCGATTCAATAAGTCTATACATTATGTCATGTTCACCACAAGTGTTGCTGCCATCTGTCACTAGACAACACTGTTATAATATCATTGACTATATTCCTTACGCTGTGCCTTATGTTCCCATGACTTATTCTCTAACTGGAAGCCTGTGTTTCCCACTCCCCTTCCCCCATTTTGCCCATCTCCCCAATCTCCCTCCCTCTGGTAACCATCAGTTTGTTCAATAATGGCCTTTTTTTAAAAAAAAAATTTATTTATTTATTTGAGAGAGAATGAGAGAGAGAGCACATGAGAGGGGGGAGGGGAAGAGGGAGAAGCAGACTCCCCGCCGAGCAGGGAGCCCGATGCGGGACTGGATCCAGGGACTCCAGGATCATGACCTGAGCTGAAGGCATTTGCTTAACCAACTGAGCCACCCAGGCGCCCAATAATGACCTTTTTTAAAAAACACCACCATAGCACCATTATCACACCTAGAAGAAGATGGACCTGATTCTTTAATATCCTCAACTCTCTAGTAGATGCTCATGTCTTAAAATTTTAATGATTTTTTAAAATTGGCTTTAAAACGTTCAAAGGATTCCTTTTCTTGCCTCAAAACCATTCCCGCCCGTCTAGAAACTCGTTCAAGTTTAGCCTAGAGAACATTTAGGTGTTCCAATTGTGCTTTAGGTCACGCAGTTTGGAAGTTTCTCGGGTGCTGGTGCAGAGAATCAGTTGTGCTGGTTGGTCCCATCTTGTGCCAATGGATTCAAATGTGTCTGGTGAACTTGTGGAAAGTTCTCTGGGGAAAGTGTCTATCCCAAGGAAGCATCAGGAACCAGCCTTGACAGCTTAATGTGGTCATGATGCTTCTTAGAGTGGGAGGGAGCAAGGAGCAATTTTGAGTACTGTGTGACTACTGTCCTTCCATTTGTCTCCTGGCTCAGTCCTGTCTTGAGTGAAAACTGGGGGGGTGGATTTCCCTCCAAGTTCTTTGAGACGTTTGGGGGCACGAGCCGACTAGAGTTGGTACCCCTGTAGCAGAGTGTGACAGTGAGGCGGGGAGTGGTGTGGCCCTCTCTGCCAGCAGCTTGACTAGGACTGGGTGACCAGGGCAGGGGAAGGGCTGGCTTTCTGCATGTGCAGTGTTAGCACGGGGGAACCCTCCAGCTGGGGGAGGGGAGAAACCTCAAACACCAACCAGACCTTGATCCCACTTGTTAGTGAGCACACCTGGGACAGCCCTCTGGGACTCAAGCTCTTTGTTGCAGGCAGAGAAATACAGAACCTAGCTTGCTTTATTCTTGGGAATACCTTCTGAGAAAGTTATTATTCCACTTTCCACGTGAGAGAACCGAGGTCCAATAGAAGGAAGAGTCAGTAAGTGAAGTGTCTTTCAGTGCCGAGCCATGTTCCCCTCACTCCAGTACCGCCTCCCACACGTAGCGGGAATATTTTGTGGGGAGAAGTCTCCTGGGCGGTGTCTGTATCAGGGACCTGCTAGGGATGTTGCTCATCTTAACCTCTGCAACCACACCTGAAGTAACTGTGATGGGCTGAATGTTTGTGTCCCCCCCACCCCAGTTCTTATGTTGAAATCCTAACCCCAAAGTGCCGGTGTTAGGAGGTGGGGCCCTTGGAAGGCTGGAGTCCTCATGAATGGGATTAGTGTCCTTATTAAAAAGACCTCAGAGAGCTCCTTTACCCCTCACCCCTTTCTCATTCCTTCCACCATGTGAGGACACAGCAGGAAGTTGCCAGCTACGAGCTGGGAGAATCTCACCAGACATGGAAGGCCAGCACCTTGATCTTGGACTTCCCAGCTTCCAGTACTGTGAGAAATAAACTTCTGTGGTTTAAGCCACTTATAGTTTGCGGTAGTTTTCTTCTAGCAGCCTGGATGGACTAAGGAAGTAATTTTTACTATTCTCCCACCCATTGGGAAACTGAAGCTCAGTTTTATTCCAAAGCCCATGATCTAGGTCAAAATTTTTCACTGGTTGTTTCGGGCGAAAAACTTGGATTTGCTTCATGGCTCAGGAGAAAAATTGTCTTTGGATTTTCATTTCAGGGTTCAGAGAGTCAGCTTGGTTCTTTCTCATTTGGGGTTCGGAGTTTAGTTTGAATCCTTGGCCCTGGGAGCCTCTAGTGCTTCCTAAGTATGAAGTTAAAAGCCAAGAGGTGATGTGGCACCCTCGGGCATCTATCTGGAGGCAGTGCACTTTTGCTCTGGCCTGTGGCTCTTGGGAGAGTGGGTCAGAGTGTGAAAGCTGAGCAATGACTGAAAGTGGATGTGGGAAAATAACTGAATTTTGCTCAGACCCATTTTTATCAGGCAGCTTCTCATTCAGGGTGATGTTCCCCAGACACAGGCAGGTGGGGCCCAGCTCGTGCTGGGTGGCGGCAGACAGCTGTCTTTGCCTTTTCCAGGCCAGGGTGAGGGCTGTGCCAGGAGGTGCTTCTCAGCCACTCCTCCTCAGGCACCTCCAAAGGTCTGACTCAGAAAGCAGGGAGAGATGCCAGAGGTGGAGCCAGGCACAGGCCCGGGCAAAAGATGTGAGGCTGAGTATTTACAACAATGTGAAACTGGAAATGACCCAAATGCCCAGTAGTCCTAGGGCAGAGGGAGGACGAAAGTATTCCCGCACCTACTCTGCCTCACCATGTGCAATTGTACTGATCTCTGGTATGGATGAAAACTAGGTGTGTGTGTGTAGTGGGGGGGAGTGAAGGGGGTCTCCAAAAGGAGATCAAGAACTCTACTCTAGGGCCACTTTGGCTAGAATGCATACCCAAATGAGCTTGCCCTCCTGCTTTCGTGTCCAGCCTCGTGGTGAGAAATTTACAGAGGGTATTCCATTGAATCTTCAACCTCTAGAAAAGTAGATATTAGCACCTGCATTTTAGTATAAGCTGAGGGTCGAAGATAAGAAATGATTTTCTTAAGGTCACATGTTATGTGAAGTGGCAGAGCCAGAATTTGAACTTAAATTCTGTAAAATTCCAAACCCTGGGCTCCATGCCAGACTGCACAGGTTCATATCCTGGCTCTTCTGCTTATGAGTTGTGTGTTTCTAGGGAAATTACTAAGTCTCTTTCATCCTTAATAAAATGGGGGCGATAATTCCTGCCTTTCTGGGCTGTTGGGAGAACCAAGGAGTTAAAACAAGTAAACCACTATGGGCCTGGCACACAAAATAAATATTGGCTATTGTTATATTGTCGTTATTGTTACTACGACTTCCTTCTCTAAGACACTTACATGGCCCTAGGGATAATCTTTACATTGATGGAAGCAGACCAGTATTAAAGGTTTCCTGGGGGCACCTGGATGGCTCAGTCGGTTAAGCGTCTAACTCCTGATTTTGATTCAGGTCATGATCTCAGGGTTGTGAGATTGAGCTACACCGTGGCTCAGCTCATTTGCCTTCTCTGACTGCTTGGGATTCTTTCTCGCCTCCCCCCCTGCCACAGCCCCTCTCCCACTAACAAAACAAAACAAAACAAAAAACCCAAAGGATGTCCTTGTCTTAAAATCTTTGAGCCAATTTGATAAAAACAACCTTTGCATGTTCTGAACATGGAGAGATATCTAGAATAAAATCCCACAGGACAGTGGAGATTCTGTTCATCCAGGCCAATGATGACTTCTGGAGCAGCTCAATGGCAAGATGAGGGTGCTTGATGATAAGGGGATTGGGTGACATAAGCCTCATGTCATCTCTGGAAGAAATGAAAGGGAAGTTGGCCTTGAAAGGACCTGGTGGGTCTTAAGAGGGAGCTCTGCTGTTGTTGAAAATTGTGTCAAATTTTCATTTGCCCATTGGTTTGTGTTCTTTTTTTTTTTTTTTAAAGATTTTATTTATTTATTCGAGAGAGAGAATGAGAGACAGCACGAGAGGGAAGAGGGTCAGAGGGAGAAGCAGACGCCCCGCTGAGCAGGGAGCCCGATGCGGGACTCGATCCCGGGACTCCAGGATCATGACCTGAGCCGAAGGCAGTCGCTTAACCAACTGAGCCACCCAGGCGCCCCTGGTTTGTGTTCTTAATGGTTGGTTTGATGAGGTGCTACTTAGAGGCAGGGAATGGATGGGGTATTTGAGCCTGGAGGCCTTTCTCTTCCATTTCCCTAATGCTTCAAAATAATAACCCATTTCATGTTGTAGTGGGTTCAGATGGCAGGTCACAGACTCGGGTATTGTGGAGGGGAGGGACCAATTGGTGTGTCCACAACTTGACCGCGGTAGAAGGCCATAACCCTGATTGCCAAGCTCTGAATCTTCCAACCCAGTCATGGAGTCCCTGCCTCCTCCAACTCTCCTAAAATGTCCCTGGTGATAGGAAATTAGGATCTGTGTAGACAGTATTAGTGAGCACCAACTCCAGTTGTCCACCCCTCTGGGCGTGTGGAGGACTATATTTCTGTTGGGTGGGACTCTGGCCAACGGGCTGTGAGAGGAAAGGATGTGTGTAACTTCTGGGCTGAAGTATTCAGGGGTGGGTGAACCACCCTCCAGCTTCTTCCCCAGAGAAGGCACCTGAGGAGATTGTGTGTTACCCATGGTGCAGCTCCTGGAGAGAGCAGCTTCCTTCCGCCCGGTTCCTGAGGGCCGGAGTTGGGCAGAACATTACCCCTCCCCCAGCTCTCACAGGACAGGAACAGGAGCGAGAAAGAAACTTGGGTGGTGTGAAGCCACTGAGATTTGGGGGTTTCTACAGCATAACCTAGCTAGCCTGACCATTCTGGCATCCCTCCCCTGGAGCACAACCTGAGGTGGTCAGCTGAGCCCTGCCCAGGCCTGCCTCTCCAAGGGGTGGCCAGAGTCAGGAGACAATGTGCATTTTGCTAGACTCATGCCTCTAGGTTTCTGTTTTGTGCTCCCACCATGTGTGCTATCTGGTGTTTGTCCTTGCCTTTTGCTCACTGGGGAAGCAATGATGTTACCTTGCTTTGTTTTTCTTTTTAAAGGTTAATTTTAATTTTTATCAAGGCAAAATGAATACTGGTTTAAAAAATTAAGATAATACGGTATTATACCCTACCTCTGATGCGACTCCTGGCGTCAAACTGTAAACTCTTTAAGGCTTCCTTTCACATTTTCCACCATATTTATTTATTTTTTAAAAAAACGTACATATTTTAGAGAGAGAGAGAGAGAGAGAGAGAGAGAGAGAGAGTGCACGCACAGGGTAGAGGAGGGGCAGGGAGAGAGAATCTCAAGCAGACTCCCCGCTGAGCACGGAGCCTGACAGGGGCTCGATCTCGTGACTCTGAGATCATGACCTGAGCCGAAATCAAGAGTTGGAGACTTTATTGACTGAGCCACCCAAGCACCCCTCCACCATATTTCTAAATAATCTGTTCAAAATGCTATTTCTTGATTAAAAAATTTTCTACATTATCTACTGACCTACTAAAAAAAATAAGCTCTTTCCCTAACCCTGGAAACTGCCCATGCATTCACTTCTGCCTCTTCCAACTCCTAATATAGTTATATTATGACTTTTGGTTGAACCAATATCCAGTGTTTGCCTATATATGCCTATGTAAATATTGTCCATGGCAGGATCACATGAGGTACAATGATTACATTGTTTTTAGTTTATTATTTTTTTCTAAGGTTTTTATTTAAATTCCAGTTAACAGTATAATATTAGTTTCAGGTGTAGAATTTAGTGATTCAACACTACATATGACACCCGGTGCTCATCACAAGAAGTACCCTCCTTAATCCCCATCACCTATTTAACAACCCGCCCCCAGCAACCCTCAGTTTGTTCTCTATAGTTAAGAGTCTGTTTCTTGGTTTGCCTGTTTTTTATCCCCTGTGTTCATTTGTTTCTTAAATTTCACATGTGAATGAAATCATATGGCATTTGCCTTTCTCTGACCGACTTATTTTGCTTAGCATAATACTCTCTAGCTCCATCCATGTCGATGTAAATGGCAAGATTTCATTCTTCATTCCATATATATATGTGTGTGTCTGTGTGGAATATTACTTAGCTCTCTGTCTTTTTCCACTTATCAGTTGACGGACATCTGGGCTCTTTCCATCTTTCCATAATTTGGCTATTGTTGATAATACTGCTATAAACATTAGGATGCATGTATCCCTTCAAATCAGTATTTTTTGGGCAAATACCTAGTAAATACCTGGGTCGTAGGGTAGCTCTATTTTCAACTGTTTGAGGAACCTCCCTACTGTTTTCCAGAGTGGCTGCACCAGCTTGCATTCCCACCAACAGTGTAGGAGGGTTCCCCTTTCTCCGCATCCCCGCCAGCATCTGTTGTTGTCTCCTGTGTTGTTAATTTTAGCCATTCTGACAGGTGTGAGGTGGTATCTCCTTGTGGTTCTGATTTGTATGTCTCTGATGCTGAGCGACGTTGAGCATCTTTTCATGTATCTGTTGGCCATCTTATGTATGTCTACTTTAGAAAAATGTTCACATCTTTTGCCCATTTTTTAACTGGATTATTTACAAGTATCACCTTTGATTTTTTTTTTTTTTTTTAAGATTTATATATTTGTCAGAGAGTGAGAGAGAGCGCGCACATGCACACAAGCAGGGGGAGAGGCAGGCTCCCTGATGAGCAAGGAGCTCGATATGGGATTTGATTCCAGGACCCTGGGATCATAACCTGAGCCGAAGGCAGATGTTTAACTGTCTGAGCCACCCAGGCGTCCCTACGTTTTACTTCTTTATACAATATGGCAGAAACCATGTTGTGTTCACCCCACCATTTTCCATTTCCTGGGAACACAGGGGATTACATTTCCCAGCCTCTTTTGCAGTTTAGTGGAGACCATGTGACTAGTTCTGGCCAATGGAGATGCAAGAGGAAGCAGAATGGCCCTTTCAGACCAAGGCAGCCCAAAGCCTGCTGCACACAGTGGCTCTCCGCCTCCAGGTGGCTGGCGTGAAGCACTCCAACGGTGGAGTTGCAAGACAGGAGCAGCCTAGGTTCCTGAGTCACCTCTTGGAGGGGAGCCGACAACCAGCCTGTGACATGGAAGAGAGAGAACCCATCCTGTGTTAAGCCACTGAGATTTCAAGCTCTGTCTGTTGTGGCAGCTACTGTTAATACCTATACTTTCAGCCTTAAAAAAAAAAAAATTGTTCTCCAGTTTGCTTAATATGTTTCTAATCATCCTAATTCATCCCCACACTAACCATCCTAATTCATCCCCACACTCTCCCGTGGAGTTTTAGATCTCCTCTCAGGCCAAACGCTCAGCTGCTTCAGTTGTGCTCACCACCCTGTGCCCCTAACTAATCCTCCTGCCCGCTGAGGGGACCTCAGGCTTCTGTGCCTGAGGGGGGTGCAGAAGGCTGGTTGAAGGAGAAATAGGTTATATTTACGGGGAAGCGGTCTCACTTAATGGTTAAGAGCACAAGCCCTTCAAGTTTAGTGGCTGTGTGACTTTGGACAATTTTCCTACTGTCTCCAAGACTTAGCATCCTCATTTGAAAAATGGGCATAGTAGTAACTTTAACTTCAGAGTGCTGTTGTGAGGGTTACATGACATGATACTTGTAAAGTGCTCTCGGCACAATTTCTGGCATAGAGGATGTGTTAGTTACTATTATTATTAAGGTGAAAAAGATGTACTGAGCAATGACTAGGCTTCCCAAGCACCAGGTAATTTAACCTGGAAGTGAGTTTGGCTTGGTCCCAACTATAGGCAGCTTCTCCCCAGTTCTAGAGGGCAGTTGGGGAGGGACCGAAACGGAGAGGTCTGTCCCAGACCGTGACAGCAGGGGCCTCTCTGGGGATTGGGACCACATGCTGGGAATCTTCCTTTATCTCCTCAGCAGCATGGGCTGAGCTGGGAGTGCCTACAGGTCCTTGGGTACCCCTACTTCACTATTCCCTCCCTCGACCCCTGGGTTAGGAAATGGTGCTTCTTGATCTCCTTCCTTCCCTTAGAGTGGAGCTAAATAATTCAATGCGAATGTTTATTGAGTACCTACTGCATGCCAGGCATTGGGCTAGGCAATGGATTGGAAGAGTTAACAAATAGAAAGACTTTGCCATTAAACAGTTTAGAACTAAGTGAGAAAGGCAGATATGGGGCTCTCTGTTGGGCAGATATATAACGTACAGTTATACACTAAAGGTAGGGCTAGAAAAGAAAACCACTGAGTTCTGGGAGGGAATATTTAGGTGAGCAACTTCATAGAGGGGAGTCAGGGAGGCCACTCGGAGGTGACAGATACCTAGGATGGCCAGGCAGCCAGGGAACAGCAAGTGCCAAGGTATCGAGGAGGGAAAGCCCTTGGCTTGTTGAAAGGCCTGGCAGAGGCCCAAGAGGCAGCGAAATGTCAGGATCAGCAGGGAAGCTCTTGTAGGGCCTAGCGGACCACCATATTGGAGTTTGGATTTTATTTAAGTAGAAAGCAGAGGAGCCCTGACTGGTTTAGAGCAGGGGACTGACGGGATCAGATTTGTTTCAAAAAGGTCACTTTGGGTCCTAAACCCTTTCTCTGTGCCTCAGTTATCATGGGAAACCAAGTTTGGAGGAGCAGAGAGGGGAAGGGGAAGACCAGGAGGGAAGAAGAGGCGTTAGCAACCTGCCTGTGGCCGGTGGATTTCAGGTGCTACATCTTTTGGTCTCATCCTGGATATTGGGTGTCACCGTGGCAACATAACTGGACAAACACTTCAGGCTTTAAAAAAATGTCTGTGTGTTAGCTGTCCACTCTGCAGATCCAGGTCAATGCAAATACAGATGCCTTCCGCACGAAACCCCTTCTCCCCACACACCTGGAGACATCCCCGGTTTGGAAGCTTAGCTGGTTTCTACTTATAGGGGAACTGTGTTGTCTGAGGGCAAGCGGTCGTTAGCCTTGAAACTCCTTTCCCACTTACTGCCCTGGAGTAGGTCTGTGTCAGACTGAGCCCAGCTGAGCAAGGGGCTTGGACAAACACAGCCAGACGTGCAACATCAAAGGCCTCGTTTGTGCTCATCTGAACCCACTTCTCTTTTATCAAGGTGGCCCCACAAATATTGTCGGTAAGAAACACCTTCTGAGTCCACCTCTCAACCCCTGAGGAGTTAACGTTCCCGCCTGGCCGTTTATTGAACCTATCTCCGTTATGGCCTTTATCCCACTTTATTCACTACTATTAAACATCCAGCAGTCTGGCGTTGTGCCAGGCACCGGGGCCAGTGTCAAACAGGACAAGGCCATGACCACACAGGCTTGTATCACAATGAGGGTAGACGGACAATAGTCCAGTAAACAAAAAGCTGAGAAAGATCCTTGCGGACAGTAGTAGGTTCTCGAAGCAGAGATTAGATGCCAGTGGTAGCTCGGAGGCGAGGTTGGGTGGCGGTGCTTCTCTAGTCTGCTTAGGAGTGAAGACCTCTTGCTATTTCTTGGATATGCCATCTTCATTGTCTCGTGGGGGCCTTTTGACTCACGGTTCCCTTTGTCTGGAAGGTTCTCCTGGCCTTTCCCATGGCTGCCTCCTTTGGATCATTTAGGTCTCTGCTCTAAAAGTCACCTTTCAGAGAAGGCCCCTTTGACCACCCTCACCAAAGTGACTCTTATTTATTCCCTTGATTGTTTCTGATCGGCCTCAGCCCACTAGAAATACAAGCTCTTTTGAGGATAGGGACTTTGATTGGTGGGCTGTTGGTTTCAGCTATGGCTTGATCAGGAAAACAAGCCATTCTATAGATTCCATACGTGAAGGGTTTTAATCCATGGCATTAGAGGCTCACACAATTGTCGGGAGGAGTGCAGGGAGGCCAGATCAGTGGGGACATTGGTGGTCTCAGCTTGCCACAGGAAAGTGGGTGGTTCTCAAGAGCTTGCTGGGAGCCTATGATGAATTTTGAGAACTCCTGGAATTGGTTGTCAGCTGTCTCAGTCTGTTGCGACAAGGAAAAAATTCTCAAGAGCCTGCCCAGAAGCTGCTGTGAATCTTAAAAGAACTTTCCAGAAAGCTGGCCAGGTCACTCACCTGCAAGTAATTTGCAGGCATTTACCCGGAAGTTGCTGCAAACTTGATATCCACCATCTGCCGGCAACCATTCCAGAGAGAAAAATGGCTTCTCTTTTGACTTCCAAATCTCCTTTGAATACCTCTCATTGACGGTCTCGAACCCAGAAATGTACAGCGGAGGAGATTCTGGGAAATGTGATTCTGGCTTTCCCTCTGCAGAGGAGACTCTAAAGGGGGGGGGCAGTGATGCCAGATTGAAAACACACAACCCAGCGTGCTTGCTGTATCACCTGTGTCTAGAACAGTGCTTGACACACAGCAGGCGCTCGGGTAGTAGCTGAATGATTGAAAGAATATGCCCCTGGTCCTTGGCGGGGCCAAGAGTTAAAACCCCAACTCTTTGACTCCAAAGCTCACACAGTCCCGTT
This sequence comes from Callorhinus ursinus, assembly GCF_003265705.2. Taxonomy (NCBI): domain Eukaryota; kingdom Metazoa; phylum Chordata; class Mammalia; order Carnivora; family Otariidae; genus Callorhinus; species Callorhinus ursinus. The sequence goes on along the minus strand of NW_027397096.1, from coordinate 5,772,564 downwards.
CAGAACACCCAGCTCAATAAGCTATGACCAGGAGCCCAGCTGGACTTGGTGACCAGTGAGTCCCAGACAGGGTCTGTGCCACAAATGCACCAGCAGAGCTCTGCATTTCAGGGACAGGAGCAGTGAGGGAGGCTGGAGAGCCGAGGGAGTTTTTGATCTCTAGAGGGTCGGCTGAAGAAGAGAGCACCAAGTCTGGGTGAGCAATCCTCGCAAGCTTCTTGGAGGTGGTGACACTGTAGAGGACACTGGATGGAGAACTGCGGCTGCTTCAGGGCAGCCATCCCTGAGGGCAAAGGAGACTTCGTGTACCCCCCCGAAGGCCTGGGCATTTGGCCAGGAGTAACCCTCCTGATGTTAAGGAAAAAAAAAAAAAAGTTGGAAATCTCTTATTGTACTGTTTAAATGTATGTGAAATTTACATGCCCTCCTGGAAGAAATGTGATTGCTTTAATGCAAACGCCAGGCCTTTCTGCCCCATTTTTGAGTAACACTGATGCTCCAGGTGACATGAGGGATTCAGTAGGGCGGAGGAGTGGGAGCTGCAGGTATACCAGAACCTAGGACCAGCTACTGGGGGGGCGCAGTGCAAAATGAAAATGTGTTCAGAAATCAGAATTTTAAGACAGCACCAGCAGAGCTGGTGTGGGGCCCCTCTGAGCACAGGTCCTGTGGGACTGGTAACACATTACCACAAACCAAGTGGCTCAAAAAGGATACAAACTGGTTTTCTCACAGTTCTAGAGGCTAGGACCCCGAACTGTGTCTCCTGGGCTGGCGTCCCATTGTGGGCAGGACTGTACTTCCTGCCGAGGCTCCAGGGAAGAATCATTTCCCTGCCTCTTCCAGCTTGGGCAGCTGCCTGCGCTCCTTGGCTTGCGCCCCCTTCCTCTTGTTTCCATTGCCACACCTCCGGAGCCACATCTTCTGCCTCTGTCCTATAAGAAGACTGCATTTAGAGCCCACCCTGGATCATCCGGGATAGTCTCAAAATTCTTAATCCCACCGGCAAAGTCCTTTTTGCCATATCCGGTAATAGTCACAGGTTCTGGGATTCTGACCCGGATGTGTTTGGGGGCCATTTTTCTGCTGACCACCCATGCCCTTGAAGCCGGCCCTGTCAGGCTCCTAGCTGGACCCTCTGATTTGAGAGAGGCAGGCTTTGAGGCTCACAGCAGAAGGTGAGGGGCCTATAGGTAGCCCGGGCCCACGGAAGCGTGAGGGAGTGGGGTAGATGTTTTCTTCCTCCGTAAACACCAAACCTGGAGCCTCCACGCTGGCCCTGGTAGGCGGCTGTGTCCAGTGGCCACTGGGGTCCAGAGACTGGTGGCCTTTGGGTTGCCCCTGAGTAGGGTTGCCATATTTAGCAAATAAAAGTCCAGGACACCCAGATATTTTATCTGGCCCCCTGTCCCTGATTCTTGCTGCCATACCCGCTGCTTTCCTCCAAGGGCTGTGCTCAGCCTTAGCCTTCTGGGCCTGGGTGAGACCCCCGTCATTCCCCCGGTGCGTGGCCAGATTAAGACAAACTGGGACTGAGGGTTCAAAGGCGGTCAAAGGCAGAGTTCCAATGGGCTGGGTTTGCTGATCTGAGGTAAAACAGCCCCCTCCTTGAAGGGGGTGCAGAGCATTTGCTAGGTGACTGCTGACGGTCCTTCACCCTCACACAGATGGGCTGTCCTCCCGCCCTGGAGGGCTGGGGGCCTTGAGTCTCTGTGTGGCCCTTCAAGGCTCACAGACAACTCCTAAGGACGGGACGCAGGGCTCCTGGAGTAAACAGCATGTTTCACTTCCTCTGCAAACATTGCACATCTGAGAAACTAATTTCCTTTTATAGACAACTCTTTCCCGGCTGCACAGGCCCCTGGCGGGCCGGGGTCAGATTTAATAAAACAGAAGTGGTCAGGCCAGCCGGCTTTCAGCAGAGTCCGCACTCCCCAGGATTGCGCCTCACACTCAGGGTGTCCCCGTGCTTCCTGAGGATACGGATCTGAGGGCATGCCCAAGTTTACTTCCCGGAGAAGGACCGTAGAGAAACAGACCAAGAGGGCCACCTGGGTGGCTCAGTTGTTAAGCGTCTGCCTTTGGCTCAGGTCATGATCCCAGGGTCCTGGGATCGAGCCCAGCGTCGGGCTCCCTGCTCCGCGGGAAGCCTGCTTCTCCCTCTGCCTGCCGCTCCCCCTGCTTGTGTTCCCTCTCTCACGGTCTCTCGCTCGCTGTCAAATAAATAAATAAAAAATCTTAAAAAAAAAAAACAAAACAGACCAAGAATAACGATTGTGAGAAGCATTGCTGTTTTATGTACCACCAGAAAAGCCAACATGCTGCCAATGACGTTATACTATTGATTGTAAGGAGCACCTGATTTCAGAATTGGTTACTCTGTGAAAAGAGGAGAATCTTAGAATCGGTGCGATGTGCTATTAGGTTTATCGTTGGCTCAATACTAGTGAAATGGAGCTATGGGATAAATCGTCCTCCTAACAATGACAGCGATTTATTTATTATTTAGAATGTATCTATTTACAAGAACTTGACTTGAGCCACGTGGCATCCCCCCTTAAGATTTAAGAAAAACTGGTCCCAAGTCAGGTGTACGCGCAGTGGGAGATCTAGTGAGCCCCTTCCCCCATCTCTGGGGATTACTTGGGCTCAGGTTTCCTACTTCCAATGAATTCTCCTCCTTACCCTGCCATGCAGATGATTTTTACTTTTCTAAAATTTTGTTTATTTTTACATAATTTCTACATCCAACGTGGGGCTTGAATTTACAACCCTGAGATTAAGAGTCGCATGCTCCACTGACTGAGCCAGCCAGGCGCCCCATTTTTCTTTCTTTTCTTCTTTAATGGTGGTAAGGGACGCCTGGGTGGCTCAGTCGGTGAAGCGTCCAATTCTTGATTTCAGCTCTGGTCGTGATCTCAGGGTCCTGGGGTTGAGCCCCGCATCAGGCTCTGTGCTCAGCATGAAGTGTGCTTGTTCTTCTTCTCCTCCTCCCACACTCCTTCTCTGTCTCTGTCTTTCTTGAATAAATAAAATCTTTAAAAAAATTTAAAAATGGTGGCAAAATATACATAAAGTTTACCATTCTTACCATTTTAAAGTCAGTGGTGTTTAGTATACTTCCACTGAATTCTTGCTTTCGCTACATCTTTCTGCCTGTGCCTGGTTTCTTCTCTCTGCCCCGTGGGGAATCTACAGAAGAACCTAGAGCATCCCCCTGGCCTCTCCAGTCAGCTGCAAACACAGGCTGTTGAGTGTAGCAGACGTTTGCTGAACTTTTGAAGGAGTCAGAGGGGTACAGCCCGCCCAGCATCACCTCTAATGCCCTCTCTTCTTCCATCCTCTGGGAGACGCTGGCTGCCTCTCGGCCGCAAGTCTGTTCCTGAGATGTTCCAGAGCTTTTTCTCCTCTTCTCCTTCTCAGGCTTTCTTGCCAGCTCCTCATCGGGCGGGCACACACTCCACTTTATCATACAGAGCAATTTTCCTCTCTCTTCTTCTCACCTAGGTCATTCCTACCATCCTGGACTTTTCACCATTAACAGGTATTCTCTCTACAAAGACCACCTTGCCCCAAGAGCGATTATTGTGCTCTATCCTCCATCAGGGAGCAGCCTGCCCTGCTGTCAGAGATTTGTCATCTGGCGGCTTTTCAACCTGGCTAGGCTGTCGTCTCTACTCTCAGAGCTCACGTTCTGCAGGCAGTGTCAGATGCAAAGACAAGTGCCATATGGTGACTGCCACGCTCTGATCAGGAGGAGTTCCGAGCCTTCCAGAGCAGGGAGGATGGGTCCTAACCCCGCTGAGGCCGCATGCTGCAGGTTGTTGTTGCCGAGTTCCCGATCTTCCATCTGGTGCTTGCTCCCTAATTTCCCTTTGGGAATCACACCTCCCCTGCCTTCACTCCGTTTGGTTTGGTTTGGGCTGACCCCATCCGCAGGCTCCAGGGATGGACACATGCCCCAGGACCGTCTGGCCCATCAGCGCATTCCTGACAACAGTGGCTGGTTCAGGGACAGTCAAGGGACCCCATCCGGGCCACTGAAAAACCTTGGACCTTGTCTGGAACTACTGGATCAGAGATGCTCTTACTTGCTGGGACTGCTCACTGGTAGGATGTGAGCCTGGAGATGCTGAGGGAGCATCTGGTCACCCATGAAGCCAGCCTGCTAGAAAACAAAGGCAAAGTTGCAGGAAACCAGCATCAAGAGTAGGAGAGTCGTGACCAGATACCAGGCACGAAGCCCACTTTCGGTTCTGAAAGCCAAAAATGTGATGTGGGTGGCAGCTGGGTGATGCAAGGCTAGGTGACCGAAGTCTGGATGACTGAGTGTCATCCTCAGTAACTCAGACATTGTCCTGGAGCCGGCTGCTGTGTGGAGAGTTTTTGTGATGCCCCATGCCGCAGATGAAAGAACAGAGGCTTTGTGAGATGGTGGGCAGAAGGTTTGCATTTTACATCCCCGCCAAGGGAGCTACACAGGTTGTGAGGCTGAGCCCCTCCGGAAATGCGGAGGAAATGTTTGCGGAGGCAGCCACAGGGCCAGCAGGCATGGCAAGGAAGGGAACAGGAGCTGGCTTTGACTGGGCACAAACTCCGTCCCAGGCGCCCTTCTGTGTCCTTCCAGCTTAGTTATCTGAGAGCGTGCAGGGTGAGAAATTCAGGTGAGTGGGGTTAGCCTGGGGCGGGGAGGGGGCGGTGGTGGGTTGTTCTCAGCCTGGCTGCCCATGAGAATCACCTGGGTTGCTTTCAAAGCTCTTGCTGTCTGGGCGAGCACAGGCCAATGAAATTAGCATGTTGAGGGAGGGGCCCTGACAGGTTAGTTGCAAAACCTCTTCGGGTGATTTTAATGGACACCAGCGTTAAAGCCATTGGCTTCGGGCAGTGGTTCCCAATCATCTGGTGAGCTTGTTAAACTACACGCTGCTGGGCCTCATCCCACACTTTTAGACTAAGTAGAGTCTGAGAATTTGCATTTCCAGCAAGAGCCCAGGTACTGCTACGGCGGCTAGCGAGGCACCCAGAATCCCTGGTTTAGCCCAAGTCTCCTTAAAAGCTAGTTTGAGTGAGTCCAGGTTCTGGCTTCCTTCCAGACTCAGATCCTGGACTCGTGGCTCCAGTATCTGGTTCTCCCACTAGCTGAGGCTGGACTGGTCCCATCCTTCTGTGAGCCTTGGACAAACCTATCGCTCAAGTGCCTCTTACGTTCTTTGTTGAGTCTATGGCCCTCAAACACTTCAATTTTGGTAAAATGTGAAGAGTGGGAGTGGTTTGAGGGTTGGTGGGACGGGTGGCAGCCTCAGTCCCTGCTGAGGTGGGCCAGGTTGGGCTGTAGACCCGTGGGTGCTGAGGGATGAACAAGATAAGGCCGCTAGTCCTCTGAGTGCTTTGGAGGAGAAGGAACGAAGGAGGTGGGGCGGATGATCCCAGAGATCCATGGGTGAGTGGCGCCCACCTTCCCTGGAACCGGGTTTCCATGGGAGGAGAGAAAGTTAAAAGAGCAGGGGAGAGAACAAACACTTCTTGAGCTTTGTTAGTGGGCCAGGCCCTGTGCTCGTTGAATCCCCCAAACTGCTTTGCCGTGTATCATCCCTGCTTTACAGAGGCGCCCTCTGGGGCTTGGAGAGGTTCAGCAAACGGCCAAGGCAAGCAGGGAGTTTGCGGAGGATCTGGATTTTTGAACCCAGGACTCCGTGACTCTGCAAACACCCTGCTCCTTCCTGCCCACTGCCGACTGGCCTGGCGTCCTGAGTGGTTGCCTGTCCTATGTGGGCAGGCCTCACCTTGGCTGAAGCCACTCTGGGCTGCTATTCCGTAAGTGAGGGTCCCAGTTCTTGTGAACTGGGACCGAGGAGGAGGAGGCTGTGCTTGGAGTCTGGGTAACTGTGGCCTTACCTGGCAGTGCTGAGGAACCTAGGGCAGGTCACTGCGTCTCTCTGGGCCACTGTATTAGGGAGCTCCAGAGAATCTAAATCCATAGGGGTGTGTGTGTGTGTGTGTGTGTGTGTGTGTGCGCGCACACATGCACACGTATAAAGAGATTTATTTATTTATTTTTTATTTATTTATTTTTTAAAGATTTTATTTATTTATTCATGAGAGAGAGAGAGAGAGGCAGAGGGAGAAGCAGGCTCCCAAGGAGCAGGGAGCCCGATGCGGGACTCGATCCCAGGACCCTGGGATCATGACCTGAGCCGAAGGCAGACGCTTAACCATCTGAGCCACCCAGGTGCCCCTAAAGAGATTTATTGTAAGGAATTGGCAGGCTGGCAAATCCCTTGCTGTGGGGCAAGGTGCTAGGTAGAGGCTCAGGAGAGCTGATGGTACAGTTCCAGTCCGAGCTGGAAGGCTGGGTAGCCAGGAGAGCCAACAGGCTGGAGACCCAGGGAGAGCTGACGTTTCTGTTTGACTCTGACGGCAGGAAAAAGCCAACATCCCACTTTGATGGCAGTTTGGCAGGAGGAATTCACTCTAACTGTCACAGACACTTCGTGAAAAGCAGAGGTGGCGGGTCAGCCAGTGGCTGAGGGTGTGCGTGAATCACGTAACCTCTCGAAGCCTGCACACGGAGGTCCTGGGAGAGTCTGTCAGCTGTAAGCGGTCTGAGTTCTTTGCTGGCCGTGGCTGCTCTCCCGGGTTCTGCTAACGACCTCGCTATGCTGTGCTCTGCTTGGCCTCGTTGGTCAGGCCCCAGGACAGGAGGGGAATTAAGTGACCTTCTCTGCTTGCTCCCAGCTTCCCTTCCTGGGTGAGTGTGGCTGGGAGACCGCTTGGAGTCAGGGCTAAATCTGCCAGCAGAACTTCCTGGTCCGAGGAGGGTCTCACTCTGCGTGTGGGCCCCAACCCTGCTGCAGGAGGCCCAGCCAGGGACAGTTGACTGGAGCTCGGTGCATCTGGAGCACTGAAGGATGCCTCTGGTCCTGCTCTTGTCTGGAAGGTGGTCTCGGCTGTCCAACGTGGCTTGTGGGGCAGATGAAGGATCCATCTGTCTGCTTCTGTGTAGGGCATCCCAACTTGCCCCTCGCCTCCCAGCCATCCCCCCTCCTTAGCTTCTGATGCCATCTTGCTTTTTGCTGCTACCATCTTTCTAGGGCTTTTCCGTTCCTCTGTAAGCACCTTGACATCCAAGCTTTTTTTTTTTTTTTTAAGTGGGGGCATGCGCAGAGGGAGATGGGGAGAGAGAATCTTAAGCAGGCTCCACGTCTGGCACGGAGCCCAGTGCAGGCTGAGTCTCATGACCCTGAGATCATGACCTGAGCAGAAATCAAGAGTTGGATACTTCTGCGACTGAGCCACCCAGGCGCCCTGACATTCAAGCTTTTTCAGAAAAAAAGCCCTTTTTGTCAAAGCAGACTTGTGTGTCTTTTATGCTTGTGCCCACACTGTCTTTCACTGGGTTTGACGTAATTTGTTTATTTCGGGGGCTGACTCTCTGAGGATGAGGAGGAAGAGGAGTGGGGTGGTGGGGCTCCCCCTTCAGATGGAAGGTGCTCCTGTGGCTGAGAAAGCCCCATGGGAGAGGAGCTGTGAAAGGCCTCGGGGTCCCTGGCAGTGGGCTAGCTGGCCTCTAGGGAGGCAGGGGGGGCCCCTGAGAAAGGCCACACCCCTGGAAAGTGTAGCCTGGGGTGGGGGTGGGTGCCAAGAGAGCTTGTGGGAGACGAGGTCTGAGAGGAGGGGTCGTTCCAACACTGTACACTGATAACATCGCTATGCTTTCTGGGGGTAGTGCATTAACCACGGGAGACCTCAGGAGAGCAGGGCTTATATCTTAAACCTATTGCACATTAAAAAATTGAAAGCAGGAAAAACATAGGAAGGGGCAATATATGAAGATATTATTTTGCAAAGTTATTGTCATGCCTGGTGTTTCAAGAAGTGAGGCATTGGCGGGCTTCACGGAGGCATCGGTGTGCCTGGCGGCTGAGGAGTGGGGTACGTGCGGGGACAGTGGGCAGAAATGGCAGCTGGTATGTTTAGGAGACTGGTTATGTTGAGCAGATAGAATTCACTGAGGTTAATGGGAACCAAGTTTCTTACTGCTAGGTGATTTGTGAACATGAGAAGGGGGAAGGCTAGAAAGATCCGTGAGTGCTGGATAGGTATGACCTCGTTGATGTATGTGCATTTATACACCTTAAAACCATGAGTTTAGGGGCGCCTGGGTGGCTCAGTCGGTTGAGTGTCTGCCTTTGGCTTAAGTCATGATCCCAGGGTTCCGGGATCGAGTCCTACGTCAGGCTCCCTGCTCAGCGGGGAGTCTGCTTCTCCCTCTCCTTCCCTCCCCACTCGTTCTCTCTCTCTCTCTCCCCCTCTCACTCTGTCTCTCAAATAAATAAATAAAATCTTTAAAAAAAAAAAAACCCAAAACCAAAAAACCGTGAGTTTAATGTAGATATACAGATAGATATATATAAATATGTAGTTATAGGGGTTTGTACATCTACTTACATATGTACCTGCATCTCTTGGTTTCGGGAGGGCCTAGAAGCAATGACGTTCATAGCAGGGACGAACACCCCAGGTTCCCAGGTCTTGGCTTCCAAACACTGTTCTCCACTAAAGTGAAGCAGGGCTTCTTGCAGAAGTGCTGATTCCAGAGATGTAGCAGAGAAGGGACAAGACGGGTCTGCAATGTCTTGTGCCAGAGAGTAAGGAAGTGCTCAAAGAATGAGTAGGACATATAAGAAGGACCAGAAAGAAGAGGCTCTTATTGATCAAATCTGGGTAATTTGTGCATCAATATAAATAGTGATAGTATGGAATAAAAGTTGAATAAAACAGGAATCCACGAGTCTATATTGATATATAAATAAATCAATAAAGAAAGGAAAGCTCTTTCTTGCAAGAGATCACCAATGAATACACGTAGAAGGAATGTTGGCAACAAGAAGAGTAAACATTAAGCAACCACCTGGTGGTGGCTGATTCAGGCTGGAGTTGTCAACAATGCTAAGACTGGCGGGTGACTATTTGAGGAACAGGATATGGGTATAATACTAGAATGTGTCCCTCGAAAATATTTATCAGTTACAAAGGCAAAAATGGTGATTTTTCCGGGAGAAAAACAGGGCAGATACCAGTTTGAGCAGGTGATCAAAACAAAACTTAACCAGCGCCGGGCGTGCTGTCACCATGGGCCTCCTGATGGAAAGGCGGTCTTGTTTCTGTGCTGCTCCTGCCAAGAAGGCATGGCTTGAGGAAACAGTAGGCTTTGGGGTGAGGGTCACCCTATAAAATGAAAAGCTTGTACTCTTAAAAATTGCATAGCTGGGCGCCTGGGTGGCTGAGTTAGTTGGGACACTGCCTTCGGCTCAGGTCATGATCCTGGAGTCCCGGGATCGAGTCCCGCATCGGGCTCCCTGCTCAGCGGGGAGTCTGCTTCTCCCTCTGACCCTCTTCCCTCTCGTGCTCTCTGTCTCTCATTCTCTCTCTCTCAAATAAATAAAATCTAAAAAAAATTGCATAGCTGTTGAGGAGATAATTGAAATGGGAGAAAATGTTGCAGCGTGAAGGACCCGGAGAGCCAGAGCTAAATGCCAAGTGTGTTCCTAGATGGGATCCTGGACCGGAAAGGAAAAGGGAAAATGACATTGTTGGGACAGTTGGTGAAATTTGAACGGGGTGTGGATGATGGCAATGTGTGTCAGTGTTGACGTCCTCGTTTGCAAGGTTATGTGGTAGTTATGTTAGAGTGTCCTCACATTTAGGAAATTTACTCTGGAGTATTTGGGGGTAGTGGGATATCCTATCTGCAGCCTGCTCTCCCATGGTTCGGAAGAAGACTAACGACTTTCTAGGATGTGTGTGGAGAGAGCTAGAGTGTGCACACAAGCGTGCAATGAAGCAGGTGTGGAAGAATGTTAACAGCTGGGGAACTTGGGTAAAGGAGAATGTTCTTTGTATTCTTACAACTTTCCTGTAAATCCTTTCAAAGTTATTTTTTAAAAGAATAAAAAAAAATCCCCGCTCATAAAAAATAAGCCCCACTCATAGCCTGACCCACCCACAGGGAACTGTAAAACATTTTAGAGCATTTCCCTCCAATTTTTTATGTGAGTTTTTATGTAGTTAAAATCATGTTCTATATACAATTTTACATCCTACTGTATCACTTAAAATGGTAACATAAACATTTCCCCTGTGTGTTATTATAAACACTCCATAAACATTGTTTTTAATGACCACATAATGCCTCACTGAGAGGTCACATCAAAACTAACCATTCTTTTTTTTTTTTTTTAAAACAACTCTGAGGTTTTCTTTTTTTTTTTTTTAAAGATTTTATTTATTTATTTGACAGAGAGAGACACAGCGAGAGAGGGAACACAAGCAGGGGGAGTGGGAGAGGGAGAAGCAGGCTTCCCGCCGAGCAGGGAGCCTGATTCAGGGCTCGATCCCAGAACCCTAGGACCATGACCTGAGCCGAAGGCAGACGCTTAACAACTGAGCCACCCAGGCGCCCAAAAACTAACCATTCTTAAAAAAAAAAAAAAACAAAAAAAACACAAAACCTAACCATTCTAACTATGGTTGGGTAGCATTCAGGTTATTTCCTTTTTAAAAAAAAAAATGACAAAGCACACTGCTGTGAGTATCTTTGATAAGGAAGCATTTTATGTTTGCTTGTCTTCAGGGAGATTTCTAGAAATGGAATTACTGAAAGGGTATGGTATCTTAAAACGACTGCCCCTCCCAAAAAAAAATCCATCTCAGGAAAATGACTTTAAGAGCCAATTGAAGGCAACTTAGAGGGAAAACAACAACAACCACAAACAAACAAAAAAACCCAACCGGTCCACGCCACCACATTGCTTTCCAGAAGCACGTTCGCAGCGATTCCCTATAGCAGCGAGTGAGTGCTGGTCTAACTGCACCCTCACCAGCATTTAAAAATTCTTCACTCTTTTGTTAGGTGAAGAGTGATGACTTGTTGCCTTATTGTGTATTCCTTTCATTTCTAGAGATGTTGAAAATTTTACGACTGGTTTGTTGAACCAGTTGTGGTTCTTTGTTGATGTCACCATGCTTTTCTTTGGCTTACTGAGGCTGGAAGCTTCTCCAAGGATTGGGGCCAAGTGACCTTTGTGTCTAGAGCCCTCCTTTTAGGACGGGCAGCCCCTGGTGTTCATGGCCGGTTTTCTGGCACCATCTGACCTCAAGTGGCTCATGTGCCTGGGTGACTTTCTTTTCATCGGGGATTGTTTGGGGAGCCACAGTTTTCTGGCTTAGCCTGGGCCACTTCCCAACTAGTCCTTCTGGTGTGTTCCAGCTCCCTGGCCTGTGAGCAACCCTGACCCACTTTGATTTTATTAGATGTTTTTCCTCTTTTGTCATTTTTGAAACATAAAAATATGAATTCTGATTTTTCCCTCTGATTATTAAAAGCAATATGTAATGTGTGATTGCTATATTACAGAAAGGTATAAAAAACAAGATAAAGTCCTCCACAGTCCTATGAACCAGACTTACCTGGTATTAATATTGGGAATAGTTTCTTCCAGATTTTTTCTATGTACGGAGGTATAGATTAATTCTTACCAAAACTGGGCTGATTTAATGCTTGATTAAAAACAGCCTTTTAAATTTCGTTTTTAAAGGTTGGCAGTACATCTCGAGATTTATATATATACTTTGTATCCTGCACCTTCTTGGGTTAACACAAATGTTAACTTGCTCAAGCATTAGCCTCCTTTCACTTCCGTATTAAAAACAAATTTGTTTGTAATGTACAACATTTCTGAACCACAGTGGAAATGTGTGTGTGGTGGGGGGGCACGCCTGGGTGGCTCAGTCATTAAGCGTCTGCCTTTGGCTCAGGTCATGATCCTGGGGTCCTGGGATCGAGCCCTGCATCGGGCTCCCTGCTCAGCGGGGAGCCTGCGTCTCCCTCTGCCTGCCTCTCCCCCTGCTTGTGCTCCCATGCGCGTGCAGCGCACGTGCTCTCTCTCTCTGTCAAATAAATAAAATAAAATCTTAAAAAAAAAAAGAAAACATTGCTTGACAGGGCTGCCTGGGTGGCTCAGTAGGTTAAACATCCGACTCTTGATTTTGGCTTAGGTCATTATCTCAGGGTTTTGGGGTTGAGCCCCTCGTGGGGCTCCGTGCTAGGTGGGGAGTCTGCTGGAAATTCTCTCCCTCACCCTCTCCCACCCCCCACCCCACATGCATGCACTGGCTCTCTCAAATAAATCTTAAAAAAAAAAAAAAAAAAGGAAAGAAAGAAAACATTGCTTAACAAATAATATTCTAGTCCCCAAAAGGCACATTCAGAAAAGGTAAAAAGTTGTGGGGAAACCTCAGCTCCTATCTAGTCCTTAAACCTTTAAGCATCAGCCCACAATCACCACCAGGCCATGTTGATCACCAACTGCCAATCCATTCACCTGAACTAAGCACCTGCATATGGCTTGAACCATCCTTTGTCATTTGTGAAGTTATTTTTTTACCTGAGCTGTAGGTTTTAAGTAATTCTAACATGGCGACATATTCACAATTCATTACTCACGTAGGTTTTCCAGTTTGTTCGAGATTACGGATCATACGTGGAATGAAACAGCATTTCGGTCTGACAAGTGGCTCCACGGGGCACATGAGGTCTCTTCCAGTAAGCTTGTGACCCTAAAACCAGGGGACTGTAGCAATCGGGGAATGGACAGGGGATTACCGGGGAAGACGCATCTGAGTACAGGCTAGAATCTGTACTTAACGTCGATAATTATTTGAAGGAGTACAAATTGTCACTGGGAGGAACGTTTTCCCAGACTCCCAGGAGAATTCTAGTCACCGTCTGATGAAAAAGGAAAGACTGGAGTGGTCTTATTCATAGAGGAAAGTATCCTCATGGCCGGTACCAAGGGAGCAAACTCAGACTGAGGAATTAGGAGTCACAGCAATCAAAAACTTGGAATGCTGACATTAAGGATAAAAGTTCTGTGTGCGCGGGGCGGGGGGGCTTGGGTAGCTGGATCTCCCAAACCTAAGAACTGCAATCCAAAATTAACTTGTTACAAGCAAACACAATAATTTTTGACCTATGGAAGCTTGGGGTTTTAGAGATATTCAGGTAATCATTTAAACAAGAGCTTATGAAACCTGGAGGCTAAAAAAACTGTAAAGACAATAACTTGAAGAAAATAGACATGCCATATTTATTAAATCAAATACCCTAAAAATTCAAAATCCCTGAAATAGGATACAACAGATATGTTTGTCAGAAGTAAAGAGAGTGGAGAATGCCAGGGAAATACATAACATTCCATAACATAGTTTTATGTCTTTTTTTTTTTTTTTTGATGTAGTTTGATAACGGTTTCCCCCTTGCTCCTTGTGTGGACGTATTTAATCTTGCCCCAAGTATACTCCAGCGAGCAGGACGGCTGCTGTGCAGGGTCTGGTGTGTTTGTGGTCACGGTTTCAGAAGAGAGCACTTCTGTGAAGGATGAGTAGGCATATTTTATAGTTAAATTTCAGCTCAAGTACATCTGATAAAGCCCTGCTTCGTTTGACTTTTGGTCCCCTGCCTTTTCCGGTGTTTCTTTCTTGGCTGATTGTTGTCCCTTCTCTTTTATGTTGTTTTATAGCTTCCCAAATTACCTTCTTTCTGATTCCTCGTATTTCACTTTGTTTCACCAAAATGCCGTGCCCATGATCTCTGGGTCTTTGGCGTGACCGTGGCCTGAACCTGAGTTGTATCTTGCCTGCGGGGCCTTTCTCTACAGACTTCTCAGTGTGGTCGCCTCCAGGTTGAAGGGGACAGTCTGTCTGCCACTGCCCAAGGTCACTGAAGGGACTTCAGCTTCGCTTGTGCTCAGCCATCCTGGCGGGGCCAGTGGGACCACTGGGCTCATTTTGTAGCTTGGCTGTTTATGTGGCTTTTGACCCAGCAAATGTATTGTTCCATCCCCTAGTAGTAAAAGGAACGTAAGCCAACATTTGTTGGGTGTCAAGCACTCTGCTGGCTGCCCCAGAGGTGATGTTTCAATTCACCCTTATGAAGTAGGTGCTGCCACTATTAATTACTCTCACCTTCCAGACTGAGAAACTGAGTCACAGAGTAGGTGATTTCTCCAGTGTTATCTTAGTCAGAGACAGAGCTGGGACTTGAGCCCAGATCTCTCCGCACTCATAACCACTCAGTCTTTCTTCCTGCATATGACCATTGGCAGCATTGGGGTGTGTGCCTTTTCGGGCTGCCTGTGCATGCACACTCTCTTGCACACACCCCCTCGCTCTGTCTCTGTCCAACGGTCACTCACATGCACAGAAGCATGCACATTTTTATCACACTGGACTATTATGTATGTTGTCTTATCGCCTGCTTCCTGCCCCCCCCCCGAACTCACTACAAGAAGGGTCAAGAGAGTGAAATAGATTCTATCTCAGCCCAACCCCATCTAGGCAGCGGCTCCCAGGCCCCTCTTCCTGCAACACAGCCCAGAGCGTGAGTCACAGAGGGAAGATCTAGAGGATAGCTTCTTTAGGACACTGGCATGGTGACTCTGCAGGCCACAGGCTGGGTGTTCTGTGTGTCCCCAGATCCAGTTCCTGGGAGCCCCTGGAGTGTGGTACTGGGGACCCATATGCTGATTAAGGCTCAAATGGTGGCAAGAGATGGGGGATCCCCGGTGGCTCGAGCGGTCTGCTCTCCTATGCCACTTCTCAGCTGCTTCATCTCCACAGGAAAGGATTCTAACCATGGCTTCATGAGTTTTTGTTGTTCCTTTACGTGGCGTTTATTTTCTTCCAATTACTGTGAGGATAAAAATCATGATAGAACTGAGAAAAGCAAAAAAAAAAAAAAGAAAACCCAGAAGCACCCATGCCCCCCAACCTCTGCCCAGTATGTTATTTCTGACCACTACTCCCTAGTCCAGAGAGAGGTTGTAGGGTAATTTACTTGAAATACCAACAGTAGGGACATGGCTATTAGTTCTGTCATTACATACAGTGCTTTCTGTGCACAGGGCTTTTAATGGCTATTTGGTTTGTTTACTTACATATATTCTTAGAAGTGGAATTCTTAGAAGAGGCTCCTTCTTAGAAGTAGAAGTACTGGGTCAAGGTTTTTGAGATATTTGACCAAGTGGAAGAAGAGTTGTACCAACGTGTGCCCCCCACCCAGGGGTATAAGGAGCAAGCATGACTTCTTGAAAGATGAGTCAATGAGGTGGTGACTCCAGGCCCTGTGGAGTTAGTAAGTTTCTTATCACTGAAACTAGTCAAGCAGAGGTTTATTAGATTGGTTCTCACTGGGGGCATTGTCATCATCCCTCTCCTGGGCATTTTGGAAGTGTACGGGGATTAATTTTGGTTGTCTTAATGATTTGGGGGTGAAGCACTTCCATTTAGAGGGCAAGTCCTAGAGCACATGGGACAGACCCATGTGACAAGAACCTTGCCTCTTCCCCAATTTTTTTTTTAAAGATTTTATTTATTTATTTGACAGGCACAGCGAGAGGGAACACAAGCAGGGGCAATGGGAGAGGGAGAAGCAGGCCCCCCGCCGAGAAGGGAGCCCCATGTGGGACCCGATCCCAGGACTCTGGGATCATGACCCGAGCTGAAGGCAGACACTCAATGACTGAGCCACCCAGGTGCCCGCCTCTTCCCAAATTTTGAATATCCTCTAAGAAAATCATGTCAGTAAAAACAAAACAAAACCCGTTTATAATTTTCTGAGCCTGGCAAAACTGTTTTACATACAAATGCAATTTTTTTTTCATTTTTAAAATACAAACTTAATTTTTTAGTATCCAGAATATATAAAGAACTTATAAAACTCAACACCCCCAAACCAAATAATCCAATTAAAAGATAGGCAGAAGACACAAACGGACATTTCTCCAAAGAAAACATACAGATGGCCGGCCAACAGACGCATGAAAAGATGTTCATCATCGTTTACCATCAGGGAAATGCAAATCAAAACTACAATGAGATAGGGGCACCTGGGTGGCTCCATCATTAAGCATCTGCCTTCGGCTCAGGTCATGATCCCAGGGTCTTGGGATCGAGCCCCGCATCGGGCTCCCTGCTCCGCGGGAAGCCTGCGTCTCCCTCTCCCACTCCCCCTGCTTGTGTTCCCTCTCTTGCTGTGTCTCTCTCTGTCAAATAAATGAATAAAATCTTAAAAAAAAAAAAAACCTACAATGAGATATCACCTCACGCCTGTCAGAATGGCTAAAATCAGCCAACAGGTGTTGGCGAGGATGTGGAGCAAAAGGAACACTCTTGTACCGTTGGTGGGAACGCAAATTGGTGCAGCCACTGTGGAAAGCAGTAGGGAGGTTCCTCAAAAAGTTAAAAATATATCTACCCTATGATCCAGCAATCCCACTACTGGGTATTTACTCGAGAATACAAAAACACTAATTCAAAGGGATCGTACACCCGTGTGTTTACTGCAGCATTATTTACAATAGCCAAGATATGGAAGCCACCTAAGTGCCCATCGATAGATGAGTGGATAAAGAAGATGTGGTGTGTGTGTGTGTATATATATATACGTATATATATATATATATATATGATTCAGCCACGAAAAGAATGAAATCTTTCCATCTGCAATGACACGGATGGAGCTAGAGAGCATAATGTTAAGTGAAATAAATCAGTCTGAGAAAGACAAACACCATGAGATTTCACTCGTATGTGGAATTTAAGAAACTAAACAAGCAAAGGGAAAAAAAGACAAACCAAGGAACAGACTCTTAATTATAGACAACAAACTGATGGTTACCAGAAGTGGGGGGGTGGTTGGGGGAGGATGGGGGAAATAGGCGATGGGGATTAAGGAGCACACCTGTTGTGATGAGCACAAGGTGATGTATGGGAGTGTTGAATCACTATATTGTACACCTGAAGCTAATGTAACGCTGTATGTTAACCGGACTTACAAAAAAAACTTAAAAAAATAAAATAGAAACTTTTCAGAAGTGCAACTCTTGGGCAAAACAAAGATTATACTTTGTGTCGTTTGCAATTTTAACAAGAGTGGACCATCATTTTGGAAAATCACAGTCTCAATGGCAATGAGGCTTATAATTTTTGAGTTGCCAACAGATCTATAACTGCATTTGTAGCTGTTGATTCTTGATACAACACACACACACACACACACACACACTCTCACAGGATAGGTAGATTTAGTTTGCTTGCGTTCTGAAGGTCAAATATTAATTTGAATCACATGAAATTGTCATAGATCAGAAACAGTTCCATATCAGCAATTTCATATGGTTCAACTTAGTATTGAAGAGTATCTAACTTCCAACCTTGCTCCCTCTTAGTTTATGCAAGCATCTCACTACCGCATGCCCAAGCATTCACGTGCTGAAATGTTATTTTATTACATTTCTCATTCACGTTGCAAGTAAAGCATTCTATTCTTTTTTTTTTTTTTTTTTAAAGATTTTAATTCATTTGAGAGAGAGCAGGAGTGGTGAGGGGAAAGGGGCGAGACAAGCAGAGGGAGAAGGAGAAGCAGACTCCCTGCTGAGCAGGGAGCCCAATGCCGTTGTGGTAGGGGGAGGAGGGGTTGATACCAGGACGCTGAGCCAAAACCCAGTTGGAAGCTTAACAGACTGAACCGCCCAGGTGCCCCAAGCATTCTATTCTCATGAGTTGGCATGTAAATGGATCACTTTATCACTGGGTTTCATTAGAGAAAGGTAAAGGAGGCATTACAAATGTTTATGAAAAGGGAGTGCTGGGTCCGATAGGCTGAGAAATACCCGGTTAGACAGTTGCCTTCTGAAAGCAGGACCCATAACCTTCCCCTGCCTCTAGGTGCACTGCGGAGGCCTTCCACACTATAGTTACCATGTTCCCTACAGCAGGCAAGCCAGTGTTCACTACTTGTGTCTGAGAGCAGGGGAGGGGAACCAACATGGAGGGCACAAGCATCTCCTTGTGCCCTTATATGAGACCCCTCTTTCCACCTCGCAGCGATCCTGCCAGGAAGGGAGGGCTGGCCAGAGCCTGCAGACTGAGGCTCAGAGTGGTTCAGATACTTGCCCAAGACAACACAGTAAATAGCAGAGTGGCCAGATGAAATACGAGAGCTCAGCTAAGTTTGAATTTCAGATGAACAATGCATCTTCGTGTTACAGTGTAAGTATGCCGCCAAATGATTGCCTGGGACATACTTATCCTAAAATATGATTTCTCGTTGATCGAACTTTCAAAATTAACTTGTTGTCCTATATTATCGTTAAATCTGGCAATCTTATTATGTTCTCTGCTCTCCACCACCCACCCCAATCATGTTCCTTGCTTTTCTTACTGAATGTTGATCCTTAGATTTTTATTCCAAAAATGCCTCTCGGGCTCCAGTGTGACCCTGGGTAGGGCAGGGTGGGATGGGAAGCTGGAAGTTGGAGCCCTTCCCTGGGGTTTGTGGGGGGCCCTGGGGCCCGGCCCTGATTGTGGGAGGGACACAGCGTTCTCATCTGTGGGTTGGAGAGTTGAAATACATCATCTCAAGGGTCAGAGGATATTTAACTGGGCTCTTGCGCTGCATTGATGAACAAGACTGACCACGTTCCCTTTCTTTGGGGAGCTAACATTCTAATGGGGGAGAGACAATAAGACCTAATAAGTTCTCTATTGTCCTCTACCCCTTGTTCACCTCCTGTGGGTCAGGCCCTGAGCTGGGGACTTTACAAGCATAGGACCCTCTAGTGTCCCTATTACCCCTAACCCACTGACATCCAGGGTTTGGCATGGTGCTGCGGTTAGCGGGGGGTGGGGGGCGGTAGGGAGGCTGTCCAGGTTTTGTGGGGCTGGGGACTCCTTTAAGAAAAGTATATAACAGACCCTTCCCAGGATCGCCGAAAGAGCCCGTGCAAGAGAGAGGCCGTGTACCTTTACCTCCTACAGCTTCACTGTAAATAATGGCTCTGGGCTGAGTTGATGATATTGAACAAACCTACAACCTCGTAAGGTGATTTTCCCGTTTACAACTGGCCTTGAGGTTGGTTCAATGGGAAGAGAAGGTGACAGCAAGAAGCCCCTCCGCTTTCATCAGGAAAGGCCTGGGTTTACATTTCACCCTTGTGTTGACTTGCTGGGGACCTGGGGCCCGGTGTCTTTACCTCTCTGTGCCTTTGTACCCTCATCCGCAAAATGGAGAAAACAATACTGCTCCTTAGGGTGGCTGGAGCTGAGCAATTAATGCTCATTTGGAATCAGGGTCTCTCCCTGTTTGTAGTCCTCGAAGTCCTGCCTGAGGGAACGCCTGAGGCTCGATCTACCTCCCATTTGTGAGCCCCTGTCACACCAGGGTTCTAGGTATGTTGCATGACCATTTTATACACACACACACACACACACACACACACACACTTTTTGGTGAGCCAGACACCACTGTGCTCAGCACGTTCTCTGTATTAACTCTTTGAATCCTTACGACAACCCACTGAGGTAATAACTCCCCATTTTATAGATGAGAAAAACTGAGGCACAGAGAAGTGAAGTAATTTATTCAAGGTCACATGTGCAATAAATGGTGGGGAAACAGGATTTGAACCCAGGGAGTTTGGCTCCAGAGTCCACCTGGGGTGACTGTCAGAGCAGGTCCCATCATGCCCCTTTGACAGACGAGAAACTGAGGCTGGGTTGAGGCCAAGCCTTGATCCCACTGGAAGTAGCAGAGTCTGATTCAAACCCAGGGCCATCTGACCCCAAAGCCCCTGTGTTTCCTGTTCCAGCAAGCTGCCTCCCAACGCAGGGCAAGATTTGAACCTATGTTCCTCGGCTCTTGTGGGAGATCTGGGGACCATTTCCGGAGATGCTCAGAGTAAAATTCTGGTCTCCCCGTGACCCTGGTCCTAACTACCTTTACCCCAGCTTGCTGTAGCCTCCATCTGCGTAGCAATCAGGCCAGGTGGTGTCAGGCAGAATGTCCCTCGGGCTATGTCCTTGTGAAGATAACGAGGAGCAGCTTCCTGAGGTCCCACAGCCTCCCGCTGTCCTGTCTCAGGGCTGTGTCCCCATTGCTGCCATCTTTTCTGGTCCAGTGCAGGGGAGGTGCTTAGTGACACTGTGTGAGTCAGTGATGGGGACTGGGCCTTTCAGAGGTGTCCCGTCTGTGAAAGTGTTTGAATGGCTGGTGCCCCGGAGGCTGCAGACCTGGGTAATGAGTCGCTGTCCTCCGCTGTCCGGTTTGGCGACACTGGACAAGATACTCCCCGAACCTCAGCTGGATAACAGCAGCTCCTGCTTAGTTCTCTTCTCTTCCCAGGGCCTGCAGGACTTGCTGTTCTTTCCCTTCGGCCCCTCCTTCCTCTTCCTCCCCCTTCTTTTTTTTTTTTTTTAATTGTGGCAAAATATATACAACATAAAACTCACCATTGTAAAGAATACAGGTGAGTAGCATTAGGTACATTCACGTGATCCTGCAACCATCACCACCATCCATGTCTAGAACTTTCTCGTCCTCTCAAACTGACATTGTACCCATTTGACAGTGACTGCCCGACTCCCCGACTCCCCCAGCCCTTGGTAACCACTAGAACAGAAAGAACATTTTCCGTCTTGTTGAATTTGCCTATGTTAGGTACCTGATATTAGGGGAATTGTGCAACATGTGGCTTCTTTCACTTAGTACGTCTTTCAAGTTCATCCATGTCATAACGGGTGTCTGAATCTCCTTCCTTTTAAAGGCAGAGTGATAGTCCATTGTATGTCTGTAGCACATTCTATTTGTCCATTGGCCCATCGGACACCTGCAGGGCAGCAGCAGGATCTTCCCTTTGGGCAGGGTTGCTCCCCCATTTTGGTCACTGTGAATGATGCGGAAATGAACATGGCTGTCGGAGTATCCATTCCAGTCCCTGCTTGCAATTCTTTTGGACATGTACCCGAAAGTGGGATTGCTGGATCATGTGGTAACTCTGTGTTTAATTTTTTGATGTCCCTCCCTTCTTAGACAACCACCCCCCGCCCCCCAGTTCTGGTCATTTGATTTTCATGCAGGGAAGTCCTCTTGGTGCGTTATTTCTTGTGGACCTGGTTTGGCTTTGGTAAGTGACAACCTGGGCATGCTTTGGGACCTGTCTCCCTCCCTCCAGGCCCCCTGCTTGGGCCAGAGCTGGTCAGCTACTATAGGACCCGGAACCCATCTCATGGGGACCGCTAAGACAGTGGCTGTCAGAGTAGCCACATGGGCCCCAGGAGGCCTCTCTCGGAGGGTGGGGGAGCAGGACTCTGAGCGAACTTATTGCTTGTGATTCGGGGCCGTCTACGGACAGCAGGACATCTCCCAGCAGAGCTGCTTAAACGTGACACGATCACTCAGCGGCCACCACGTCCACCCACCAGTTAGCCTCAAAGGGGATTCTTCCGTGATGCAGCTTGTTGTCTGGGAAGAAACTTGGCCTTGGGAGTCAGAGGCCTCACGTCGATCCCTGCTCTGCCTCTTCCTTATGCTGCCCCTCCGCAAGCTACGCGACCTCCCTGGGGCTCCGTTTCCACATCTATCGGATGGGAATAGCCTCAGCGGGCGGCCGTGCCCAGACTGGGCGATGGTGCCCATGCAGCGCTGGGCTGCAGTGCGGGGCCGCGGTGACCCTCCTCGGGGATAGCTCAGGAAGCTTGTAGGGACGGACGCAGGCCAAAGTCCCCTGGCCAAGTCCTGTTCACTGCTGTCTCTCTGCCCCTCTCATCCCGTGTCTCATCTTTCAAGCTCTGGCATGGCTCCTTAGGGCATCTTAGCAAGAAATGAAATCTCTTCTGGGAGCCCAGCAGGTGCATCTCCTTTGGAGCGCTCAGCGCTGTGCGGCTGGAAGTGGGCGTACCAGCTATGCTGAGGTGGCTGGCCAGGCTTCTCCGGGCCTCTGGAAGGCCCTGCTGCGGCCCTTCGGGTCTCTCCCAGCCCCCAAGGCTCACTCCAGCCTGGCCTGTGTCACTATTATGCAGCCTGATTCAGCTTTCTGCAGCGAGTCCCCCCCCACCTCCAGGCCTGCTCCTGGTCCTCGGCTGTGCTTCCAAACTCAAGGGCTTTCTGAGAAATAAGGGTTTTTCTTTAATGATAAGAAGAGCAATGTGACAGGAAGCTTGCAAAGTACTGAAAAGTGCATGGCAGCAAGTGAGACATTATCCAGGATTCTGTAGCGCAGGGGGAGCTAGGTTTTGGCTCATTGTTTTCAGTCCCCTTTTTTGCCTTGTGTATCTACATATCTAAACCCTTCATTGAAATAACACATCTGGGCGCTGTGATGGCCTGCTTTCCTATTTTATTGCTGGTTCTTGGAAAACTGATGAAAATGAGCATTCTGTAGATACTAATGATTGCTAACATGTCTGGGTCCTTGAGACGTGGGGTGGGGGGAGGTAAATGCACTCTCATTGTCTCCATCCTTTGTTTGACTGGGCTTCCCTACGAATAGTGCTGTGCTGAGCATCTTGGTACGCCATTTCTGTCTTTCTGATTATTTCTTTAGATCAGGAGGTGGCAGACTTTTTGGAAAGGGCCAGATACTATTTTACGTTTAGAGGGCCATAGGGTCTCTCAAAACTACTCCACTCTGCACCGTAGCACGAAAGAGGCCTTGGACTCTGTAAACCAACGAGGGTGGATGTGTTCAATAAAACTTTATTTACAAAAGCAGGTGGCTGATTGGATTGGTCCATGGGCCGTCGTTTGCCAACCCTGCTTTAGCCTAGAGTCAGTCAAGTGTTGGCACCAATTGTCAGTAAAAGGCAGATAGAAAATATATTTAGTTGTGCCCGGTACCCGGTCTCTGTCGCTGCTCTTCCTTCTGCCTGTCTCTCCCCCTCTCCTTCCTCCCCCTTTTCCCTCCCTCCACTTCCCCTCTCCCTGCCCCGCCCCCCTTCTTCCTGCCCTCCACCCTCCCTCATCCTCCATTTTTCTTTTCCTTCTTATTTTCCTTCCAACCTTTTAAGAATGTAAAAACCATTCTTAGCTTGTAGACCATACAAAGGCAAACTTTTGTTGACCCATGGATTAGATAAATAGAAATTGAATTCCTGATCCAGACAGTATGAATACTTAAAAATCTCTTGATGAATGTGGCCTGACTGCTTTCCAGAATGTGGTGGTTCCAATTTACACCCCCATTGGCAGTGCAGGGAAGTGTCCAGCCTATCCTACCCTCACGGCATCAAGAAGTTTCTTTTGCTCAATCTTTGCTAATTCAATAAGATGAGAAGATCTCATTTTAATTCACATCATTTTGATTCCTAATAGGTTGAGCAGTTTTCCTTTTAATCATCCATTTGTAGTTCCCATGCTGTAAATGTTTTTTGTGTGCGTGTTCCTTTTTTTTTTTTTTTTCATTTGGGATCTTATTGTTTTCTTGATTTTGCATGACTTTTCGACAGAGGATTTTAAGTGTCACATTTGTTGCAATTATTTTCCCCTGTGTTTTCTTTTGCCTTTTAATTGTATTTACAATTATTTTGATGGATAGATGTGCTTTTTATTTATCTCTTCCTTTGTGAGTTCCATTTCCCCTTTGAAACTTTCCCTTTTGGTTTTGTGAATATCAGTTCTCCCACTTTGCTCTCAGCCCGCAGATATCCCATAAACAGTTCAGGGATGCCATGGGGAAATGCTCAAGTATAAATGCTTTCTGCTGAAGCTCACAGAAACTCACACCAACAGTGGCTTAAACGAGTGGTTCTCGAATTTTAGCACACATCAGCATCACCTGGGGGGCTTGGTAAAACTCAGATTGCAGGGCCCCACCTATAGAATTTCCGGCTCTATAGGCCTTGGGTGGGGCCTGAGAATGTGCATTTCTAACACATTCCCAGATGGTGCTGATGCTGCTGGCCTGGAGACACACTTTGAGAACCACTGGCTTAAACCATTGAGACATTAAATTACCTCAGAGAACAAAAAATACGGAAGAGGGTGGTCTCGGGGTGGGGTTAGCAGCTCAGTGATATCCGGGTCTAGGCCACGTCTTTACTGTCTCCTCGCCTTTTCCTCTGGACTGCAAGATGGTTGCTAGAGCTCCAGGTGATTCTTACATACACCAGCCTTCCAAGCAGGAAGCAAGGGCAAGAAGATGACAAAAAGCTTCCTTTTAATAGTGTTGTGTACATTGCCGCTTTGACCAAAACTTGTAAGCAAACATTTAGCAAGAAGAGAGGGTAGATTTGGGGTAGGAGATTAGTCTCTGTCTTAAGAGCTTCCCTGCACTGGGTAGAAAAAATGGATAGTTTCAGGCCCTTGGACCCTCAGCTGCACTCCCCGTCAGGATGTCTAAAGGACCCAGAGTCAGGTTAGTTTGGCCTCTAGGCAGGATCTGATTTTGGCTTCACTGAAGTCGTTGGATGTCTGCCTTGTGTCTGATAAAAGGCTGGACTAGTCTCCTGTTCTGGTATTTGGATGCTTTCTTGCCTGAATTCCTTGCTAAATAACTGTCCTGGATCTCAGCTGGGAACGCTGCTTGCTTCTGCCGGGCTTCTCCTAGTCAGGGTCCTACCCCCCTGTTCCAGGCTGGGGCTATGAAGCCTCACTACCTGTTGACAGGCATCCCAAGAACCACTTGCCTGGATGCCCAGAGACCTCCCTCAGCCTGGCTGCCGCAGCCTCCGAAAACAGCGGACCCAAGCCTCTGAAGGCTTGCTGGGGTCGGCTGGCTGCTGCATTTTTGCCTGTTGACTCAGCTTTCTCTTATCATTTGATACCTGATGCTTGAGTTATTTCCAGCCCTCCTTGGAAGGCCAGGGCTGGCTCCACCTGTGCCATCGAGAGTGGGAATTGGGAGCAGGAAGTTCCCACCTCGGACCCCAGGGGATACTGCAGGCCCCGAGGAGCTGGGTTAGGGCAGTGTCTATGAGTGTGCCGGGGTCCCAGTGCAGGGGACAATGCGGGAATCCTAACTCCAGAGGGGTCAAAAGTGGCTTACCTATTAGGACCCAAACTGGTTTAAACCGAAAAGCTAATGGGGAAGTCCAGCGGTAAGGCTGGCTGCAAGCATGGCTCATTGCATGGGTCCCAACGGTATTTCTAGAATCCAGTTGTTTCCATCTTCAAGTTTGGTTTCCTCTGGGTTCACTTCTTCAGCTGGCGCTGCCCTGTGGTCACAGGATGCCTGCCAGCGCTCTGGGGGCTGCATCCTTTCCACTTTCTTTCTAGCCGAGAAAGAGAAAATCCACTTTCCTGAGAGTACACACAAAAGTCCCAGAACTGACCGTTGTTAGCCTTGATTAGCCTGATTTGACTCATTGCCCTTCCCTGAAAGCAGCCATCAAGGTCAGAGAAATGTGATGCACTGATTGGTTAATGTTGGGTCACAATATTCAACCCTAGAATTGGGGGTAGAATCAATCCCACCCAAACCACATGGCTGAAAGAGTGCTCTCTAGGGAGCACTGCTGGGGGGGGGGCAAGGAGGGGGTGGATGCAGGGAAGTTATCCACAAATGTTTATCTGATTGGAGGTTGAACTTGGCAGTCAACTGCTAGGGGCTTAAGGTGATGCCAGGATCTTCAAGTCAGGAGAAAGCATGCAAGGGTCAAGGGATGGAGAGGAAGGGGTGTGATGAGTGACTAGATCAGGCTGGCTGGAAGGGCCAGGAACAGGCGGGTGGCAGCCTCTGGAGTTCCCTGGCTCAGGTCCGTGCCCACCTGGCTGTGGTTAACTCCTCCAGGTCCCGAGTGAGATTGACATCTTCCCACGCGATTCAGTCAAGCAGGATGCTTTTCCTTTTGGCAATACAAATGCTGCTTAGAACATTCATTGCCAGTCAGGACAATGCCTCCTCCAAAAGTCCTTTGGGCTTACTGTTCTTGTTATTCTCTGTGACTCAAATATAATTTGTCTGCCCCATGTGATATATTTCAGCTTGAGTTCAGTCCCAGAAAAAAGTTTGTGGCCATAGATGCATTTGAATGCTTTCTGTCGTCAGAAGACAAAATTAATACAAAGCTAGTGTGTTTTGCCACATGGGGCCAAATAGTGTGTCCAGGTTATAAATTGATGTTCCTCAGGTGCCTGCTGGTATCTCCTTTCTCTGCTTCCTTTATGGTTTTCCTTCCTTTTTTGTCCCTAATTATCATGGGTCCCCATTGTGTTTAGTCTTGGGAGCCTCCTAAGCCCTTTTGGAATCAATCAGAGAAAATTCAAGGGAAGTAAATAACATGTGATTTGTTTTCCTTTATGTATTGGTTTTCTCAGCATGGAAGAGAAAAATTCAGACATAAACTTTGTCTGATTAAGATCAAATGAGGTTCTCTTATTTGTTCTTTTTTCTCTTTGCTCCCCCTCCTCTCTTCCTCCCTCTCCTCCTTCCATTGTGAAAGAGTGTTTGATCCTTTTTCTGAAGGGCTAGGAGAAATGTTGGAGCTCAGAAGTGGCTGGTGGAACATGCCTGCTTCTCAACTTCCTCTGGGGTGGAAATTCATTTAAAACTTGCAGTTTCCAAAGTGGCTGCCAAAGCCACAGCACTTGGGGAGGGGGGGGGGTGGAGTGGAGAGGGGAGGGGGGAAGGGGGAAGGGGAGGGGCCCTCAGAATCTCAGAGGACAGGCTGGAGCCAGGAAGCGGGGGTGGGGAGTGGGCACGCCTTGTGAAGCCCATCCCTTGAAAATATCCTCAAGGCATAAAAGGGAGTGTTAATCTGAACTGATGAGAGTCCAGACCCCCGCCCCCCTCCAATGCCGCCTTGAGGGGGTCTTAGATTCTATCCTGTCATTTCTCTGTTAAAACCCATGGAAGTTTCCTATTTCCTTCTTCATTAAACTCAACCTCCTCTTCCTGACTTGCAGAATTCCCCATAATGTGGGTGCAACCTACCAGGAATACCTGCATCACTACCCCACCCCGGGCAACTCTTACCATCAGTTCTTTCACCTTCCCAACATGCACACACACACTGCTTCACTGGATTTGAGAAGATCTGAATTTGGGGTCCCTGTTTACTTCTTACAGCCCTTTGATCTTGGATACAGGTGCCCTTCTGAACCTCCGGTTCTCTTTAGGCAAATGGAACTAGGGAATGTTTACTGAATTCTGGAGGCTCTGCGTCCATTTTCATCCATGCTGTCTCTTTGGTGGGCATATCCTAACTTTCCTCTGGGAAAATTGTTGGTCCACGGACCTCTGGGTAGGGTTTTTTTTTTTTTTTTTTTAAAGATTTTATTTATTTATTTGACAGAGAGAGACAGCGAGAGAGGGAACACAAGCAGGGGGAGTGGGAGAGGGAGAAGCAGGCTTCCCGCCGAGCGGGGAGCCCGATGCGGGGCTCGATCCCAGGACCCTGGGATCATGACCTGAGCCGAAGGCAGACGCTTAACGACTGAGCCACCCAGGCGCCCTGGTAGGGTTGGTTCTGCTCCCAGTTTCAGGAGTAGAACCATGATCCAGTCCAAACAATGCATCTCAAGCCTCCATGCCCCCTGATTGCTTCTGCACAGGCGACCTAAGCTGGTCCAACCTGAAAGGATTTCAGGACTTCTGCTGGGAATGCTGGGACACGCAATGTCCGCTCTTTCTGGCAGAATGTGACTCTGGAAGATGTGGTTGCAGCAGCCTGGGCTCGGGTTAGAGCTGAGCTGGGAAGCAGGAAGCGAGTTTAGTGTTAGTGTGGAGGACAACTTCCCCTGCCTGGAATGACCACCTTCCTTCTCTCTGCTTTCCGTCCAAAATCCTTCCTTACCTTTCCTCCCTCCCTCCCCCCCCCCCTCCCCCCCCCCCTTTCCCCTCCCCTTCTTTTCTCTCTCTCTCTCTCTCTCGATTAAAAAAATAATTGTGATAAAATACAAAAAATAACATAAAACTGGCCACTTAACCAATTTAAATGTATATGTTTCAGCAATGGCACTGCTAGGTATTTACCCAAAGAATACGAAAATACTAATTCAAAGGGGTACATGCACTCTGCTGTTTACAGCAGCATTATCTACAGGAGCCAAATTATGGAAGCAGCTCAAGTGTCCATTGACTGATGAGTGGATAAAGATGCGGGGTGTGTGTGTGTTAGAATATTACTCAGCCATAAAAAAGAATGAAATCTTGCCATTTCCAATGACATGGATGGAGCTAGAAAGCATTATGCTAAGGGAAGTAAGTCAGAGAAAGACAAATACCGTATGATTTCACTCATATGTGGAATTTAAGAAATAAGACAAAGGAGCAAAGGGGAAAAAGAGAGAGAAAACCAAGAAACTGACTCAACTGTTGAAAACAAACTGTGGTTACCAAAAGGGAGGTGGGTGGGGGTTGGGGGAAATAGGTGATGGAGATTAAGGAGTGCATTTGTTATGATGAGCACAGGGTGATGTATGGAAGTGTTGAATCACTATATTGTACACCTGAAACTAATATTACATTGTATATTAACTGGAATTGAAATAAAAACTGAAAAAAAAATAATACACGTATGGTTCAGTGGTGGTAAGTACATTCACATTGTTGTGTAGTCCATCTTGGGGCTTTTTCCTCTTGCAAATCTGAAACTCTACACCCATTAAATAACTCCCCATTTCCTCCACTGCACTGTCTCCCCAGCCTCTGGCAACTTTCTGTCTCTGAGTTTGGCTACTCTAGCATATACTACCTGGACAAGTGGAATCATCCAGCATGTGTCCTTTTGTGTCTCTTTCACTTAGTATAATGTCTGCAAGTTTCATTCGCCTGGTAACAGGAATTCCCTTTCTTTTCAAGGCTGAATAATATTCTGTATGTATATGCCTCATTGTTCATTGTCAATGGACTTTTGAGTTGTTTCCACCTTTTGCTTATTGTGAAAAATAGCTGCTGTGAACCTGGGTGTGCAAATATCTCTCTGAGGCCCTGCTTTCAATTCTTTTGGGCATATACCCGGAAGTGGAATTGCTGGATCATATGGGATTCCATTTTTAATTTTTGGAAGAACTGTCATGTTTTCCATAGCGGACATGCCATTTTACATTCCCACCAACAAGGGATGAAGGTTCCAGTTTCTCTACAGCCTTGTCAACACTCTTCCTGACCTTTTAGGACAGCACAAAGTTGCCTCTTTGGGGACCCTAATCAATGCCACCAGGGATGCCACACAACTCAGATCCTGGTTCGATGGAGGCCTCTGGGATTTCAAGTAGACTTTTTAGGTCTTTCCATGTCTGCGTAGCGTTTCCTCGAGGTTAGGCCTCGATGAAACCCTGGTGACTAGTGTGGGGCTAAGCATCCCAGAGGGGCAAATTACTTCTTGTTTGGTGTCTTGGCAGAGATTTTGTTTCTGAAGTATTGTCTAGCACTCAGGAGGCAGGTGGGGCCATGAAAACAACGTGGGCTGTAGATTTCAATCCTGGTGCTGTCCTGCACAGCTGCGTGGCCTTGGGTAAGCCATCCAAGCTCTCTCAGCTTCTGTTTTCTCACCTCTAACACAAGGCTACATTACTTCCCACGCAGGCCTCTGTTTATTGAAATCATTGGGTCAGAAGTTCTAGGGAGATAGAATTTCCCTCCCCTGCCTTCCCAATGCTGGTGGAGGCAGGTGTCACGCAAGTGGGACACAGAGCTGAGAGACTGATACATTGAAAGTGGGACTATTTGGGGTTAATTGGCCTTCCTCAACAATCCCCAAGTTTGTTTTAGTCCATGGTACTGACCCAGGGTCCTCCTGACCAAAGGCGACCCAAGCCGCGAGTAAGTGGCTAAATAACGCAGCCAAGTTTTATCTTGACGTGCCAGTTGACATGTCCCAATCCGGTTCAAGACCCACTTTGACTATCACCTCCTTCAGGAAGCCTTTCTTCCTCTCATAGCACTTGGACACATCTCCATGTTAGTTTGACTGGTTTATTTCCCTGATGGGGAGTGTCAGCCAGCACACAGTAGACTCTTAAATGTTTGCTGAGTGAATGAACAGATGAATCTCAATCCAATCAGGGAGGCTAAAGATAAACAGCCTGCAAGACTGCCGTAGAAGAGAGACCCACAGGGAGCCTGGAGAGTCCACGGCAGACTCCCTGGTTAATCAAAGGGCACCCTGATCTCTCCATTTACGTTCTGGCTCGGGAGGTGATATAGCATAGCCCAGGAGCACTTGGGCTTGGGTGTAGATCTGCGTTCAGTTCCTGACTCTGTCACCTCTTAGCTGAATGACTTTAAGCAAATTACATAACCTTGCTGAGGCCCCGTTGGCTTTCCTCTTGGCTCTGCTCGGAGGTTGCTCTCCTCAGAGCCCCCACCTGCCCTGCCCCTCCTCTTTCCAGGCTGCCGGCCATTTACACATCTGAGAAATATGCAGCCAATGGAAACACACATCCTCCAATCAGCCTGCTCCTCACGCAGGGGATTAAAATCTGTCTCATCTTCCCAGTTTGGAATGCTGAGTATTTGGTCAAGGATTCAGCTCCCCTTTTTTATGAGGCTCGAAGAAAACCCAAATTAAACCCTGATTTGTTTTGAAAGATCAGAATTCTTAATCTTTCAGCATTTTGGCTCATGTTCCTTACAGGCTTAGAAAGCAACATTAAACAGATTCTGTTTCTCAGAATACTCTGCTTTTTCTCTAGAGGGTGTTGGGGGGGGCGGTTAGGGAGTAACAGATCTCTAGAGAGTGCTGCATATCTTGTATTACTTTATTATTATTTGTATTACTTTAGCTGGCCAAACCTCCCTACTTCTCTGGGCTTCGTGACCTCATCTGTAGAATGAGGGGGCTGAGCATCAAGGCCTGTGCACTCCTTGAGGGAAGGAGGTCATTTAAAATCTCATATTCCATACTGAAGCTCAGAGAGGGCAAGGGACTTACCAAAGGACACGCAGCTATTTCACGGGCCAAACCAGCTCAGGGATTCTGGTTCCTGGGAAAATACTTTACCTTCCTAGAAGCCTCATTTTCTCTGAGAAGGAGATATGGGGCCATCAAGGATCCCTGTATAATTTTCAAGTCTTCCTCCCTCATGGGTAGAGTTCAGTAGACTTGAGGATGAGGTCTGTGTTTTCAGGGCCATTAAAAAAGAAGAGAGAAAATACAGGAATAGGGAAATCACGGTGTGTTGATACTATTCTGTGCTTCACTATTAAATGTGTCCGAAGAAAAATTCAATTTCAATTCAATTCCAACCCAAATGCTCTGACAACCAGCGGCTCTCATGACATTTTCCCCAGCCTCTAATAACTTTCTGGAGAGTGACCAACCGTTCCAGGTTGCCCCAGGCTGAAGGCTTTCTGAGATGTGAGATGTTCTGTGCTAAATACTCGGAAGCCCCCTGTAAACCAGGATGCATCAGTCACTCTAATGGCTAGCTGGTAAGCGAAGGGAGATGCCTTCTAAAGGGAGCTCTGGCTAGTCTGAGGATTGGCTCGGGCACTCGTGTGCCATGCAACTTTGTAAACACCACTGCACTCGGACCAGCCGACTCGTGTGCCATGCAACTTTGAAAGGACTAAGGCTGGAATGCCTGCGTGGCTCAGTCAGTTAAGCATCTGCCTTCGGCTCAGGTCACGATCCCAGGGTCCTGGGATTGAGTCCCACGTCAGGCTCCTTGCTCTGCGGGGAGCCCGCTTCTCCCTCTAGCTGCTTGTTCTCTCTCTCTCTCTGACAAATAAATAAAATAAATTAATTAAAATAGATAAGTAAATAAAGACAGCTTTAAAAGAAAAATGAAAGGATTAAGGCCTCCATGCCTCGGTGTTCTTGTCAGGCAGTTGGGTTTAAATGAGATCATTAATTTGAAATGCCCTCAATAACTGGCACGGAGTAATCGTCCAACGAAGGTTGTCTCTTCCTTCGGGGGGAAAAGGAAAACGCAGATTTTTTTCTTTTTTTCCTTCTTTTTGGTAATCATTGTGGTTTATTTTTTTTTTAGCTTTATTACAGTATTAGTTGTAAGCTATTTATTTATTTATTTATTTATTTATTTATTTATTTATTTTTTTAGTTGTAAGCTATTTAAAGCGTACGTCGTGGTGATTTGATTATGTATACATTGTGAAAGGGTTCCCGCCGTTTATGAACACATGCATCACCTTGCTGGTTTGCTTATTTTTTTATGAGAAAGTTTTTTCTCTTTTAAATGCTGAGCATGTGGAAGAAGCACAGATGATGTTTGGGAAGGATTTTATAAAATCAGGCAGTATATTCCTACTCACCAGTAGGTTTGGGTAAATTACCACATCTTATTGGGCAAAGCGGCCATATTGTCTCTTCTTTCTCTCCCGAGACTCTTAGGGAAGTCCCATGGGTCAGCTTTGGGGTGTGGGAGACAGCTGTGGGGTCAGATCCCAAGCAGGTAGTGTGAAAAGGGGAGGGTTGTTGGCAGGAGACCTGGTTTAAAATCCTAGCTCTGCCCCGCTCTGGCTCCACTGTCCTCCTCACCTGTGATGGGTGAATGACCATCCGCCCTTGGCCATGTTTTCATGTGGCCTAGGTAAGAGTTGATGCTTGGCATCTCCTGGGAACCCAATGACTATTTTAGTCCTACCTGTTTGGGTTCCTGTCTCAGAGCCCTTGAGGAGTCTCATGGGCTCTTCTGTGACATCCAAGGCTGGGTTAAAACATGTTTTAGAGAGTGTATGTTGGCCGGGATGGGAAGCCAGCTCTCTTGATAGAGAACAGATGATTTCCCCTTGGACACCGGGAAATCAAGCCCCACACCTTCGGCTCCAGAGCCTCAGAACAACCACATCGCTCTGTTGGCTGCTGGATTCTGGGTTTTGGCCAATCTCCTCGAGTCAAGAAAAGGTCAGAAGACCTGAAGATCAAAGTCCACCTCCCTTACTTACAGACCTCCCTGGAGGGTTTGTCCTGGGGTGGTGTCACTTGTTAGCGTTCCTTATCCTTCCTCTCAAGTCTGCAGTAGGGAGCCACGGATGTCTGCAGGCTGTTTGGAGGGCGCAGGCTTGAAGCTCTGGCCTTTTCTCTTTCCCCACCGGCTTTGAGCAGCAACAGGACAATACTGAATGGTTCACTGGCGTCCCGGTTAATGTAACCATTTGGCTATGGCTGCACACTTAGGTTGCTTCCATTATAAGTAACATTGGTCTGAACCCTGCAAACAGGCCCCCAGATAACCCTTCTGGGGAGTTGACAGAGAGGCTGTGCTCCATCTACAGATGAGATTTCCTGATCAATTTAAAGCAAAGTGGAAAACATTTTTTTTTTTAAAGATTTTATTTATTTATTCATGAAAGACAGAGAGAGAGAGAGAGAGAGAGAGAGAGGCAGGCAGAGGGAGAAGCAGGCTCCCAAGGAGCAGGGAGCCCGACGCGGGACTCGATCCCAGGACCCCGGGATCATGACCTGAGCCGAAGGCAGACGCTAACCATCTGAGCCGCCCAGGCGCCCCAAAGTGGAAAACATTTTGAAGGAAGTCTTTCTAAGATATATCCCACCCTTCCCTGCCTTAGCAAACAGAGCACACTGATGAGACCCTTTGCCATGCACCAGGATCAATGTCAGAGCCACCCATGATTGTCCTCTGGGTCCATTGCTGGTGCCTTTGATACCAAAGTTGCATCCAGAGCCAGGGCCGGTGCCTGGGAGGCAAACCAGATCTCCCCACTTCCATGGGAGACGGAGATAATTTTCAGCGCTGACTGGGTCTCAGCTTCCCTATGGAGACCAGAGAGGGACGGTCTGAGCTACTGGCAACTTTAGTCATTTTGGTCATTATAGTTTCAGTTTAGGAAATTTGGTTATTTTATTTGGTTCTCTTCTAGATCTGCAATGTCATTGTTTATAGTGCCTCCCACTCCCCTCTTCTGTGTACTTATGGGTCTGTTTCTGCTGTGTGTTTGTTCATTTATTTATTTTTTTGAAGATTTTATTTACTTGACAGAGACACAGCGAGAGAGGGAACACAAGCAGGGGGAGTGGGAGAGGGGGAAGCAGGCTTCCCGCTGAGCAGGGAGCCCGATGCGGGGCTCGATCCCAGGACCCTGGGATCATGACCTGAGCCAAAGGTAGACGCTTAACAACTGATCCACCCCGGTGCCCCTGTTCATTTATTTTATTTTTTAAATTCCACATACAGGTGAAATCATATAGTGTTCATCTTTCTCTGACTTACTTAACATCATACCCTCTAGGTGCGTCCAGGGTTGTCTCGAAAGGCAACATCTCATTTTTTTGTGTGGCTGCGTAATATTCTGGAGTATATGTATACCACATCTTCTTTATCCATTCACCATGGACACTTAGATTGCTCCCATACCTAGGCTATTGTAAATTATGCTGCAATAAACATAGGTGTGCACATATCTTTTTAAATTAGTGTTTTCATTTTGTTTGGGTAAGCACATAGAACATTGTTTTAAATTAGAAGAAATAATCATACAAACAAAAATAAATACAATGAGAGATCATTCAGTATCTGGCTTTCTACATGTCAAAGTGCCCAGTTACAGAGGCTATCCCAGTTATTTGAGCGTTGGTAGATAACATGGTAGATTAGCACTTGCCTGAAGAAGGCAAAGATACTGAGGGAGGCCCATATCTACTTGAACCCAGAACAGAAACCACAGAGGTTGAAGCCCCTGCTCCCACTTGGTGACCCCATGGCCTCCACCAAATTATCTCTATAAGTGGCAGAAGTCTTCTCCCATATACTCCCCACAAATTCCTTCAAGTAGCAGACATCCCTACTTAATAACTTGATTTTGATTTTCCCTACATTAATGAGAACTTTAAATAGCCTGGATAATATGCAGTACTTTGAATGGACCATGATTTATTCGAGCATTCTCCTGTTAGGCTGTTTACATTTTCCCATTATTGTAAAATATTTATAATGAACATCTTTGTGCCTACCTCTTTGCAAGCATTTTGAATTATTTCCTGTGGGTAGTTTTCTAATAGTGGATCAAAAGTTAGGAACATTTGTCAGGTTTTTGATATATATTGTCAAATTACTTTCTAGAAAGTATATTATTTTTTATTTTTAAATATTTATTTATTTATTTATTTATTTTAGAGAGAGGGAGAGAGGGGCACCTGGGCGACTCTGGCAGTTAAGTATCTACCTGCAGCTCAGGTCATGATGCTGGGGTCCTGGGATCAAGCCCTGCATCAGGCTCCCTGCTCATTGGGAAGCCTGCTTCTCCTTCTCCCTCTGCTGCTCCCCCTGCTTGTGTTCTCTTGCTTCCTCTCTCTGTCAAATAAAATCTTAAAAAAAAAAAAAAATAGAGGAAGAGAGTGCGTGGGGGGTGGGGGAAGGGCAGAGGGAGAGGGAGAGAGAGAATCCTAAGCAGGTTCAACGCTCAGCAGAGAGCCGGACATGGGGCTCAATCCCCTGACCCTGAGATCATGACCTGAGTCAAAATCAAGAGTCAGATGCTTACCCAACTGAGCCACCCAGGTGCCCCAAGAAAGCATATTCTAATTACTATGCCCACTGGGAGCATACGAGAGAGGCTGTGATATTTCTTGCCACCACCAGGTATATAATTAAAATAAAAGTTTTTGGCTGATTTGGTAAGTGAAAAATGGTATCCCCTTGTTATTTAATTTGCATTTTGTACCCTTCCCCCCCCAATACAGATCCCCTTTTGGTAAAATTACTTTTTATGCAGTTAGCACCTCTTTGGTAGAAGCAGCCTTTAAAATGGGGGCAATTATTCCAGTGTCTAAGAGCTTTCTCTTTTTAGCATTTATTGAAAAATACCTACGTTGCATAATGCACTACATCAGGGCAGTCTCTACTGAGTCATTCACAGTGTCTTGCTTGGGGACTGGCTGCTTTCCTTCTAGGAACAAGGCAAGGAAAGTGCATTTGAAACCA
Organism: Callorhinus ursinus; assembly: GCF_003265705.2. Taxonomy (NCBI): domain Eukaryota; kingdom Metazoa; phylum Chordata; class Mammalia; order Carnivora; family Otariidae; genus Callorhinus; species Callorhinus ursinus. The sequence continues at coordinate 5,736,881 of NW_027397096.1, read as the reverse complement.
CTAGGATGATATAGTAGGTGGGAAAAGGCAGAATACAGAGCAGTATAATAGGGTTCCATTACGTTTTTTAAAAGTTCATATATACATTGTATTTTATTAATTTTTAATTTTAAAGATATTTATTTGAGAGAGGTAGAGAGAGAGAGCACGAGCGAGCACGAGAGCAGGTTAAGGGGCAGAGGGAGAAACCGACTTCCCACTGAGCAGGGATCATGACCTGAGCCAAAGGCAGATGCTTAACCGACTCAGCCACCCAGGCGTCCCTAAAACTCATATGGACATTTTAAAAGGCATCTGGAAGGACACAGCATAAACCATTGACAGTGACTGTGGCTTACTGTTCCATGGGAATTTGACACTTTCACCATATAGACTTTGTAATGTTTTGTTTTTTTTAATGAACAAGTGTTACTTTTGTAATCAGATAAAATAATAAAAACATTACTACTTTGAAAAAAATCCTGTTTTAGCAACTGGTTATGGATGAAAAAAATATGCCATCCTATTTTGTCTCTGCCCCTCTTCTTCCCTCTTCCTTAAAAATAAATACATACTGGGGTACCTGGGTGACTCAGTTAAGCATAGACTCTTGATTTCAGCTCAGGTCATGATTTCAGGGTCGTGGGATCGGGCCCAGGTCGGGCTCCACTCTGGTGTGGAGCCTGCTTAAGATTTTCTCTCTCTCTCTCTCTCTCTCTCTGTCCCTCCCCCTTGCTTGTGCATGCGTACATGAGTGCTCTCACGCTCTCTCAAAAAATAAAAAAAAATTACACATTACTTAGATAATATTTATATTTATGTTTATATTTTAAAATTTAATATTTTGTTATATTGATACATTTTAATATATTGTATATTATTTTAATATATTATCGAATATGAAATTATTAAAATATATATTAAATATATCTATATAATTTTTTAAAATGTAAGTGTCTATAGAGAAAGAGCCAGTGATGTGTTGGTGCTTCTGCACTGTGTAGCTCCAGGGGGATCACAGTGGTAGCTGTCGAGACAAGTTCCCCACGGGCAGATCAGAGGTATGGTATATATTGGGATATCTTGTGTCTATCTTGAAGATAGTATTAAATGAGACTGGACGAGAGAGCCAGTACATACTGAAGGTCAATAACAAGGTCATGAGAACTCTGTGAGGTCAGCAGGGTATAGGAGCAAGCTGTGGGATTTAGGATTTGGATCCAAGTCTGCTTGTCTCCGAAGGCTGCCAGCTGGACTGCTACACACCGTGACTCTGTTAGGGAAAGCGGGAGGTGCTAGACCCTTCTCCCTGGAACCACCACTCATAAAGAGGCAGGGCCTGGTCCTAGCAGGGCCCTTTGGGTGATGAAGCCCGGAGTCACACTCCGGTCATCTCGTGTAGTGGAGGGGGCATTGTCGGATACACGTGCAGGGGACTTGGAGCTCCTCACACCAGGCCTCAGAGGGAGCAGGGCTGGCGGGGGGGGGGGGGTGGATTCCTGACCAAGGTGGCTCTAGGAATTCAGCAGTAGGATTTCCTGGGACCAATGTCACCAGCTATTAGTCACGTGTCTGCTCCTGTATAGGCTACTCTTAGCTGGCCCTCTGGTCCTCTACTTCAGTGGGCCAAAAAAGTACCTGCATCAGACTCTCCTGGGGGGTTGGTTTAAATCAGATTCCTGGCCACTCCTCTGAATCCGCTCTTCTAGGGCCGTGTGATGATTAGTTTTATTTGTCAACTTGACTGGGCCACTAGATGCCCACGTATCTGGTGAAATTTTATTTCTGGATGTGTCGGTGAGAGTGTTTCTGGAAGAGATTGGCATTTGAATTGGTAAACTGAGTAAAGCAGATGGCTCTCCCCAGTATGAGTGGGCATTACCCAATCTGTTCAGGGTCTAAATAGAACAAAAATGTGGAAGATGGTTGAATTTGCTCTCTGCCTGACTCACCGAGCTGGGACATCCATCTTCTCTTGCCCTCAGTGCTCCCAGTTTCCAGACCTTAAGATTCAGGCTGGAATCTACACTGTGGGTCTCCAGCCTTTGAACTACACCACTGACCTGGGTCTCCAGCTTGCAGACAGCAGAATATGGGAATTCCCAGCCTTCCATAATCATGAGACAATACCTTATTATAAGTCACACACACAGTTCTTTTTCTCTGGTGAACTCTCGCTAAAACAGATTTTGGTACTAGGAGTGGTTCTAGAAGAACAGAATTTTGAGGATGGGTTTTTGAATTGGTTCTGGGGATTCTGGAGGTGGGTCTCTGATCTGATTGGGTTTAAGGATACTAATGACTCATTTCCAGTACTAAAGAGAGTGCTGATAGTGCATGGTGTGATCTGGCCATAGAGATACAATATCTGCATTAGATAGTCCTAATCAACCTCTTATAAGAAGCGAGGAACTGGATAATTGTGTATATGATACTTTGGAACATTTCTGGAAAATGAATGAATGTAATAATGTCGGCTTGTTCCTCCTAATGTTGTTGGACAAAATGATAAAAGAACGAACTCCGGGATTCAAATTTCTAGCTCAAACTCAGTATAAATGATCTGAAGGCATCTATGTGTGTCCTGATGAAAGCCTTGTCTCCAGTAGCTGCAGGGCTGAGAGTACTGAAAATCAAACACAGAATTTCATCCCTTGACTGGCTGAATTACAATGCAAACTGAGCTCCGGCCTCACAAGGTGTCAAAGTGGGGGGCATTGATTGGGAAAGAATGGGATCCTGTAAATCGGGATGGGGATATGTGGGAAGACTCCAGTGAAGCTTGGGACATGGAACCCCCAATTTCTGATGAGTCTTCTTTGGCAGTGGGAGAGGTTTCCCCATCCCCAGGGGTAGCAGCCACCCCTCCACATCTTTTGAGGGGATTAACCCTGCGTTGACAGAGGAAATTGTAATGGCCTCCTCTGAGGCAGTTGCCACAAGAGACAATGCTGGTTCTCATCAGGATCCGCTCTGACCACCCTCTTTGCTTCTAGAGGTATAACTAGACTCAAGTCCCAACAGGTGCCTAAAGGTGAGGTACAAAGTGTGACCCACGAGGAGGTGTGCTACATTCCAAAAGATACTGGAGATTTCTATGCCACTGGACAATGGAAAAAAGGTAATCCTTGTTAAAAAGTGGCAAAGAACTTGGCTGAAATTGTGTTCATGTTCTATGTTCTAATGTTCTGTAGAAGGTAGATCCCGTGAGCCATGAAATTGAGTATTTAGCTCAGGAGAGTCCTTCCTTCCTTCCTCCTCTCCTCCCTCCCTCCCTCCCCCCTTTTTTTTTAAAGAGAGAGAGTACAAGCACAGGGGCGGGGGTGGGAAGGTGGGGAGGGGCAGAGAGAATCTTAAGCAGACTCCGTACTCAGCTCTCATGACCCTGAGACCATGACCTGAGCCAAAGCCAAGAGTTGGACGCTTGACCGACTGAGCCACCCAGGTGCCCCTTGCTGAGATTTCTAAGCAAAGTATTCAAGGAGAAGTCCAGTTCCTCTTTGCTGCTTATAGTAAAATGCAAGAGAGAAAGGAGTTGAAGATGGAATTGTTTAAGCAAAAAGGAGCAAGGACTTAAAGATCTGGAAGATTCTCAGCCTGTCTATTTTATAAAAAATGAAAAAGTATGTTTGGAAGAGAACACTAAGGGTGGGGCAGAAGGACCATTCGATAAATATTGCACAAAGAAATATGCCAACAGGGGCGCCTGGGTGGCTCAGTTGATCGTCTGCCTTCAGCTCAGGTCATGATCCCAGGGTCCTGGGATCAAGCCCTATGTCAGGCTCTCTGCTCAGCGGGGAGCCTGCTTCTTCCTCTGTCTGCTCATTTACCTGTGTGCTCTCTCTCTCTGTCTCTCTCTCTCTCAAATAAAATCTTAAAAAAAAAATATGCCATGGATTTAATCAGCTATCTCAACAGAACCCGAATAAAGATGGGATTATACCAGTGGAAACACTGTGAGGACTAAAGAAAACAGAAAATAGGAGGGGATAGAGGAAGGCTTTGAATGTGTTCTTTTAAGAATAGAAAGAAGGACCCTGCGGTGATTCAGAGATGTCAGGGCCTCCAGCTAGGTTTCACCGGGGCCCAAGAGCTCCACTAGAGGCTGTGGGGGCAGGGTCAGCCTGTGGAGCCCTGGGGATTCCTCATCTCAGTCTCTCTGGAGAGTTTAGTTCAAATTTTCAGAAAGGGAGTCTGATTGGTCCAGCTCACATTTCAATCCCAGGCCGTGTAGTTTGCCAGTCTATGGAGTCCCCGACCTGAGTCACGTGCCACTGCCTTGACCAATTAGCTGCAGCTTGGGGTGGGGTGTGGTCCCATGGCATAAAACTTGGCTGCCTATTGGAGCAGGCACTGTGATTGACATCTGAATGTCAGCCTATAGACTTCATGTGTATCAGAAACACGACTTTTTCAATAGCGTGACCTAATTTTTGTTTTACGCATCCCACGGGGCGGGGGGGGCTCCAGATACCACAGTGCGGGCACAAATGTGGGGTGGGGAGCTGAGGAAGGGGTAAGCTGAAGGGGGGAAATCAGAGGCTTGGCTGTTCTGGGTGCTCTGGGTGCAGGTCGGTTGGGCCCCATCTCCCTTAGTCCAGCCCTGCACAGCCAACTCCCTCAGCGGATTCCTCTTCCAGAGTGGGGAGAACTTCTTGAGGGCAGCTTCAAGGAAATCAAATGCTGCTGCTCTGTCTTGGCCCCGGAATGTCCCTTGAGTCGTTTTTCATCCTTTTCACTCGTGTCTAAGCGCGCTGCCTGAAGAGCGGTCGCACGGGCTGCCCTGGTGCCCACAGCCTGCTCTCCTGTCGGGGGGCTCTTTGGCAGCTGCTCTGGAAAGGAAGAAAGAAGTTCCAGAAAGCCCCCGAGAGTCCAGGCTGGGATCGGCCCCACCAGGCTGCAGAGCCCGAGCCACTGCTCTCGCTCTGCAGTCTGGCCGCTTGGAATCGCTGGCGGAAGGGGAGAGCCGCAGCGGAAAGCGGGACCGGCTCTGGTTTGGCGTTAGAAGCTATAGGTTGGAGCCCTGGCTGCGTTAATTCCTAGCCGCCGTGCTGGGTGGCGGAAGGAGTGACTTTGGATGCCTTGCATTAGATTGGACTTCATTCTTCACCCTTTGCCTAGGTCAGGGCACCCCCAGAGTGCCCGTGTTCCCCCTCCTGCCTGCAGTAGCAGGAAGTCCAGGCGTCCCGCCTGTCCCTGTCCTGTTACACGTCCAGGGGGCTGCTGGGGTTGAGTCCCCAAGGGCTGGCCGCGGCTGGCACGCGATGTGGGTACAACGCAGCCATCTTGCGAGATCGGAACTCAGCCTCTAAGGGTGACAGGAACAGAGACTGAGTCTAGATAATTGGTGACAAGCTGAACAGCCGGCACTATTTATTTCTGGACATTTTGTGTGAGAAAAATGAACCTGTATGTGTTGAAGCCCACATTAACTGAGGTTTAAAAAATTTTTTTTTTTTTAAAGATTTTATTTATTTGACAGAGACTCAGCGAGAGAGAGCACAAGCAGGAGGAGCGGCTGGCTTCCCACTGAGCAGGGAGCCCGATGCAGGACTCGATCCCAGGAACCTGGGATCATGACCTGAGACGAAGGCAGACACTTAACGACTGAGCCACCCAAGTGCCCCTTAACTGAGGTTTTTGATACTGACAGCCAATTGGATGGAATCCTGGCTGATGTGGACGGGTACTTTCCTCCTAGTAATGGGGGCAGGTTGGGTTAGGACCCTTCTGATACTCATTTTCCCATAGACCTAGAACCTTGGCCTCCACCTTGTCCCAGGAGCCCACATTACTTAGGGGTGGGGAAGCTCTTTATGAACCCCTTGCTGCCTTGGATCACTGGTGGAAGGGAATGGACAAAGGCAGCCTGGGAGAGTGGGAAAAGTACTGGTTGCAGTCAGAAGGTCTGGGATCCAGCCTTGGCTCTGTTAACTCCTGCCTCTGGTCAACAGTGACTCTGTGCTTAGGACAGAGGAGACCCTGCAGGTCAGGTCAGAAAGGCCCTAGTTGGGGGTGGGGGTGGGGCATGGAATGGTCACAGACCAATTAGGACAGAATTTCAAAGGACTGCAGTTATGACCTTTGTATCAAAGAAGGCTTCCAGGAGGAGTGGGTCTTGGTCAAGGCCTTGAAGGATGTGCCTAATTTCTTAGGGAGGAGAGCCCGCAGCAGGGAGGATTACAGGCCTCTCAGTGACATCTTGCTTTGTCTTGTGTGAGTTCTGGCTGGACTGTCTTTTGCCTACACCTGCTTCCTCTCCATCTGCCTATCTCTGGCCAGCCTGTGAGCTCTGGGAGAGTAGAGATGCTCCCTTTATCTCTGCAGCCTAGTGCCAATGGGCATTTGCTGCATCACTGCTGGGGCGGGGTGGGGGGGGAAGGAAGAGGTACAGGGGTGGGTGTCTCCAGGCCAGGGGGAGGCAGTAAGCTGCTGGGTCTGGAAGGGCAGGTTGGAAAAAGTGGTCTTCCAACCATGATTCCTGATGACATTTCCGGGCAATTCCAGGGCAATGTCTTTTCCCTGAGAAGCCTCGAGTATTCTCTTTTCCCTTTGGCACTGGCACTGACATGCAGGAGTGGGCCTCCCACTGACCACAAGCCCCCACATCTGGCCTTGAACTTGAGAAATTTGGAATGACTTGGCTGAGTGCATACTTCTCATTTCCCAGGAGCCCAGCTCATCTCCCCAGATTACAGAGATGCGTTAAGCTTGCTCCTTGACCTCTGGGACTCTGAGGGACTCTGCACTGGAGTGGAATAAGAAGCGGCCCGGATGCAGGAGGCCTGAGTTCCTGTCCTGACTCTGCCACTGACCAACTGAGAGGCTTAGGGCTAGTCTCTGCCTTTTTTGGGGCCGTTTCCCTCCTGGGGCTGGATGATCTTCCAGATCTAACCTTCTAACTATTGTGCCCTTGTGATTCCTAATACTGGCTTCTAGAATGTAGGACCCTGAGGCCGTGGGAAGAGGTTGCCATCTTACATGGGAGCTCCTGACACTCCTATCTCCCAAGATAATGACCCTAAGAGGACGATGGTGTTAATAATACCTGGCATTTACTGAACACAGGCTTAGCTGCCTATGCGGAAGGGGCTATTATTGTCCCATTTTACAGATGAGGAAACAGAAGCAGAAAATGGTTAGTCAAGCTCCCGGCTGTCCGTGCACATAAGGGCTGACCCTATTTGTAGTCTGAATTAAATATCCCCCCATGTTTTGTAAGGTTGGGTGGAGGAATAAAGGTCTGGCTCCTCTAAGAAACAAGGTAGTAGAAGGCGGAGGAGTTCAAATGGAGGGAGGGGCCCTGAGAGCCTGGGATGGCAGCCAGAAGGGGGATGGGGCAGGAGGGGGTTCTGAAATTGCTGGGTCTCTAGTGTCAGGGCCTCCCTCCCACCCTGGGTCCCCAGTGAGCACCGGTTCGGGTTTGACTTATCCTGGAGGCTGGCTTCAGTTGCCCCAGGCTCTGCTGGGGAAACCACTAGAGTCTGAAATCAGACTTTAAGACTGATTTTGGGTCTAGCTTGTGGGCGAGCTGTAATTATGCCCATTATACCTGTCTTGAATGATTCACAGATGGCAAGGGCTTACGTAGGAGCAATGTTCCTCTTAATTTTTTTTTTTTTAATTTACATTTTCCGGTGACTCACTGGAATTGAGAGTACAGTCTCATTGACTGGAGAAGAAAAAGTAGGAAAAGAAGAAAAGAAAAATGTCGTCAGGTCTCTTGGAGACAAATAAAATTGTCTAAACCATGTCCAGGTGATTCTGGGCTCAGGTCCTAGGGGCTCAAGCCTACCCCTTATTTTCTGAGTCTCTTGGTTCTCCTCCTTCCTGGAAGTGGGGACCAGCCCTGTGGCCCCAGAAGGCAGCGGAGGTACAATCCAATGCTGGAGAGTTTGTGCTCTGGCTAGAAGGATCTGGGTTTAACTCCCTGCCCTGAAGCTAATAATGTCTGCTGTGTGAACCTGAGCAATTTCTTTCTTTCAGATGAGAAAACTCATCTGCAAACTGGGGGGAAAAAAAACCAAACAAACCAATGCCATCTTGGCAGGTGGCTAGGATTTCATGAGGTTAAATATATTAAGCTCTTGGCGCAAAGTAATAAGAATAACAGCAAGTACTCGTCACTGCTTATAATGCACGGAGCCCTTTACAACGGGTACTTAAGTCCTTGCAACAGTCCTGTGGGTGAGCTATTATCCTCAGTTTATAGGTAAGGAAACTGAGCTCAGGTTAAATGACCTGACCGAGGTCACACAGCTAGTCCGTGGCAGATCTTGGGGGACTGGGGTACAGGTTGGGCTGACTTCATAGCCCACTGTAGGGGTTAACCCCCAACCCAGTTATTCCCATAGGAAATGGGCTTGTCCTTTCTGTTCCTTAAAGCAATCCTGCCTGAATTGGAGAACCCTGTCTTCTCTATTCCTGGTACTGGCCCCACCAGGCTTTCAGGCACCCCCATCTTGGGGTTATCTTTGGCCTCTCTTCTGCCCCCTGTCATACTTGGTGTCATCCAAGTAGTAGCCAAGACACAGATCTATATATTTGTTCCATGTAGATCTTTCCTTCCTCATCAACCTCCCCCTGCCCCCACCCAAGCCCTGGCTTCACACAGAGTTCTTGCCACATACCTCCTCCCTACATGTCGCCAATTTCAGCCACACCCTAGTTGGTCTCTTCGCTGCCTACTTCAGGCACGTGACTCCCTCTGAACCCTTCCATGGCTCCCCTGGCCTGCCATACTTAACTGACTCCTGAGCCCAGGACAGACTCCCTGTACCAGGCTGGGCCAGTCCTTTCCTCTCTCTGGCCCCAGGTTCCCCAGCTGTGGAATGAGACCACCAGGGTGACCTCCCTTTCATACTCCTGTGGAAAACAGATCAAAGCTAAGCTCCTACAGGGGAGGAGTGCCCCGGGTCTTGGCTGTGCCATCTTCCTGCTGTGTCCTGGGGGTCCCTGAGGGCACTGTGAAGACAGGCTAGGTGACATTTGAGGCCTTTCTGGAAGCTGCAGGCTTGTACCCCAAGGCCTCCCTTGGATGTCCCGAGTTGTGAGTGGGTGCTGGGTCTCTGGTCCCTGCTGACTGGGGTGCCTGAGGGGCTGGTGGCTCAGGACCTCCCTCCCCTCCCCCTTTCCCCCTTGGGGCGGCGTCTGAGGAAGTGCCAGGGAAGCCCCGAGTGTCAGTGGGCGAGCCAACAGCTTGTATCGAGGACAGGGCTGTCCGCTCACAGGGACTGCGACCTGCTCTTCCCTCGTCCTGCCAAAACAGACACGCTTGGGCTTCACCTGAGCTGCTGGGAGGGAGAGGATTCTCCACTGGCTCATCCAGAGCCTCTTGGCCACTTCCTGTTGACCTGTGGCTGGTGGACTTTAAGCAGGGAGGTGGGGGGACTCCCTCTATCTGCTTACCCAGAGGCGATCTGGAATAGCCGCTCCACAAAGCTGAACCAGGCTCTGTGGGCCCTGGACCTCACACCGGAAGAGGAAAGAGGGGTGAGACCCAAGTGAAGCCAGCAGCTCCAGGACAGGTTGCTGAGTCTTTCAAAAAGCAAGTTTTGCTCTGAGCCTCCACAGCGGGGGCCCCACGATGGGGGAGGACCCCAAGGATATACAATAAGTGACATTTGAGGCTGCTTTTGGTTCTGTCCAACGACAAGAAATGCAGTGTGAAGAGCCCAGGAGACCCCCTACACTGAGAGCAGAGGGGCCTGGGGCAATTACTGTGCTGGAGCATGGCAGGTGCTGGGTACAAAGGGGATGACATCTCTCCCTGGCAAGGAGTTCACAATCCTGTTGTAGAAACAGATATGGTAATCCCGTGGTTTGTGGTGTATTGGGGAATGTCAGTTCGTGGGTGTCTAAACAGGACGTTTTTATTTTTTCACATTGCTTTCCACTATGCTGGATTGAACCCCCCTTTCCTGTCCCTTGACGTTTGGGTGGATTCCACAGTTTCCTGGTCCTTTGGGGGGATGGTGCTGGGCAGGCCCAGGTCTCCTCTTCTGGGTGTGGATGTGCTCTAGGTTCTTAGCTCCTTTGGTGCTTAGCTGTGGGCCGTAGCTCAGTTTTGGGAAATGACCAAGGATAGGATGAAGTATGGGGGCCTGTGGAAGTGAGGAGGATGGCTGCCACCCAGCCTGGCTGAAGGGGTCGGGAAAGGCTTCTGGGCAACCTCTTTCTGCCAGGAATGGCTGAACTTGATTTCCGCCGTCATGATCTCCCTGTCTGTAAGTCTCTTAAGAGCTTTGAGCACCTGTTCCAGAGTCAATATGAATTTGAGGGCAGGGCACCTCTGTGTCCCCAGGGCCCATCAGGTGATGGGTGACTAAATGAGCAGATGCCACCTGAGGAATTTCGGTCTCCTCTGTCTTGGTTGATGGGCTATCTTGGGACCCTAGAAGAGTTTGAATTCTTTGGAAGAATTGCTGGAAGGCAGGCTGGCTCAGTTGATACAGGGACGGGCAGGCTGTGATCTGGGCTCTGCTCAGCCGTGCAGGAGGCCTGTTCCTGGCCAGTGGCCATCATCCCCTTCCCCCTGCTTCGTTGGAGCCCCCTTCTCTGGTGCCTGCCTTCCTCTTCCACAACAGCCCCCCAAAAGCCTTCCCTGTGCATTCCCCTGAGAAGCCAGCTCTCAATTCATGCAGTACCTTCCACTCCCTCTAAGGTTATGCCTACGGGACCGGACTGTGTCCTTTCCGATGATATTCTGATCACTGGTCTATTTATAACAATGACTCACCCACCACCTAAACTTCTGCAGGAAGAGCTTGGCTTAGGAGCCAACTCCCCTGGAATGCAAAACAGTTTGCACTTGTACATGATCACCGTTTCATTGCCCTGAGATTGTGCACCCTTGGCCTCCTCTTGACCCTGTGGCCAGATCACTTAGCGATCTCCCACCCCCCTGCCGCCTGGTGCCACCATCTCCTCTTGTTTATCAAGAATCCTGCCGACCCCGTGACCTGCACAGCTGGGCAAGTTCCTCTTCATCATTAACCTTGAGACCGAGACTTCCTTGCTGTGCAGATGGGAAGGCTCTGCTGGACGATTTCCCTTTGTTTTCATGTTGTTTGCTTGTGAATGAGCTCAAGTTGGGGTGGGGGCAGGGAGTGGATGAATCTGGAAGAGAGCCCTGAGCCCCCACTGTTGGCCTGAGGCTGCCTTCTCCAGCTTCTCCTTTAGGACCCCAGCGTTACGGGTACGGTACCCCCCTGAAGACCCTTGTACACTGCTCTCCTGCCTGACCACCAGGCAGAAGGGGCAGTGACAGCAGCGGGCCCACCTCTTCTCAGCGTCTCCCCTTCTCCCCCAGCAGGTGCCTGGGGCAGACAGGTATGCTACCTCCCATGGTGGTTGGGCTTGAGGGGTACTTGCATAGACATTTGCAGTCAGGCTGGGGAGATGAGATGACCCCCTTCTCCAGTTGGTCAGCAGATACCCCTGTTGCCTTCTTCATAAAGAAAATACAGTAGAGGTCCTCAGTGGGGTCCCTTGGCTTCCCATCCATTACCCACCTGTAGGCTTCCCACATCCCCAGACCTCCCGGCCTCCATTCCTTTCATCTTAGCGGTGCGGGGGTCACCCTGTCCCACGGCCCCTGCTCTGGAATCCCCCCACCCCGACCCCTATCATGGTTCAGCAATTGTCACTCAATCCAGAGTTCAGCCTCTGCTGGCTCTGTGTCCCCTGCCTCTCCACCTGCTTCAGCCTTTTCCATCCGGGACCCCACACCTCCCCTGACCCCCAGTGTCACCTCCAGCTGGCCCTTCTCCCCCCTGCTGTCCCCTCTGGGTCGCTGCTGCAGACTCCGGCCCCCACCCACCTCATTCCACAGTGATGGTCCTCTCCGAGTTGATGAGTCTGGACCCATCCTCCTAAGTCCCAGGCTTGTTGATCTCTTTGTAGCTTCTGACGTCCGTGAGCTCTGTTCTCTCTGGCTTCTGATATGCCACCTCGTCCTCAGACACCCCGGCCTCATCCCCTTCTCATCGTGCCTTGCCTCAGGCCACTGTCACCTCCCCCTGATGTCACTGCCACAGTGGATGCTGCTGCAGGTCCCCCCCCGCCAAGTCCACTCGCTATCAACCAGGTGATGCCTCCCACAGTGCCACTCCCTTCTCCACATCCCCACTTGGCACGGAAAGCCAGGCCCCCAGGACCGGTCTCTGCCTTCCCTTGGCTTCATCTCCTGCCACATTTTCACACCACTACCCCAAGCCCTATTTTCCAGCCCTATTTCCCGAGCTAGTCACCTCTCCCAGATTAACTTCGCCACGTCTCTGCCTCGCACGTGATGCTCCTACGGCACAGGAGCCTCTTACCCCCTTCTGCCTTTGGCTGAATCCTAGTCTCCATCGGGAGTTCTGCTGGTTTGTCCCCTCCAGCAGGCAGGCTTCTGGGACCAGCCCTTCCCCGCCCAGCTTGGTCAGTGTCTTCCTCGGGGCTCACCCCTGCACTGACCCCTCTGTCTGCGTGTCTGCCTCCCGCCCGGGCCCCCACTTCCCCGTGGATGACCAATGTGACACTCCAGTCTGGGTCAAATCCCTTTATCTTATGCTCCCTGGGAGGGACCCCCTGCCTTTAGAGCACTTAACTTAGTAGTTCTGTATTTAACAAGGAAGGGCCTCATCTGAGGCATCACCTGGTAGTGTTTGGTTAATTCCTATTTCTTCCACCAGACTGGAAGCTAGGCAAGAGCAGAGAGATCCTTATTTTATTTTATTTTTTTAAGATTTTATTTGACAGAGAGAGAGAGAGAGAGAGAGCGCAAGCCGGGGGAGCAGCAGGCATAGGGAGAGGAAGAAGCAGACTCCCCGCTGAGCAAGGAGCCGGATACTGGGCTCGATCCCAGGACCCTGGGATCATGACCTGAGCCAAAGGCAGACGCTTAACAACTGAGCCATCCAGGTGCCCCCCGTGTTTTTCTTCTTAAAGAGCATTTATTATTAAATATCTGGGGAGACTAATGAACACCTGTGTGCCCAATCCCCAACTTTGTCCGGTCTCACCACCTGCCATATTTGCCTCAGGTGCTTTTTTAAAGATAAGCTGATAAACATGACCAAAGGCCTCTAAGTTTTGATGCTGGTCTAGAAAAACTTGCTTCTATTCACTGTTTAAATATTAAGTAGATGCAACTATTTATAAAATACATGGAATGTCTAAGGAGTAATGAAACAGTGAACATCTGTGTACCCACCACCCAGTTTAGGAAAAAGAATATAACCATTACTTTGAAAGTCTCCTCAGAAGCCCGCCTCCTCACTTCCGCCACCCTCCCTCAGCCGTAACCATTACCCTGAATTGTGTGTGTGATTTTCTTGCTTTTCTTTATACGTATACCCAATTTATTTGTTTCCCTAAACATTAAGTTGTTTAGTTTTGCTGGTTTTTTTTTTTTAAACTTTATATAAATGGAGGGGCACCTGGGTGGCTCAATCGGTTGGGCGTCTGCCTTCAGCTCAGGTCATGATCCCAGGATCCTGAGATCGAGCCCCTCATCGGGCTCCCTGCTCAGCGGGGAGCCTGCTTCTCCCTCTGCGCCTCACCTTGCTTGTTCTCTCTCTCTTTCAAACAAACAAATAAAAATTTTTAAAAACTTCATATAAATGGAAAAATACAGTTTGTGTTTTTCTGTGATCTGCTTTTTTTTTTTTTTTTGCTTACCATTTTGTTCTGACACGATGTGTACCCTAAAATTCATTCATTTTCACTAATGATTGTTATTCTGTTGTGTGGACACACCATACTCTATCCATCCTCCTGTTGGTAGATGGGAGCGACATTTAGTTTGCCTTTCGTCACCTGCCTGCCTCTCTTCCTCTTTTTGTCCCATTACACACAGTGTTGAAGTGAGGGTGCCCCCCTGTCCCCACATGGGAGAGGCAAACGCCCGCGTGGCTGAGGACCACCTGGAGCATGCCTGCCGGGGATCGCTGGCTCACAAGGTATGTGCATCTATATTTTTCCTAGATGTTGCCCATCTGCATTCCCACGGCAGGGTTATCCAAATGTCAGCTTCTCCACAATCCCACTCGTGCTCAGGAGACTCAGACTTCGAAAACTGTGCCTCCCATGCCATGATGTGACATCTTGTTATTTTCCTGACTGCTGATGGGGTCGAGCATATTTTCAAATGTATTCCCTTCAGCGAATTGCCTGTTCATATCTTTTGTCTATTATATTTGGTGGTTTTCCTTCCAGAATTGATTTGCAGTGTTTTTTGTTTTATTTTGTTTTATAGGTTTTGAACATGAACCACTTGGTAGGCAAATATCTCCTCCCAGGCTGTAGTTTGTCTTTTATTGGGGGGGGGTGATGGGGCTTGGGAATTTTGTTTGTTTTTTAAATACAGTGAAATACACAAATCTTAATTGCTACAGTTTGATAGACGTTTGTTTTGTTTTGTCTTATTTTTTAGAATTTTAATTCCGCTAGAATTAACATACAGTGGTTTGAGGTATATAATAGAGTGACTCAACAATTCTGTACATTACTTGGTGCTCATCAAGCTAAGTACTCTTGGGGCACCTGGGTGGCTCAGTCGATTAAGCATCCAGCTCTTTTAAGTGTACTCTTAATTCCCACCACCTATTTCCCCCATTCCCTCACCATCTCCCCTCTGATAACCATCAGTTTGTTCTCTATAGTTAAGAGTCTTTTTTTGGTCACTTTTCTTTGTTCATTTGTTTTGTTTCTTAAATTCCACATGTAAGTGATTTCATATGGTATTTGTCTTTCTCTAATTTAGTTCACTTAGCATTATACTCTCTAGCTCTATCCATGTCATTGCAAATGGCAAGATTTCATTCTTTTAAAAAATTTTTAATTCCAGGGACCCCTGGGTGGCTCAGTTGGTTAGTATCTGCCTTCGGCTCAGGTCATGATCCCAGGGTTCTGGGATCGAGTCCTGCATCGGGCTCCCTGCTCAGTGGGGAGTCTGCTTCTCCCTCTGCCTGCCCCCTCCCCTGCTTGTGCTCTCTCTCGCTCTCTCTGACAAATAAAATCTTTTAAAAAATTTTAATTCCAGTGTAACGTACAGTGTTATATTAGTTTCAGGTGTACAATATAGTGATTTAACAATTCTATATATTACTCAGTGCTCATCATAAATGACCCTTAATCCCCATCACCTATTTTACCCATCCGCCCACCCACCTCCCCTCCAGTAACCATCAGGTTGTTTTCTATAGTTAAGAGTGTGTGTCTTGGTTGGTCTTTTTTTCCCTTCGTTCATTTGTTTCTTAAATTTTTTTTTTAAGATTTTATTTATTTATTTGAGAGAGAGAGAGAGAGAGCACAAGAGGGAAGAGGGTCAGAGGGAGAAGCAGACTCCCTGCTGAGCAGGGAGCCCGATGCGGGACTCGATCCCAGGACTCCAGGATCATGACCTGAGCCGAAGGCAGTCGCTTAACCGACTGAGCCACCCAGGTGCCCTGTTTCTTAAATTTCACATATGAGTGAAATCATATGGAATTTGTCTTTCTCTTACTGACTTATTTTGATTAGCATTATACCCTCAGATCCATCCATCTTGTTGCAAATAGCAAGATTTCATTCTTTTTTATGGTTGAATAATACTTTATTGTATACACATACCATATCTTCCTTATCCATTCATTCACTGATGGACACTGGACTCTTTCCATAATTTGACTATTGTAAATAATGCTGCAATAGACACTAGGATGCATATATCCTTTTGAATTAGTGTTTTCATTTTCTTTGGGTATATACCCAGTAGTACAATTATTGGATCATATGGTAATTCTAACTTTAACTTTTTGAGGAAACTCCATATTGTTTTCCACACTGACTGGACCAGTTTGACTCCCACCAATAGTGTACTTTTTCCCACATCCTTGCCAGCACTTGTTGTTTCTTGTGTTGTTGATTTTAGCCATTCTGCAGGTGATATCTCATTGTGGTTTTGCTTTGCATTTCCCTGATGATGAGTGATGTTCAGAATCTTTTCATGTGTCTGTTGGCCGTCTGTATGTCTTTTTTTGAGGAATGTCTGTTCATGTTTCCTGCCCATTTTTATTTTTATTTTATTTTATTTATTTATTTATTGAGAGGAATAGAGGTGGGGAGAGGGAGAGGGAGAGAAAGAATCTTAGGCAGGCTCCATGCCCAGAGCAGAGCTCTATGGTGGGGGTGGCGGGGGAGGGGGGGCAATATCATAACACCCTGAGATCATGATCTGAGCTGAAATCAGGAGTTGGATGCTTAACCTATTGAGCTACCCAGGCTCATTTTTAAATTGGATTATTTGTTTTTTGGGTGTTGAGTTTTACAAGTTCTTTATATATTTTGGATATTAAGCCTTTATCAGATATGTCATTTGTAAATATCTTCTCCCATTCTGAAGGTTGCCTTTTAGTTTTGTTGATTGGTCCCTCACTGTGCAGAAGGTTTTATTTTGATTTAGTCCCAATAGTTTGTTTTTGCCTTTTTTCCCCTTACCTCAGGAGACATATCTAGAAAAATGTTGCTCTGGCTAATGTTAGAGAAATTACTGTCTGTGCTCTCTCCTAGGATTTTTAGATTTCAGGTCTCACATTTAGACCTTTAATGCACTTTGATTGAATTTATTTTTATGTATGGTATGAGAAGTGGTCCAGTTTCTTTTCTTTCTTTCTTTCTTTTTTTTTTTTTTTTTTGCATGTAGCTGTCCAGTTTTCCCAGCCACATTTGTTGAAGAGACTTTTTCCCATTGCATATTCTTGCCTCCTTTGTCAAACATTAATTGATCATATATAATCACGGGGTTATTTCTTGCTCTCTATTTTGTTCCACTGATCTATGGGTCTATTTTTGTGCCAATACTACACTGTTTTGATTATTGCAGCTTTGTAGTATATCTTGAAATCTGGGATTGTGATACCTCCAGCTTTGTCCTTTTTCTTTTACTTGGGGGGGGGTTTGATTTTTGTAGTTACTGGAATCAGGCTGTATGTATTGTTCTTCCATGTGCTTGTTGGAGACGTTCCCAGCCTAGTACACTCCTTTTATCTACCACATATTCCGCAGAATTAGCATTGTCATTTGGGTTGCTTCATTCTGCTGTTATAATTATGCCCATTTTTGTGCCCACATTTGAGTACAGGGGCTGAAGTTGGAGTGAGAGAGTCTCAGTTTGAGTCTCTGTTGATCTGAGGTGAAGGTGTGTGGACTTGGTGTTGAGCAGGCAGTAGGCGGTGCACATTGACCAAGGAGGGTGACTGGGCTGTGGATTTGGAACCAACAGGCCAATGGCACCATGTGTGATGGGGAAGCGACTGGTTTTGCTCCTGGTTTAGTGATCGTGAGTTTAACTTTAACTCTTGTTTGTCTGGAAAACTCTATCTCTCCTTCTATTCTGAATGATAGTCTTGCTGGATAGAGTATTTTTGGCTCAGATTTTTTTCTTTTCAGCACTTTTTGACTATATCATGCCCCTCCCTCTGGCCTGCAAAGTTTCTGCTAAAAAATCAGCTGATAGTCTTATGGGGTTTCCTTTGTATGTAACTACTTTCTTTTCTTTTCTCTTGCTGCTCTTTTTTTTTTTTTTTAATTCTCTCTTTATCACTGCTTTTTGCCATTTTAATTACTATGTGTCTTGGTGTGGACCTCCTTGAGATGATTTTGTTGGGGAATCTCTGCTCCTGGATATGGATTTTTGTTTCCTTCTCCAAATTCAGGAAGTTTTCAGTTATGTTTTCTTCAAATAAACTTTCCATGCCCTTTTCCCTCTCTTCTCCTTCTGGGATCCCTATAATGTAAATGTTACTATGCTTGATGGAGTCACTGAGTTCCCTAAGTCTATTCCCATTTTGCATACTTTTTTCCCTCTCCCTGGCTCAGCCTGATTACTTTCCATTACTCTGGACTCCAGGTTGCTGATCCATTCTTCTGCTTCCCCTTGTCTACTATTTCTTCCATCTAGTGTACTTTTTTATTTCATTTATTGCAGTGTTCATCTCTGATAGGTTCTTTTTTATCTCTTTGTTAAGAGTCTCACTGATGTCCTCCACTCTTTTCTCAAGTCCAGTGAGTATCTTTATGATCATTATTTTAAGTTCTCTATCAGGCATATTATTTATCTCCATTTCACTTAGGTGTCTTGCTATGATTTTGTTATGTTCTTTCATTTGGGACATATTCCTCTGTCTCCTCATTGGGACATATTCCTCTGTCTCCTCATTTTGTATAACTCGGTGTCTGTTTCTGTGTGTTAGGAAAATCAGCGACATCTCCTGCTCTTGAAAGTAGTGGCCTTATGAAGAAGAGGTCCTGTAGAGCGCCTCAGTGCAATGTCTCCTTTTTACCAGAAAATGGCACTTTAGGGGTGTCTCCCATGTGTGTTGCTTGCACCCTGCACCCTTGTGGCTGAGCTGTGTTTGCTTTCAGTCCAGTCATCTGCAATGTCTCTCTTTGCCTGTTGTGGGCAGGATCTGATCTCTGTGTGGTTATTGGGCCAGTGTGGGGCCACCCAGGGCTTGAGTTGAGTCAGACCAGGAGTTTGCCAGAGATGAAGTAGCACCAAACAGCAGGGCACTTTCCCTGTGTTGTCCCTGGGAAGCTTTTGTTGGTGAATGGGTCCTTCAGTCAGACCTGCTGTCTGCCCCTAGCCCACTGCTTGGGCTGCAGTTGGACTGGTGTGTGGGGTTATCTTTCCCCCTCCCCAGGGGAAGGAGTCACTTTGGAGTGGTGCTGGCCCCTGCCCGGGGCTGCTTGCACACTGCCAGGCTTGTGGTACTTTTTTGGATGGGCTCTGGCCAAGAGGGTATTGACGGGGGTGGGATCCACAATGTGCACAGGGGCCAGAAGGGCAGGGTTAGCAAGGTTTGTGCACTGTTGGTCCCCTGTGGGAAGGGGCCCTGCAGCACTGGACTGAGGTGGGCTAGTTTGGAGGGGTGAATCCACGGAAGCACAGCTTGGAGTGGGGGAGGTAAGGTGGCAGTGCAAGCCAGTGTTGTTGCTGCACTGGTTCCCACAGGTGGCCAGGTATCTAGGCTGGGGGGCAGGGGAGAGAAATGGCACCTGCCAGCTCCTTTGTTCCTGGAGGAGTCCTCCACCAGTCTCGGGACATGCTCTGAGATAAGTAAACAACAAATACCCCAGGCATTTTTCAAACTGCTGGTTGTCTTCCTCTGGCCCTCCTGGCTCTCCACAGACCGACCCACTGATATTTAAAATTCCAGGTTTTAAGTCCCACTGGTTGTAAGAACTTAGAAAATTCAGCCCCTCTGGTTTTCAAAGCCTAATGTTTTGGGGATTCATCTTCCCCGCTCTGGCTTCCCTGATGTGAGGGTCTGTTTCTCTCCACTCTCCATGCCTGTGGCTCCTTCCCTCCCTGATCCCCGATGAGTTCATTTAGCACCCCACCTCGACTCTGCCCTTTCTACCCTCTTTCATGTGGCCTCTTCTCTCTGTTTAGCTGTGGAAAGTCTGCTCTGCCAGTGTTCAGGTCATGTTCTGGATTATTTATGCTGATGTGGGTGTTATGTAGGTGTACCCGCAGGATGAGGTGAGCACAGGGTCTTCCTACTCCATCATCTTTCCTGCAGTCTGTTCTTTTTCAAGGTTGCTATGGCTCTTCTGGGTCTTTTGTGGTTCTGTACAAATTTTAGGATTATTCTAGTTCTGTGAAAAGTGCTTTTGGAATTTTGATAGGGATTACATTAAATCTGTAGATTATTTTGGGTAGTGTGGACATTTTAACAGTATTTGTTCTCCCAGGCCACGAGCATGGGATATCTTTCCATTCGTTTGTGTCATCTTCAATTTCCTTCTGTAAAAAAAAAATATATATATATATATATATTTAAAGATTTTATTTATCCATTTGAGAGAGAGAGAGCACAAGCAGGGGGAGGGGCCGAGGGAGAGGGAGAAGCAGACTCTGAGCAGGGAGCCCAATGTGGGGCTCAATCCCAGGACCCCAAGATCATGACCTGAGCCCAAGGCAGACGCTCAGCTGACTGAGCCACCCAGGCACCCCCATCTTCAATTTCTTTCATCAATGTTTTATAGTTTTCAAGGTACAGGTCTTTCACCTCCTTGGTTAAGTTTATCCTAGGTATTTTATTATTTTTGGTGCAATTGTAAATGGGACAGTTTGATAGATTTTGAAAAATGCATACAGCCATGTAACCTGCTCCTCTATCATGGTTTAGAGCATTTCTGTCTCCCCAGTAAGCTCCTTTGTGCTCCTTCTGAGGCAACCACTGTTTGCACTTCTTTTACCATATATTAATTTTGTCTGATTTAGAACTTAATATAAATGAAATCATACTGCGTGCCTGGCTTCTTTTGCTTAGCATGATGTTCTTAAGATTCATCCATCTTGCATAAATTTTTTTTATTGCTGAATAGATTTCCATTGTATGAATGTACTATAATAGGTTTACCCAGTGTCCCATTGATGGACACTGAGGTGGTTTCAGTTTTTGGCTACTATGCATAAAATGGCCATCAACGTTCTTGTAACTGTCTTTTTGGGCACATATGTTTTCATTTCTCTTGGGTAAACACCTCAGAGTGGAATTACTGGAGCCATAGGGAAGGTTCATGTTTGACTTTATGAGAAATACTGTGTTTCATCTTTTAATTCTGTTAAGGGCATTATCTGTCAGCAGATTTAATAATCTTTTTCCTTATGATTTATGCTTGCTTTAAGAAATCTTTTTCTGAGGTCATGCAGATTTTCTTCACTTCCCATCTGAAGGTTTTAAACTTTGCATTTCACATTTGGAGTTTTAATTCACCTGAAATTGATTTTTATCAACTGTGTGAGATAAGAATCTATTTTTCCCCCCATTTCCCATTTGGATAACTAATACTGCCAACACTACTATTGACTAGAGCATCACCTCCTTGCCCTATTGTAATGCTCTTTCATATATGAGGTTTCCACACGGACCGAGACTTGTTTCTGGGCTCCATTCTATGCCACTGGTTTATTTTTCTATCCCTATGCCAATGCCATCCTGTACTAATTACTATAATTCGTAAAATGTCTGGCTATCTGGTAGGATAAGTCATCCTACTTTGTTCTCCAAAATTCGCTTGCTTATTTATTGTCCTTGTTCTTCCACATAAACTTTAGGATCAGTATGTTAGGTTGTAATTTTTTTTTCTTTTTTTAAAGAGAGAGGAAGGGGGGAGAGGGGGAGGGAGAGACTCTTAAGCAGGCTCCATGCCCAGTGTGGAGCCTGATGGGGGGCTTGATCTCACGACCCTGAGATCATGACCTGAGCTGAAATCAAGAGTCAGATGCTTAACAGACTGAGCCACCCAGGTGCCCCTTGTAAATATTTTTTATTTTGCATTTTGATTTTTTCTTTGATCCATTTGTTGGATAGACCTGTGTTTTTACATTTCCCAAACATATTGGACTTTGAACGCTATGTTACGTACTGATTTTGAATTTAGTTGAGTTGTGATAAGAGAATGCCTGTATGGTAGATTCTTCATTTTCTTTGTATAGGACACGATCAATTTTGAAAAGCTTCACAGATGCTTTAATAATGTGTATTCTCTAGCTGTTGGTCGTACAATTCTACTTATGTTATTAAACTTATTGTGTTGTTAAAATCTTCTAAAGCCTAAGTTGGTTTTTTTCCTCCTTGATATTTCAATTTCTAAGAGATGTGCTAAACTCTCCCACCATGATTATAGACTATAAATTTCTTGTAGTTCTGTCAATTTTTGCTTTATATATTCTGAGACTGTATTACCTAGATGCACATATGTTCAGAAATCTACCTTTCTGATGAACTTTTTTCCTTAATTACTATATAGTAACTGTCTTTATTTCTAATACTGCTTTGGTCTTAAAGTATAGTTTGTCAGATATTGGTTGACTATACCAGCTTTCTTTTGATTAATATTTGCCTAGCTCATTGTTTATCATTTTAAAAAAATTCCAAATTTTCTGAGTCCTTGTGTTTTAAGTGTCTTTTGTAAACAGCACATTTCCAGCTTTTGTTCTTAATCTAATCAGAGAATCTCTATCTCCCAAGTGAATAATCTAGTATTTTAAAAATGTACTGTGATTACTGATATTTTTGTAATGATTTTCTTATTTTGGTTAACATGTATGATAGATGGGCTTATTTATATTGTTTTATTTTGTTCCTCCTAGGGTCTCAGCTTTTCCTTTCCCTTTTTCCACTTCCTGTCTTGTTTGGATCAATCTAGTTGGTTCTTTTTTCACTTTTTTCTTTGCTACTGTAGAAGCTGTGCATTCTGTTTCTGTTTTTTTTAGTTTCCGCTTAAAATTTAATATATACACTTGACCTCACAAGGTAACGATCAATATCTCTGTATTCTTCCCAAACCACTTAACCCTTTCTATGATCATCACTTCTGTCCTCGATTACTATACTGTTTTCCAGTTTTTTGGTGATACCTTATTTTAATATCCTTACATTATTCATGACAATAATGTTTGCCACGGACCATTTAGATTTATCTGCAAATTTACCAACTCATTTGCTCACCACTGTTCATTGCCTCTCACTCCTTCTTTTAGCACAGGTGTGTTAGGTAAGCTCTTAGTCTTAGTTGGAGCGAAGTAGGCTTTTTTCCTCCCTCTAACATCTAGCTGGGCGTAGAATTCTAGATTGATCTTTATTTTTGCTGAGTAATCTGAAGATATTTTCACATTGTCTCATGGTGTCTGTTGTTGCTGTTGGAAAGTCTGTTGCCAATTAATTGTGTTCCGTTTTTAAGCAATTTGTGTTTGGTTGCAGTGTCCCTCAGGATGAGGGTATGTTTTGGTCTGCCCTGGCCAGTCCTGCTTAATAGCTGTTACCCTTACATAATTAATAGTGCCTCTCTCATTCTCAAAGGTATCCTTGTTAGAATGATAATTTATGTGGTCCCCCCAACTATAATGTATACACATGTGGTTTCAGTTTTACCTACCTTTCTGAGGATTCATTGTGCTTCCTGTATCTGAAGATTCATCAATTCTGGAGAATGTTTAACCATTTTCTCTTTGTTAAAAAAAACCTACATTAAAAACCTTTAAATTGAAATTATATCTTGGGGCATCTGGGTGGCTCAGTTGGTTGAACATCTGACTCTTGATTTCAGCTCTGTTCTTGATCTCAGGGTTGTGAGTTCAAGCCCTGAGTTGGGCTCCATGCTGGGCATGGAGTCTACTTAAAAGTAAATAAGTGAATAAAAATAAAATTGTATCTTAGGAAATAAGTTAATAAATATGCTATTAAATTATGTCCTTTTTCTCAAATTGTTTGACCTGTCAGTACCGTTTAAAGCTACTATTAGAACATACCAGATATTATGTGTAATGGACCATTTTTGTGGCTTCAGTTTTAGTACTTGCTTCAACCCTCTGCATGTTTGCTTTTATTGTGCATTATACCTAAAAGAGTATATAAGACACACATCTAAGAATGATGTACCGAGCACTCAGGATGACAATTAGAACATTATCTAATACCTAATATACTCCCTCTGTGCTCTGCTCAAGTGCATTCTGCCCTGCTCCCCACATAGTCACGATTTTGAATGTTGTGTTGATGCTTCCATTGCTTGTCTGTCTAGTTTTCCCACACATATTTTAAAGAATCTATTATTTCATCTTGCCTGCTTTCAAAGTGTAGATAAATGGAATCATACTGTATCTAGTCTTCTGTGATTTGTTTTTTTCCCCCTTCAAATTTATGTGTTTGAAGTTAATTCACATTGCTGAGCAGCACTGGGGTTCACCCATTCCACTACAGTACAGTACAAACAGTGGACTCATCGTTTGAATATATCCCAATATATAAATCTAATCTCATTATGGACACTTGTGATGTTTTCAGTGTTTGGTGATTATATGCCCATCATTGGGACTTTGGGACTTCCCGGCCATAGGGTTCATAGGGCATGTTCAACTTTATTCTTAACCAACAATTAGTGGCGGTACCAATTTACATTCCTACTGTCAATATATGAGTTTCTTTTGCTTCCCATAATCGCTAACACTTGCTATTGTCAGTGCTTTAATTTTTGCCAAACTGGTGAGTGTGGAATGTCATGGCATTCTGCGTGTGTGTGTGTTTAAACTTTTAATTTCAGCATTTTGCTTTTAATTTGCATTTCCTTTATTCTCAGTTACGTTGAGCATGTTCTCATGTTTACTAGGCATTTGTCTTTTCAGTATAATTCTGTTTTTTGCCCTTCATCTATTTTCTTTGGGGTTATTTTTTTTCTTATTGATTTATAAGCATTCTTTACATGTTCTGGAAATGACTCCTTTGTAATATGTATTGCAATTGTCATCTCCGAGTTTGTCGCTTGTTTTTTTCTCATTCTTCATGTAGTCTCTGGGAAACCAGAAGTTCTTAATTTATTTACTTTGGTTGTTGTTGTTGCTTTAAGGTAAGCTTTTATGTACCTTAAAAAGTCCCTCTATACCTTGAGGACCTAAAATGATTATCCTATATTGTGTTCTACTTTTTATTAAAGTTTTATCTTTCACAGTTGTATTTAAGTCTACTTTGTTTTTTGTTTTTGTTTTTGTTTTTTTTGAGAGAGAGAGAGCAAGATCACAGGGGAGGGGCACAGGGAGAGGGAGAGAGAATCTCAAGCAGACTCCCCCACTGAATGCAGAGCTTGACGCGGGGCTCCATCTCACGACCCTGAGATCACAACCTGAGCCGAAATCAAGAGTTAGATGCTTCACCGATTGAGCCACCCAGGCGCCCCTAAATCTACTTTGAATTGATTTTTATGTAGGACATGAAGGAGGAATTAATTTTAATTTTTTTCCATATGGGTAACCAAGTGTGGCCGTCTTATTTGTTATGGTCCATCGATTTTGTTTTGTTTACTAATCTGTAGTGTCTGTTCTGTCATAAATCCAGCTTCCATATATGCTCACATTGGTTTCTGGGCACTCTCTTCTGTTTTATTTTATCCATCTCTTTGTCTATTCCCATACCAATACCGGACTATTTTAATTACTGTAGCTTTACCTTGGTATCTGGTAGGACAGATCCTTCTTATTCTTCAAGCATGATAGGTTTCCATGTGTCCTGTACTCTTCCATACAGATTGTCAGTTTCCATGAACTGTCCTCTCTATGATGAAATCAGTTCAATGTCATCGATGTTCCAACACATGGCCTAGGTTGTCCCTCTGAAAAATAGTGCTGTATTCAGGGCTCAGTGTTAGCCTTTTGGTCGGAGGTTGGACACTCAGCAGAGGCTTTAGCCAGACTGGCCTTGGTGAGGAGGGGCCCCTCTTGCTGGAGCCCATGCACAACCTCCATCTCTTTACCATGGCCATTTTGTTGATGACCACCTTGAGCAAGGACAGAGTGGCTGGCTGACATTCATAGAACGGGTTGTCTTTCCCACTGGTTGTTGGAACACTCCTCTGCTGAGCAACCCCACCCAAATATGCTCATTTGGAGAGCTCTATACTTACATCTCTATATCTTTGTCACGAACTGTCCAGTCTTATTTTTCCAACGTCCCTGTTGATCCAGCCAAACTATTAGCCTCTCTGTGGATCTGGGTAATAGCTATACCTCTGGCCTGGCATGGGAAGGGCAGGTAGGAGAAGCCCCTGATTGTGGGACAGTCTGAGAAACCACTCTGTGACTGTGAAGTGAGTTTGTGGAAAGGCTGGGAACTGCTCCTTCTGCACAACCTCAAAGTGGTAGCTTGTGGAGAAATTTCGAAGTCATGTCTGACTGCCACGACCTTCTGGAAAAAAAAAACTATTATTTCACCTTCTCTTCCCTCTTCCAATCTTGCTCCCATTTCTCTCACTGGTGAGCTCTAACCTGGAGCCATACTGGGAAAAGTAATTCTCTGACTTAAAAGAAGTGATGCTGTTTGCAAATCGACAGTAGGCCATCCAGCCCGATGGTATACATTTAGGTTGTTTTCAGTCACTACCATGTATAGGGAAGGGATCGCCAGCCAGCCTGGTTTTGGAATGAACTTCCGGGAATACGACCACTGCCAACTGTTTCAGTCTGCCTGGGATTGTGTACTGTGGTAACAGGTCTTATGATGTTCAGTTTTGGAAGTATACGGTTATTGAAGAAGAAATAAGGTTTGAAATGTATGATGCCAGAAGCTAGTCTGTTCAAAAGTAAAATAAGGCATGTTTGACAGTTAATGTTAAAGTTTATTACACATGTGTTTAAAATAATCAATTTCTCTTTGTTTATCCTTTGGTTAGTCTCAAAATGACACTACAACTTACAACAACATTATAAAGGGTAAGTATTGCATAAGAAGCAGTAAGGTAGAGCTATGTTTACCCATGTGCCAATCTTCCTTCAGCTGCATTTAATCTCTTTAGCTTACCCACTGGGTTTGTAATTTCAGTGACTTTCTAGATTTTTCTCATAGTTCAAGTTGGATATTTTCTGAATACACTTGTTTTATTTTATTTTATTTATTTTTTTAAGATTTTATTTATTTGATGGAGAGAGAGAACACAGGCAGGGGGAGTGGGAGAGGGAGAAGCAGGCTTCCCGCTGAGCAGGGAGCCCGATGCGGGGCTCGATCCCAGGACCCTGGGATCATGACCTGAGCCGACCAGCTTAGGTGGCTTAGGAACGCTTAACCAGCTGAGCCACCCAGGCGCCCCTCGAATACGCTTGTTTTAGAAACTATCTTTTTCCTTTTTAAAATGACTTTTATGTTGTTAATTATTTAAGATGTCCTTATTTTGGTGCTCACTTCGGCAACACCTATACTAAAATTGGGATGCAAGGATGATATGCAAATTCATGAAGTGTTCCAATGGGCCAAAAAAAAAAAAAAAGGACATATTTATTTTGTAGTTGATATGCTGTTCGTTCTAACAGACGAAATCCCGAGGGATAGAATAAATCCAGTTGCTTATTTGTTAGATTCTCGCTCACCCATTTTATAACTTCAGACGATGGGCTCATCTACAGCAGTGTTCTGTCTGTGGGAATCACGTGAAGCCGTGGCTGACAGCGTACTCTCCAGAATCCTGGGAGTATCACTGTCCTGGGAATGTTGCTCTCTTACTGTGTTATTTTACCAGCTTGGCAGTTTTGGGGGCACAGGGGTAGGGTTCCCCCACTTACAACTACAGCATTAACTCAAAAGCTTAGCCCTGTGATATTTAGTCCCATCTCAATGTCTGGCCCCTGTGGATTTCCTTATTTACTTGAGAACTTAGTTCTGTTTATATTTAAATAGGATGTCTATTATATTTTATCCAGATTTTCTAAGTGCTTATTAGCGGGGGGGGTTTTCAGGTTTTCTAGTAAGTCACATATCTAAAACCATGAGCCTCACTATGCATTTTTATTCCTCCTGCGTCCATTTTGCCCAAGCTAATGCCTGGGGGAAAAGGTATTAAATAAATGTTCTCTTCTTTTGTTTCTTCTTTGTTTCTTCTGGTAATTGAGATCCT
This sequence comes from Callorhinus ursinus, assembly GCF_003265705.2. NCBI lineage: Eukaryota > Metazoa > Chordata > Mammalia > Carnivora > Otariidae > Callorhinus > Callorhinus ursinus. The sequence continues at coordinate 5,709,491 of NW_027397096.1, read as the reverse complement.
CCTGGCCTTCCCTCAGTGCCCAGCACAGGGCCTGGCACAGAGCAGGCACTCAAGAAATGTTTGTAGAGGGGCGCCTGGGTGGCTCAGTCGTTAAACGTCTGCCTTTGGCTCAGGTCATGATCCCAGGGTCCTGGGATCGAGCCCCACATCGGGTTCCCTGCCCCGCGTGAAGCCTGCTTCTCCCTCTCCCACTCCCCCTGCTTGTGTTCCCTTTCTCGCTGTGTCTCTCTCTGTCAAATAAACAGAATTTTTTAAGAAAGAAAGAGAGAGAGAGAGAGGAAGGAAGGAAGGAAGAAAGAAAGAAAAATGTTTGTAGAATGAATTAGAAGGATACATTTTACAGATGAGGACTTGGAGACCAGAGCCGTGATGTGACTTATGTGTCTCTGGAAACTCAGTGCTAGCAGAGATGTTTTCTAGCCGGTATCATTCATTTGCACATTTACGTTTCCCACAAATTAACCCATCCCTGAAGTTATAAGAAGGCCCCTAGTCCTGTCATCCGGATCTTATTTTATTGGTGGGTGTGGTCCTGCTGGCCCATTCACTTCGCCAGGATTCAGGACCTCAACATCTCAGCCGAAGAGCTCCGAGTCTGATGATCCCGGAGTGGTTCTTGGTGGTAGCTGAGATTGTGGGAGAGGAAGGAGGGAAGATGGAGAGAGAGGGTGGCTAGCAAGGAAAATGGAAATGCCTTGTGTGCTCCCAAGTCACCTCATCCGTGGACATACACCACAGTTGATTTCTTTTCTCTCCCCCGACCCCCAGTTAAATTTGAACTCTCGCTAAGAGGCCAGTGGCTTTAGCTAAAAATGTCCTGCTTGATTTATTCTTCTTGAGACCAAATAATAACCAACCTTGCCCTAACTTGAGCCTTCCCTGGCTGTCTGGGAGCTGCCTTCATTCCTGTGGAGAGAGCCCTGAGCAGGGAGCCAGGAGCCCTCAGTTCCTGGGTGACCACCACCCCTGTGTGACCTTGGGTGACTCACTTGCCCTCTCTGAACTCAGTTTTAACATCTGAAACTTGAGCAGTTGATCTTTAAGGGCCTCTCCGTCTGTGACATGAGGTTATAAAATCAAGCAAGGTACAAAAAAGGGCATAGGGCTAGAACCCTCCCCTGTGCATTAGTGGTATTCTCTGTACAGGCCTGATAATGCAAACATGGGGGGTAGGGGAGGCTTGACGTTACTGCAAGGAGTTTAGAATCCCATAGGACCCCATAGCCTATTTAGGACCCCATAGCCTAGTATGTAGGTGACATCTTGTGGAGACCTCGAACAAAACCGAGGTTCTGTAATGAGGAATCACTGGAGGCATGCATTTATAGCATTTATAGCAATGCCCCAAATAAGAGAAATAGCAAATATTTTACAGACTATTATGTGATCATTACAAATTACATTTTCATAGACTTCCTAATAACACAGCAGACTGCTGATGCAGCAGTGGTTAAGTGAAACTGCAGGACACACATTTGTAGATCTAGAGTAAAGGAAGCTATGTAAAAATTAAGCAGAGCAAAGAAGGCTGGAGTCCAACAACGGGTGATTTTTCTCTCTGGGGAGAGAGTTTTACTCTTGCTCACTGCATTTTTTAATATTTCCTGTGGTGAGCATGTATCACTCTTACAACAGCAAATGAACTGTATTAAAATAATATTTTAAAGAGTATTCCTTTTTGTGCTGCGGGAAGAAGAGAGACCTGGTTGACCGCATGTCCACATCTGGGCCCCCCAGCGATGTGGATGGACTGGCAGGTGGCCCGGGGAGGGTGCAGGAGTGATGTGGGAGCTGCCCAGCTGATGGCTTGGGGAGTAGCTGAAAATAAGGGCGGGGTCATGGTCGGGCCCTGAACAGGTCACAGGGAAAAGGAATTTGACACCTGAGCAGCATTGCTGGGGGAAGCCACGTACTTGCAGGCACTCAACTCTTGGCTGAAGAGAAGAAAGGATAGCCAGTCTGGTAAACTGTCCAAGCCTCGAGTTAACAGCCTAGGGGAGGCGGAGAACCCTTCATCGCGGGGGAGGGTTTGACAGGGACACTGCCGCGAGCTTCCCTGCAGGGCTGCAAGGTTGGAGGAGAGGAGCTCAAAGTTCCCCTTCTGATTGTTGAGGGAGAAGGAAAAAGTGGAAAGTAGAGAAATCATTACCCTCGTGGTCAGGATAATGACCTCTCAGCCAGATTCAAGAGCTGGCTGCACCTTTTATTAGCTGTCCATCCTGGGTAAGTTATGAAACCTCTTTGTACCTCAGTTTTCTCATCTGCAAAATGGACATAATAGCAGGACATAATGATAAATAATGAAATAGCATAAATTATAAATAAAGGAGAGAGCATGAAAAGGGCTTATTTGCAGAGCTCAGTAAAGGAGAGTGGTGGCCACGGGTTATTTTTCAAGGCCCCAGAGAGCCCGGCCTCCTGCCTTCCTGCCTCACGAGTCAGCCGGGTCACGACTAGCATCAGCCTCCGTTGGTCAAAAGTCCTCTTCTGTATTTGGTCGAACTATTTTATCCCCAATTATGCTGATTGAGTCAACCTTCTTCCCGCTCCCGCCTCTGAATCCCTCACCAGGTACATATCCTCCAGGCAGGCTGCTCTCTTACCTTGGTCTCCTTGGCCTCCCTCCCCATGCCGGTGCCCAGAATGTAAGGATGGACCCCATCTCCAGCCAGGAGCTGGGTGCCCAGGAATTCCGGCCCCACCGGCCAGCGCATCTGTTTCTAATCAGCGCGGGGTGGCGCATTCTTTCTGCCGAGCGTGCAGGCCCGGAGCCTGGGGACAGCGCTAATTGATTGCTAAACGGATCTTGTCATTTCAAAAGAGGCCTCCAGACCTGCCCTTTGCTCTGTCTCTGCTCCCCGCTCAAGAGCTTAAGAATTAACTTGTCCACTGCCTTTAGAGCCAGGAGACCATGGTCTTGAACCTCAACTATGGGGATTCGTCAGGAGCCTCAGAGAAGCCCCCTGCTCTTTGTAAAGCGACCTACAGCCTAGAATGGGACCCATGGATCCCATTTCATTCTCCTGGCAGCTTCGTGGGGTGCCCTGGACTGCGGTGAGCCAATGAGGAAATCAAGGCTCAGGGGTGTGATCCAGTGGTCCCGGGTCACACAGAGTTGATGGCAGGGATGGGACTGTCTTGAATCGGATTCATGCTGGGTCCAGGGTGTTCCCCAAAGCAGTGAATGGCCAGGGTTTGCTGGGGGGCAGGGAGATGGCGCAGGGGCTGCTGACCTGGGCCGTCTGGATTGTCAGGTGTTGGGCTGTCCTGCAGGAGGTGACCACCAGGTTGGGGAAGAGGCCACTCACGTTCAGGGCTGAGGGGTGGCTCCGCCAACCCCGGAGAACCCGCAGCCTTCCTTCTCTGGCAGTAAGCCCCTCTCACCCCAGCATCCTCATGTCAAGGGCCTGGGTGTCCCCAGCACTCACCGGAGAACGTGTCCTCGTCTGTCTCCCAAGGTTGAAGGCAGGGATGGTTGTCTTTCTGTCTCTGAAGTCTCTGCCTGGAACAGGATCTGCTCGTAGTAGGTGGTCAGTGCATGAATGTAGCAGGAGTGACTCATCCCGGACTTTCCCTCTGATCTCATTCTTCTGGGTCTCTTGGCAGAGTTGATCGGTGAGAACGAGATTAAAACCTACTTTCAGGGGCGCCTGGGTGGCTCAGTCGTTGGGCGTCTGCCTTCGGCTCAGGTCATGCTCCCAGGGTCCTGGGATCGAGCCCCGCGTCGGGCTCCCTGCTCCGCGGGAAGCCTGCTTCTCCCTCTCCCACTCCCCCTGCTTGTGTTCCCTCTCTCGCTGTCTCTCTCTCTGTCAAATAAGTAAATAAAATCTTTAAAAAAAAATAAAATAAAATAAAACCTACTTTCAGCAGAGCAGTTCAGCGCTCTGATACTTTGGCTCCTGACAAGAATCCCCGAGCTTCAGTGTTTGTATCTGGCAAATGGGAATGAGTTCATGTGTGTTTACCCTGGGCTGGTTGGAGGACCAACTGAGATGATAAAAGCTTGAGCACTATACTCCTGTAAAGGTGTGTGTGTTTGGTGGGGGGTGGATGGGTGGGGAGGGTTTGTTTTCATCTCTAATGGATTCTGGACTCCATTCTCTTCCAGAACCTTCTTTACTGGCCCACATGGCCAAAAGGGCTTATAAAAGAATTGGGGTACAGATGTACCCCAGTCTGTAAAACTATGTGTAAGTACTCAGAGTAAGTCTTGGTTCAGACTAAATGGCTCATATGGGCAGAAACCAGAAGAAAGGGATGTATTCAGCTCATGTGGCCTGGATCCTGGGTCCCTACCACCTCAGCCTCCTCTCCTCTGTCCCTCCCCTGCGTCAATGAAGATTTTGGTGAAGAAATCAAAGAGAACTGGGACACCTGGGTGGCTCAGTCATTAAGCGTCTGCCTTCGGCTCAGGTCATGATCCCGGGGTCCTGGGATCGAGCCCCGCATCGGGCTCCCTGCTCCGTGGGAGGCCTGCTTCTCCCTCTCCCACTCCCCCTGCTTGTGTTCCTTCTCTCGCTGTGTCTCTCTCTGTCAAATAAATAAAATATTTTTTTAAAAAATCAAAGAGAACTACATTCAACTCCTGGATCTCTCATCCTTCCTAGCTGTGTGACTTTGGGGAAATTACTTAACTTCTCTGATCTTACCATATGTAGGGTACAATAGCACATCCGATAGGATTATTGGAAGAGTTACTGAAAAAATGAACAAAAATATGCTCCACAGTGGTGGCAAGTGACAAGTGCTCCGTAAATATTAGCTATTCCTGCTGGGCTGGAAGGAGCACCCCATTCAGCCGCTCAGACCTCTGCCATCTGATGCCCTAGAGACACACTGCTCTCACAATGGCCTCCTGGCTTTCTAACTGCAGAATCAAAAGGCCCCTCGATTCTGACCCTTTAGGGACGTTTTAGTGTGGGGCTGTCCATTCCAACACCTCCGGTGCCAACATTAGGCACCATGACCTACTTAGTCTTCCCTAGCAGCTTTCCTCCCTTACTTTCGGGACTACAGTCCCCCCTTCATTCTCCTCCTGTTTGTTGGCCATTTCTGCTCTTTCATCCAGTCCTAAAGCACCGTGTATTTTTCTCAGTCTGGAATCACCAGAGGTTATAGGATGGAAAACCCGGTCTCTGCCCACAGCAGCTTCTAGGCTGACACTACTCTGCTAACTGCCATTGAGGACTGATGGGGGCTTAGCACTGTGCTGAGTGCTTCTATGTATTATCCCATTTGGCATTTGCAGAAGGTGCCAGATGGACCAGGGCTCAAATCCCAGCCCTGCCACATCAGACGCTGGGGTGGGGGCAGCAGATTGTCCCTGGGTCCTCTCATCAGCCAGGAAGGAGCTGATAGGTGGGACCAGGCAGGGCTGATTATGCCAGGGCCCAGGGATGGTGTGGGGGTGGGCCTGCCCATCAGGCTCAGAGCCCCAGGCTCTGGGGCAGGCACAGAGAGAAAGGGCTGAGGAATCAGAGTTGCAAAACTAGCATCTGATCTGCTTTGCCACTTACTTGCTGTGTGACCCTGGGCAAGTCACTTTACCTCTCTGAGCCTCAGGTTTCAGGGAGGCGCAGTACGTAAGAATGCTTGGTAAGTAGGATGCTTGGCAAATTACTGTCATAATGAAAACACTTTTAGGGACAGCACCCAGTTGGATTGTGATAGAGAAGTGATCTGCTGAGGTTTCAGCTGAGCTAGAGATCCCCCTGGATCTTCTGACTTCGGTGGGGGGGCACCATTCACTCAGTCCCTCAAGGTTGAAGGTGTATCTGCTCAAGCCAGGCTCTAACTCTTTGCTGTCGCAGCTGCCTTCTGCAGTCATCCTGGCGATGGCACGACTGTGTCCATTTTATGAACGAGAAAATCGGGACCTGGAGAGGTTAAATGCTGTGCTCGGGGATCACACACGCAGTAGCGGGAACCAGGTTCTGTCCCAGAGCTGTGCTTCTCCCAACACAGGACACGGCCGTGTGGTCCTCACATTCACCAGCCCCCAGCTGATCTGTGCTTTGGTTTCCTGAACATTCCGGCCTCCCAGGAGCTGTATGACATCTTACAGAGTCAATAGCGGTAAACAAATTAGCGCTTTGTGACAACCTGTTTCCCAGCACGTGGTTGTCCCTGGGAGAACTGAAAGACATTTCAGAATGAGAGAGACTGGCCTGTGGGATATCCTTGGGACTTTCCAGAGCCCCCAACGCCCTGCCTGTAAAAATCAAAGCAGGTATGATTTATTTTGAGCACGTCACCCCCTGTGCTAAGTGACTCTGAATGAATTGTCTCATTTAATGCTGACATTGGCCCCACGGGGCAGTTGCTATTTTTTACCCTCAGGTTATATAAAGAAACTGAGGTCAGGAGGGTGCACAGCTAAGGAAGTGGTGGGGCCAGGATTTGAACCCAGGCAGTCTGGTTCCACTCCCTGAGCGCTTAAGCCCGTATCACCGAGCAGGAGGATCAGAGGGTCTCAGAGGCACCTTACAACCCTGTGATTGGCTGGGCCTCCTCTCCCTTTCTCTCGCTCCAGCTGGCCGCCTCCTCTCATTCTGGAACCTTCCTTCCCTCTCTGCTTGGTGACCCTGCTGGAGAGCCTGGCAGAGCCCAGGTAATCACATTTATGCCTGATCTGTGCCTGAGTCTCCCTCAAAGCCTCGTGCTCCTCCTTGGCAGTCCAAGGCAGAGCTGGCTGGGAGTTTATGTTAACATTTCAAAGATTTATTCTGCTCTCTGAAACTTCTCTTCCTTTGCCTTGCACTGTTTATTGAAATAGTTCATAGGATACTGTTAAAGACTAAAACAAAAGTCAATAGAAAAATATTTATGGGCGCTGTTGGGACCGCGGCCAGGTAATGCTGTTTGAAAATGATTCTCTTAGAGTCACGGTTAGAATGCTGGGCAGAGGGAGCAGGGACTCACTTCTTGGCTAAGTTCTGTGGTTTTACACCCTGCTTCCCAAGGATTCAATCTGATTATTCTTCCCCCTTCTGGAGAGCTGTTAATTTTGTGAGGCCGGGCCTCTCCTAGGTGAGGTGGCTTGGGGGGCGGTCCCCAAAGTCCTTCTGTAATTTATTCCTACAGGCTCTGTATTTAGCATAAAGTCCTTGACATTTTTGGCATGTGGATTATTCTTGCCAGCTTCCAATGTAGATGTGAGATTTTCCTCTACGAGGCATTTCTGTCATAAGCTGGGAAAAGGAATCAAGTCTGTCCCTAACAGCTATCTTCCTCAAAGTCTGAGCTGCTAGCTTCTCAAAGGAGCTTCTCTTCTTCTTCTCCTCTAACACAAGTCCCTAAGAAGCCGATGGGGGCCGGGAGGGCCTAGGTAGGTGCAGAGTATCAGCTGGTAGGCCGGCGCCAGACCTAGAGGTTCTGAGCGGGTCAGGGCTGAAGCTGAGGCAGGGCGTCCGAGGGTGGGGCCCAGGGCAGGCAGATGCTACAGGCAGGAGTGTTCCACACAATTATTTAATAAAATGGAAACTCTTTGTGTTGTTTTTTTTTTTTTTTAGAATTAAAGTTGTTAAATAATTGTATTAAAACCTTTTTGCAATTCTGAAGTTCAATATCTATCTAGTTGACAACATAAAAAATGGGCATCATGTTTTAGGTATACGTCTGGACCTAGGTGTATTCAAATTTCAGATGAATACAAATCGTTTATTGCAGAATCTCTCAGTCACACTTGGAAATACCATAGCCATTCATGAATAGCTCTCGAACCACTCATAGGGCCACAGAAAGAAGCAAGAAAAGTACTCAGCCCTCCTGGAAAATGGTACATGGAACGCAAGGATGCATTCCTGCCCTCCGAGAAGAAAGAGTCTATAGGTTCTTTGATTTGTCTTTTACCCAGGTAGTTCTGGTCCTTATAGCCTCTCTGCACAGTGTGCAACCTTGGTAGCAGTATAATCCACAAATCTTCATGGTACGTGAGGGGGGAAACACGGGACGATAGCAGCGTTGGGGCATTTCCCGGGGCCTGGAAGGTGTCCGTTCGGGGGCAGATGTTTGGGGTTGGGGCTGTGCTGTCTGCTGTCAGGGCCGAGGGCCAGATCCTGAGTGACAGAGGCACTCAGGTGTTTGTTAATACATTTATTTATGTGTGTGTGTTTGTCATATGCAATCCCATGTACCTTTTTTTTTTTTTTTTTTTTTAACTCTGTGAAAGTTTGATTCTGGGGAGCAGCTTTCTGGTAATGGTGTGCTGGACTGCAGGATTGGGAATATTTAGCCTGGGGAAAAAAGTATCTTCTCTTCTCTGCCTTGTTCTTACACTTTTATCTCTCTTTTTCTTTCTTTCCGCTACCTCCCTTATTCTCCCTGAAAGAGTGTCATGAAGACACTTACCCCATGCTGTTGCAGAAAGTTAGAACTGGACCAGGGGGTGGTCATTACAGGGAGAGGACTCTTGACTCAGTGCAAGTCAAGGGGTCTGCCTGGCGGAGGAGGTGGGCTACCTGCCCCTGGAGGTGTCCGGTCGTGGGTTCATGATACTGGGGGATTTCTGCGTTGGCTAGGGAGTTGAGCTGGAGAAAGATTCTTTAATCCTGATCCTCCCAGGGAATCCATTCCAATATTCTCTGGAGGGAATATCATCCTTCCCAGTCTTAATTTGGAAACGGAGTTATGGGTAGGGATGGGGAGGATGGATGGGTTGAGACTTTAGACACTGCCAGGGACAGAACCAAAATAGTCAGCTATAACTCCAGTGTGACCAAGCTTGGGAGGGTTGAGATTTCCAGCAAGGTGCTGGGTAGAACATCCCCCAGCCTCCCATTTCTGCCCCATTTCTTGAGAAGCCATTTGCTTTCCCAATCAGACCTACTCCTGTTATTAGTGATCAGAAGCTCATTAAGAGGAGATAGTCTGAGGCTGTGGGAAGAGATGCAGCCTCAGAGTCAAAGAGATGGATGCAAACCCCACTTCTGCCACTTACTAGGTATGTGAACTTGAGCAAGGCAATTAAATTCTTTGAGACTCAGTTTCCTCATCTGCCAATGGAAATAGTAACAGCCCTGTCTGCCATACAAGGTGGCTGGAGGGGTAAAGAGAGGAATGGATCAGAACATGGTTTGTCCATCAGAGGGTATCCATCAAAGGCCATCTACCCAGCATAAGAACAAGTTCTTCTCCTATGTTGAGGAAGCTCAGAATAGATGGGAAATAGACACCTTCTCACAAGAGAACCAAAGGGAAAGATGGCACGTGGAAAGTGCCAATGACCTAGACTCAACTCTGTGTTCTTCCCTGGGTCCTTGAATCCCAAGGAGTGACACAAAAGCCCTTTGTCCTGCCAGTGAGATTCAGAGATTCTAATGCAGTGCTGCCAGGAGAGGGGTCTGGAGTCCAGTGTTGGTGGGGTCAGGAATGGCATCTGTGAGTGCTTAATCACAGCAGTTTCACAGCAGTACCAATGACGGATGGAGGCAGAACATGGCTAGGTACCTTTTCAGTATTCCTTTCTTCCTCCTTCTTAAGCATGACTTTATTTAACTATCTATCCCTTCCCCCAGATGGTCCAGGTGCCTTGGGAAAAGCTGATCCCACCCCAGCTTTAAGAGTGGACCTGATTTAAGAAATCTCATCTCTTGGGGCGCCTGGGTGGCTCAGTCCTTAAGTGTCTGCCTTCGGCTCAGGTCATGATCCCCCAGGGTCCCGGGATCGAGCCCCGCATCAGGCTCCCTGCTCAGCAGGAAGCCTGCTTCTCCCTCTCCCACTCCTCCTGCTTGTGTTCCCTCTCTCTCACTCTGTCAAATAAATAAATAAATCTTAAAAAGAAAGAAATCTCATCTCTCTTGCCAGGGGTTGGTTCAGAACTCCAGACATAAGCCAGTCAGCTCCAGGAATTCATTGATCAGGGCTAGGCACATGACTTAGTTTGGACCAATTAGACTAAATGATAGGATTTCCATTCCATGGTTAGGGAAGGGGCTTATTGGACTTGAACATATAGAATATTGCCAGCACTCTAAGAAGCCCCTGTATTTACCTTCCCCATTGACAATCTCCTCCCTTCTCCCAGAAGTAACTACTCTCCTGACTTTCAAGATATTTCTCTTGCTTTTCATTTGATTTTAACACCTATGTATTGCTCTGTAAAAAATATTGATATATTTTGCATATTTTTGACATACAAAATTTTTGAAGAAACTGAGTTACACTAAATGTATCCTTTTGTATTCATTGCACAACATATTTGTAAGCTTCATCCATGTTGTGGTTTGTTCATTTTCATTGCTGTATAGTACTCCATTTATGAATGTGCTACCATTCCTTTATCCAATCTGTGTGGAGATTCAAGCTGTTTCTAACATTCTGGTTTAACAAGAAACCTGCTGTGGACAAAGAATTGTTCATGACTCTTGGTACAGATACACCTGAGTTTCTTTAGATATGTTTTTATTCAACTTGATCAGAAAATGCCAAATTGTTCACCAAAGTGGTTGCACCAACTTATATGTCTTATAAACAATGTATGAGAGTTCCTATGGCTCCCAGTCTCACTAAACCCTTGGTAGTCTCGGAATTTGATTGTCCTGATAATATGTATACAATAATCTCCTTGTGGTTTCAATTTGCATTTTCCTGAATATTAATGAAATTGAGCACCTTTCATATGTTTTTAGCCATTTGGATTTCTTCTTTTCTGAAATGCCTAGAAAAATTTTTGCCAATTTTCTACAGGGCTGTTATTTATATAGCTTTTTTATGGTAATCTTTTTCTTTTTTGTGTGTGTTAAAATGCACATTGCATAAAATTTACCCTCTTAACTTGAAGTTCAGTGGTATTAAATACAATCACATTGATGTGCAGGTAGCACTACCACCCATCCCTGTAACTCTTTCCAGTCTTGTAAATCTGACTCTTTCTACCTGTTAAACAATACTCCCCAGTCTCTGCTCCCTCTAGCCCCTGACAACTACTGTTACATAGTTTTGATATCAGTTTTTGGGTGAGTTCTATGTGTTGCAAATATCTTCTCTCTGTGAACTTTTTCCTTTTGAAGACACAACTCCTTAATTTTAAAGTAGTTAAGATTATTAATGTTTTCCTTTAGAATTTGTGCTTTTTGTGAGTGTGCTTAAGAATTTTTTTCTCAGGACGCCTGGGTGACTCAGTCGTCAAGCGTCTGTCTGCCTTCGGCTCAGGTCATGATCCCGGGGTCCTGGGATCGAGCCCCACATCGGGCTCCCTGCTCCGTGGGAAGCCTGGCTCTCCCTCTCCCACTCCCCCTGCTTGTGTTCCCTGTCTCGCTGTGTCTCTCTGTCAAATAAATAAATAAATAAATAAAATTTTTTTTCTATGCTGACATCTTGAAGAAACTGTCCTATTTTGTCTTCCACAATTGTCTCTGACCTTTAAGTTTTTACTCCATCTGGAATTGACTTTTTTGTATGGTGTGAGATAGGGGTCCAGTTTTCACCCTCCTGCCCTCACAGAAAATGCCCAGCTGTCCCAGACATTTATCGCAAGGTCTGCCCTTTTTCTCCTACTCTGCAGTCCATCTCAAGTGTCCACATAAGCCCGAGTCTATTTCTGGGCTCTCTCTTCTGTTCCATTAGTTTCTATCCCTGAGCCAATATCATACTTAGTTACTATAGATTTATAATAATCTTTATATTTTGTCAGCCAAATTCTTCCACATTGTGGGAAAAATTTTAGGAGTGTCTTGATTATTCTTGGCCCTTTGTATTTCCATATAAAGTTTAGAATTAGCTCATCAGATTCCACAAGAGGAAAAAAAAAGCAGCTGGGATTTTTTTTTTTTTAATTGGGATTGCATTGAATGTATAACTCAAATTGGGGAGACTGTTGAGTTTGCCAGCCCACCAACATGGTATATTTCTGCTTTTATAAGTCTTTTAAAATAGAGCTTTATTGAAGTAGGATTGATTGACAATGTAATAAACTGCATGTATTTAAAGTGTATAATTAGGTAAGTTTTGACACCTGTATATACCCATGAAACCAACACTACAAATAAGATAATGAACAAATCCATCAGCCCCAAAGATCTCTTCCTTCCTATAGGTACTCCTTCCTCCCCAGCTCTTCCCACCCTCCCCTCCACAATGCTGAGCGGCTCTTTGCTTATTTTGCATCTGTATACTTCTTTGGGGAAGTGTCTGTTCAGATCTTTTGCTCATTTTAACTGGGTTGTTTTATTACTGAGTTCGGGAAATCTTTATATTCTGGACACGACTCCTTTATCAGATTTTTGCTTTGCAAATTTCTTTCCCCCCAGGCCATGGTTTGTCTTTTCATTCTCTTAAGAGTATCTTTTTTTTTAAGTAAGTTTAAAAAAAATTTTTTTAATTAACATATAATGTATTATTTGTTTCAGGGGTACAGATATGTGATTCATCAGTCTTACACAATTCACAGCGCTCACCCTAGCACATACCCTCCCCAAGAGTATCTTTTGAAGAGCAAAAGTTCTCATGTGGATGAAGTCCCGTTTATCGATTTGCTCTGTTATGGATTGTGCTTTGTTGTCACAGCTGAGATCTTTGCCTGACTCAAGGTCGTAAAGTCTTTCTTGTAGGTTTTAGTCTAATAGTTTTAGGATTTACATTCAGGTCTGTCATCCATTTTGAATTAACTTTTTTTCATGATGCAAGGTATGGGTCAAACAAACATGATGTAATTCTGCTTTTATTGAAGTCTTTTTTAAAATGCAGATTTATAATTATGCCGCAAAGACACTGCATACCTTTTGTTATTTTCAGTAAGTTATTTCTTTGATGCTCTTGTAAGTAGTTTTTTTGTTTGTTTGTTTTTTTTAGGAACAGAGAGAGAGAATGTGCATGCAAGCAGGGTCAGGGAGGGGCAGATGGAGAGGGAGAGAGAGAATCTTAAGCAGGCTCCATGCCCAGTGTGGAGACCTATGTGGGGTTCAATCTCATGACCCTGAGATCAAGACCTGAGCCAAAATCAAGAGGCAGATGCTTAACCAACTGAGCCACCCAGGCGCACCATAAATAGTATGTTTTAAAGAACATTCATCTATACTTTTGGTGGCTGGTATACAGAAGTGTGAATGACTTTACGTGTATTGATCTTGTACCTAGCAATATTATCAAACTTTCTTATTTAATAATTTATCTGTAGATCTTTTTAGACTTTCTGTGGGCACTATTTATATTATCTTCAAATTAGGACAGTTTTGGTTTTTCCTTTCCAATCTTTTTATTTCTTTTTCTTCTTTCTGCACAAAATTTATAATAGTTCTATTTTCTAGGTGAATTTAACCTTTTACCATTATGAAGTGACCCTCTTTGTCTTTTGACTTAATGTTTGTTTTGCCTGATGTTAATAAAATGACTATAATAATTAACACAATATACATAAACTTTCTTTTGGTTACTGTTTGCATGGTTTATCTTTCTCATTCTCTAATTCATCCTTTCATGTATTATGTGTCTCTCGTAAATAACACATAGCTGGATTTCTATTTTTAATGCATGTTGTTTATCTTTTGACTGGAGTAATTGTATAATTAGTATAATACATATCTTTGGGTTTAAATTTACCACCTTACTTTTGCTTTCAAGGTGTCAGCAGGGCCATGCTCCCTCTGGGGACTTGTGGGTTGCTCATTTCCTTGGTGTGTGTGTGTGTGTGTGTGTGTGTGTGTGTGTGTGTGTGTTTCCTCCAAGTTGCTCATTTTCCTGAGAATTTTATCTGTGGTAATTCTTTGAGGCCTGAGTTAAGATGATTTGCTCTGCAGAGAGAGGAGGTGCTACCAAACCAGGACACCTTAAACCAAGTCTCTGCTTGAGGCTGCTTTTGTGTTTGTTTTTATCTCGCAGGTGCATGAATTCAGACTACAAACCCTGTGTGGGCCCACTTGTGGTTATGAATGTTCAGGGGACTTTCCCCGTTACCTCTCCCCCGTGCCAAGGTGTCAGACAGCAGAATATTTTTCTTATTCATCCTTTCTGCTGAGTCCCAGCTTTATGCGGGGTGACCTATGAGATCTCCCACCTAGGTGGGCCCTAGGCTTTATCTCCTGGTCCTCTGCGCCCGTGCAGTTACCAGCATGGAAATCACAGTTACTAGAGCTCGGCAGAGACCTTCAGCTAGCTTGGATGCTTTCTTTTGTATTGGGATTCCTGGTGATTTTCTTGTGGGCTCTATGAGTTCCTTACTGTCATGTTTTAAGTGATGGTCCAAAAACTTAGCTTGTCCTTACTAGACACCAGAAGTCTCAAGGAGAGAATTTTCTATTTCTGTCTTGAGTGCCCCCCGCCACACCCACTTTCCTCATCACACTGCGAGTCCGGCCTTTCAGCCCCAGCCGCCTGTCCTCCCATGACATTGGAATCCAGCCTCGGCCACTGGTTCACAGTCTCAGCCCTCGAGCGCTTTGCGGTTCTGCGCTTGCCCACCACCCCCTCTCCCTGCCTGCTTCTGTGGTTTTCCACGCTTTAACTGGGAAAATGACTCCAAGTGATTGTCTCTCCTGAGAGCTTCTGTCTCTTGCTGAGCTCAAAATGCAAGGCTGCAAAGTAGGATGGCCACTTTGATCCTCCATTCTCTGCTTCCAAGGCCCCCTTCCTCCATGCTGCTCTGGGAGTATAGCGCTAACGGGTGCAGGCCACCCTGGTTCCAGCAGAGAATGGATAAGGCACCTTATGTCCTATCACGTAGGAGTTCACAGCATGAGGGGACTCAAAGCCGCTCAGTTTGCCCCCATCGACGCCATTCTCCCCAGGTATGGGAGAAGAGCTCAATAGCCCTCTGTGTACTGGAATCAGATGGGGCCAAAGTGAGTATGTTAGCTGACGGGAACTTGCTCTCCTCTTATGCTCACCATGGGCCGTGCACTTGTCGCTCCACCAGTGAATAGGTGAGGCCTCAGAGCTTGGGGACCTGCGTTCAGCCCTAGGACCCAGGACAGAATGGAGTCAGCTCTTCAACATCCATCCTCAGGCCCCTCCCCTGACCTCACATGGAAAGTCAACCCCATCTCTTTTCTGTCTTGGAATACATCTTAGCCAGCGGGAGACCACACTCGCTTGCTTTTCTAGACGAAGAGTCATTTGTTTTAATTACTTAATACATTTATTTAATTACTTAATACATGAATTTTGTATGATGACAATTATTCAGATCTACTGTCTTAGCAACTTTGAAACATGCAATAGAGTATTACTAACTCTAGTTGCCAGGCTGTCCATTACCTCTCCATGACTTATGTATTTTATAGCTGGAAGTTTGTACCTTTTGTCCCCCCTCACCCATTTTGTCTACCCCCTGCCTCCGGCAACCACCAACCTGTTCTCTGTATGTATCTAGGAGTGAGTTTGTTTTTGGATTTTCCATATACGTGAGATCATATGGTATTGTCTTTCTCTGTCTTTTTTTTTTTTTTCCACTTAGCATAAAGCCCTCAAGGCCCAACCATGTTGTCACAATTGCCAAGATTTCCTTCTTTTTTATGGCCAAATCCTATTCCATCATGTATAGACACCACATTTTCTTTCTCCATCCATCCATGGCTGAGCAGTTAGGTTGTTTGCATGGCTTGGCTCTCGTAAATAATGCGGCGGTGGACATCGGGGCACAGATAGCTCTTTGGGTTAGTGTTTTTTGTTTCCTTCTGATAAATACCCAGAGTGGAATTGCTGGATTATGGTAGCTCTTTTTTTTTTTTTTAAGTTTTTGAGGATCATACTGTCTTCATTCTTTTTTAATCCTGCAAAAGGTTCTCTGCAATAGATGAGGCTATGCTAGACAACTTAATTCTTCCTTTACTGATGGGCAGGTAAGCCGTTTCCAGTGGCGCCCTATCACCAGGAATGCTGCAGTGAGCATCACTGCATGTACCTCTCTGAGTTTGTAGGATTGCCCTCTCCCCCCTGCCTTCCTCCCCTTCCTTTACTGGCCGTGAAGCTGGTCAAATTGGCAACTGTATCTGGTGACAAATGCTTCGGTGCTTCCTTCGTAGATTAAAGTTCCGGTCAATTCTGGGCTTCAAAATCTCCCACTCTACAGACGTCAATAAGTAAAGTGTGGGGCCCTCTGTCAGGGGACAAAGTCCAGAGCTTTGCGCCTGACCCGTACCCCCCCCCCCCACCGGCCGGCTGGGTTCCTGAGGCTGTCCGGCCTTTCTTGAGGTCAGGTGGAGGTACCACAGTGTTAGAGTTGGGCTATGGGACTGAGGGCAGCACAGCCCGCCACAGGACTGGGACTCCTTCCCGATGGTAGTTTACACGACTGTCCTCCTACCAGAGTAGATGCTTTTCTGCTCAGCCTAATGAATGTCTTTTTCTCGCATAGAAGTATGTTGGGAGTTGTCCCTTCCATTTTCAGCAGCCGAGGCGAGTTGGGTCAGGGTGTCTGGGGTGAGGGATATGAGAGGGTAAGTCAGACACGAGAACCGGAATATTATCCCTCAGCAGCTTAAGTGGGGACTTGAGAAGGAGACCCATATTCTTTTGGAAAGAGCTTTCTGCCAGTCAAGTAATTTGGACTACCAGGACGTTACCCAAAGGATGGGAGTGCCTTCCAGGTGCTGTCAGCTGGGGTGGGCCGCCCCCATGCATTCTCTGCAGGGGGAACCCCCCCCCCCCAGCATGACTGATGTCACAGGGTCTGCTACAGTGGGGAAGGCATTGAACTTAGAGTCTGGAGATGGTGGGTCTGACTTCCTCAATCTCTCCAAGCCTCAATTTCCACATCTGTAAGATGGGTAGAGTAACACCTATTTACAAAGGGTTGCTGGGACGGCCAAACGAGATCACTTAGGCTAAAAAAAGTCTTTTTAAAAACCTAGCAGAGTGTCTGTGTATCATATAATGGAAGCAGGATCTAATTCATCTGTAACACAGCCAACATGAGGTAATGCTGGAAGGATGGGAGTGCCAGGGACTGGTGAGAAATACTGAAGAAGGAGCAGCTGGGAGGGAGGGACGGGCCCTGGGTCCTGAGCTTGGGTGAAAGCCCTTGGTTTGTCCGGCTCCCTTTGTTCTAATGCAAAGCTCACCAGGCAGCCTCTGGTTGCTAATTTGTTTTCCTACTGACCTTGGTCTGGGCCAGGGCACAGGAGCCGCCTCCTGGGCATAAGGCACATTCCCAGGTTTGTTGTTTATTGTTCATTTTAACTCTGCACAGGGGGTCTCATTAACCTCTTCCCAGGGAGAAAATAGAGGCTCAGGGATGCCAGCGGCTTGCTCAGCATTGCTCCGCTGGGAAGTGGGGAATCCAGGGTCTGTCTGACCCCAGCATGCACCACACCACACTTCCAGCAGCATCTCCTGGGCCCCCACAAGAGGATCCTCGACCCCGGAAAAGCATGCCTCCCTTGTAAGCTTCCAAGGGCTCAGTGGAGTCTTAACTTTGGGGACTTGTTTCTCCCTCCCCTCCTTCCAACCTGAGCCCACCCTCCACCCTCCTGGGGACTTAAGGAAAACCAAGCTCCTGAATCAGCCACACCTGGGACCAGTGTGACTCGGCAGCCCCGATGGAGTGGGCCCGAGTTCCATCCATCATGCGCAGACATTGCTCCACACTGATCGTCTTTCTTAACACCATGGACCCTGCCAACTTCTGGGGCTAGCAGGCCTGCCAACTTGGCTGGGACTGGAGGGTGAACAGCGGCCAAGCCCACTGCTGGGGTCTGTGTTGGCGCCCCACCAATAGGGTGGCCAGCTTACCCCTGTGTTCCCTGGAAAGCCCTCCGGATGGTTGTCCTCCTACCTCTGTGGTTCAGAGCACAGCCTTTGCATTCGTGGAGATGGTGGACGGGCCAAGGGGTGGCTCTGTGTGCCCTCTGGGTCCATTCTCTGACCTGGACACTTGACAGGAATGAGCACCTGTCACTCAGCTTGCTCCAAGGAGCCGTTAATGGGCCCAGAACACGGAGGCATCAGGTGATTGGGGCTCGGTTCATACCATTGTGGCAGGGCTGGATTTTTTAGCGTTCTTTTCCTTTTCAGTGACTATCCACTCTTCCTCCTTGGCCTGTGCTCTGACCACTTCTGTCAGGCCCACCTGCCAGTTTCCTCCTTTGCCACCCAGAAGTCACCCCTGGCTTCTTCTTATGAGCCGTCTGCTTCATGGCAAGCGTGTGCCCTGGGCTTGAGGAAACTGCATGATCTTGGCCCTGCCTCTTCAGCCTCTGACACTGGGGAGGTTGATGCATGGGGCAGGGGGCGTCAGACTAAGAAATGGCCAGGGGAAGAAGTCACTCTCTCTGGCCGCTGCTGGCGTGATGAGAGGTTTGGTCTTGAGATGAACAACCTGGGAGCTGCCATCAGGGTCTGACTCAGGAAGCTCTGATGATATCCCCAGACAGTGGTTGAGGCAGGCAGAGTCATGGCCCCCAAAGATGTCTGCATCCTGTTCCCCAGATCTGGTGAATATGTTACTTGACGTGGTAAAACGGATTTTGTAGGTGTTGATAAAGGTAAGGGTTTTGACTTGGGGGAGATCATCCCAGGTTATGTGGGTGGGCTCTGTGTAACCACAGGGGTCCTTACACCAACACCACCTGCAAGGTTGTTTGAACTGAAGACTCTCCAGCTCCAGTCCTGACGTCGATGAGTCAGAATCCACATTTTCACAAGATCTCCAAGTGAGGTGCATGCACGTGAAAGATCTGTCTTGCAGGAAGTATTAGACACATTGGTGTACAAAGAAAGGGGAGTGACCAACCCTGGTGAATGGAGGAGGGAGGGTCTGCTGCTAAGAAACAGGACTTCATGGAGGAGATGTCTGAAATGGGCTTTGAGGGATGTGTAGGAGTTTTCTAGGAGGACAGTGAAACTGTATTTGCAAAGCTGTTGAGGCAAAACGCAGTGATATATTCAGGAGACTGTAAATAATTGAGTCTGGCTGAAGGGTCAAGCAGAGGTAGGGCTGGAGAAGTGCCAGAGCAAGGTCACCACGTCGGAAGGATGGTCTGGTTTTGATCCTGCAGAGGAGGTGTCCGGACTGAGAGATTCTCTCCTGGGGGCACCTCCTCCTTCTCTGGGCCACTGGGGCTGATCTGCTGTATGAGCTCTGCCACTTTCTAAGCCTGTTATCATGCTCCCTTTTCCTCTCGTTCCCACCTTCTGCCTGCAGCACTGGTTTCTCCATTCCTCTTAGGAGCTCAGCGTCACCCGGATGGTAAAGTCTGTCTTCATTGCCACTCTTGACTCTCACAGTCATGCAGCTGCTATACCCACCTGACAGAGGGGGAAAACTGAGGCTCAGAAAGGGAAAGTGACTAAACAGTTTCCCTCGGAAAACCTGGGGTGAAGTCCAGACTGGAGCCGTGCTGCTTATTGTTGGCTGATAATGACCTTGTATACTTGGCGTGTTAACACTGGCCTTCTATGTCTCTGCCAAAGGAATGAATCAGGAAGCATCCTTGGGCATTTGAGAGGTGGCACAGGTAGGAGCTTTCACCTCCCTGCGTTTCACAGACTGCGTGCAACTTCTTGGCCAGTGGGTGGGGGCACCTGCTCCCAGCTGGGACCAGCCGTGTCAGGTGTGTGGGAGGCCTGGAGTGTCTGGGGAAGGTTTGCCAAGGAGCAGCCAACTAGATCCTCAGGAGCCTCCTAGCCAGTACTGCAGATCTTTGCAGTGAAGTCTGACCTCAGCCATGGTCTCTGAGTGCCCTCTCTCCTGGCAACTCAACACCCCCATTTGTCTGTACCTTTCCTCAGGGGACCTTCTTCTGCCCTGTGATCATCTGTAGTTTCTCTGCACCCTTTCCCCACATTTTTTTCAAATGCCATGACCCCAAAGGGACCTTGTGCTCTGCCAACAACCATGGAGCCAGTGAAGCCATCCAATCCTGAGCCCATCGAAGAGCAAGACTTTTCTCTCAGGGATGGGTACACTGATCCCATGATGGTTAATAGGGAACCTACAGGGCTCAGGTTTGAATCCCAGCCCTGCCTCCCGGCTGTGGTACCTGGGATTTAACTACGGACCTCTTGGCATCTTCATTTTCTTCTCTTTTGCAAATGGGGCCAACCCCACCACCGTCTCCCACTGGAGGAAGCTGGGTTCTCCTGAAGAACTACCCTCACCTGCAGCCAACTGCTTTCTGCTACACCGGCAGAACTTCTAATGCTCTGGTGTTTAACGACGTGATACCCAATGTTGCTACTTAGAAAAAAGCGACATGACTACCGTCAGGCCCCTCCCTCTCTGAGCTTCAGTTTGCTCGTCTGTAAATGGGGATAGTCATCCTGGAAATGGCGGAGTTTTTGTAAGACCTGGAAATGCTGTGGCTGACTGACAGTTGTCCTCCCTCGCGCGACCCTGCTTCCTGGCGACCCATCCTGGCCAGTCGGAACCCTGCCCTGGAAACTACTGAGCTGAGTCCAGCCAGGAGGAGTCCTTTATTATGTGGGCAAAGCTGTAAAGGTGAGAGTCTGGAAGCTACGTGGGGCCATTTTCCTCCCCCACATGATAAGATGGGTCTGTGGTAAGAGTCAGGTCCGCAGACTAAGAGGCAGAGAGAGCTCCCCCGTGCATTGGGAGGCCTGGTTCCAGTCATACGTGAGGTGAGCTCTCCCCTGCTTTCTTACCCTTTGGACTTACCCTTTGGACTTATATAGGTTATTTTTTCTGGAAACTTTCCAGAACGATCTCGCCCTTTTGCCTTATTTAGTTCAAATTGTGGTTTTTGTCTCTGACTAATCAGGGTTGTGTTATCAACCCAGTTTTCAAGTGAGAAAACTGAGGCTCAGGGAAACTCAGGGAAACGGAGGCTTGCCCTAAGTCACTGAGTGAGTGAGTGCGGAGCTGGAGTTTAGACTCGGGACCTCCATAGCCCCAAGCCCATGTCCTTCCCTCTGTCCCACACGGTCTCCTGTAAGCCACAGCGCGCCCCCCGGAGAAGCACGCTCTTTCTTTCCCTAACAGCAGGAGCCTGTCAGGAAAACAGAAATCACGCAGAAGTTCGACAGAGGAAATTTACTTACTTATTTATTTTAAAGACTTTATTTATTTACTTATTTATTTATTTAGAGAGCGCGCGCGAGCGAGTTGGTGGTGGGGCAGAGGGGGAGGGGGAGAATCTCAAGCAGGCTCTCCCAGCTGAGCGCGGAGCCTGACGTGGGGTTTGATCCCACGACCCTGAGATCATGACCTGAGCTGAAATCAAGAGAGGGGCGCCTAACCAACTGAGCCGCCCAGACGCCCCAACAGAGGAAATTTAATATAAGGAGTTGGTTACACAGAACAGAAAAAGAAGCAAGGGAACCCTGAGGAAAAACCCAGAGAAAATAACTAGAGGAAGCAGCTCTCACCTCTAGGATGGGGGGCCAAAAAGGGAAGAAGACGGGGTAGCAGAATCTAGAGCTCTGAGGGGCCCCTGGAGCTCAGCCACTGAGGAGGGGTGCCTCCCAGTCCTGTAGGTGCTGCTGAGCAGGCACGGTAGGTCTGGTTCTGGGGTTTTGGGCCCAGAGTCCAGGTGTACGGCTCCGTCTAGGTCCACTGCATGAATGGAAGGAGGGAACAGGCTTCCCGTGGTCTAGGAGGCAGACTCTGGGGGCTGGAGGGACACCCTTGCCCTGTGCCAGTTACCTCCATGCGAATTCTGACCTGCTTTGTCCCAGGTCTTCTTCAGAGGCCTCGGTGAGCCTGGACGGTTGACAAGGTGACGTCTGTGACCCCAGGCCAGGGCGCAGGGTCAGGATTCACTGCGGCAACGGACACCTTCCTAACCTTTTTGGAGGCCACCTTTTCACAGATGCATCTGCTCACATGCAAGAACTGACTTCAAGCCTTGACGAGAGTGTGGTGCTCTGCTTCGGCCCCTCCCCGAGGCCCCATCCCTGCCGCCCTATCTCTGCCACCCACCCCTGCCCTGCTGCATCAGGCCCTGCCATCACTGGGTCAGACTCCAAGGCCTGGGAATCCTCTGGGGGCAGCAGCTCTTGAGCCCTGAGGCTACTTGAGGCTGTCACACACTCTCCCATCTCGCTTCCTCCTACCTGCTCAGTGGGTCTGAGGCAGAAGAAACAGGTTGAGATTTGGACATTAGTCATCCTTTGCTCTGACTGCAAGATACTGGCAAGCTGCTACTTCTCCTAAAATTTAAAACCCTTGCAACTTTATGGGTCCATTAGCCACGACCTCCCCATTCTTTATGTGACATATAATTTTTGTATATATCACACCTACATACACTACTAATCCTACAATTGACAGTTATAATTGTTGCTTTAAACCGTCACACGCACTTTAAAAAAGGCGGACATGGTCTTTTATATTTATCCATAATTGTGCCATTTCTCACATTCTTTGGTCCTTCCTGATAATCTGGATTTCTATTTGGTATAATGTCCCCTCCATCTGAAGAACCGCCTTTAGAATTTCTCTTGGGCAGGTCTACTGGTGAGGAATTTTCTTGGTTTTCATTTACCTGAACATGCCTTGGTTTCACTTTCAATTTTGAAAGATATTTTTCATGGATATAAAATTCTGAGTTGACAGGTTCCCCCCCCCCCCAGTACTTTAAAGATGTTGTCCCTTGTGTCACGGTGACTCAGTTAAGCATCTGCCTTCGGCTCAGGTCATGATCTCAGGGTCCTGGGATGGAGCCCCACTTCAGGCTCCCTGCTCAGTGGGGAGTCTGCTTCTCTCCCTCTGCCCCTGCCCCCACCTGTGCTCTCTCTTTCAAATAAAAATAAAGATGCTGTCCCACTGTTGTCTGGCCTCCATTCTTTCTGATGAGAAGCCAGTGATATTTATATTATATCATTCTTATTCTGTGTGAAATTATTTTTTCTCTGGTTGTTTTCAAAATTTTCTCTTTGTGTTTGGTTTTTGATAGTGTGATTATATGTCCAGGTGTGTACTGTGTACTTATTTCTGCTTGGGATTCTCAAAGAAGTTCGGATATATAAGTTTATGTCTTTCACCAAAATGGGGAAATTTCAGTCACTTAGTTCCTCACACCTTTTTTTTTTTTCGCTCCCCATGAGCCTGGCACAGTGCAGGTTTTCTGGCCTTTACGGGTGGGTAACCCCAGTTGTCAGTTCCTAATGGGATTCCCTGGCTTCTACCTTTAGGAGGAGACAAAGGAAAAGAAAGCCCATTCCTGGGCGGCGGAGCTAAATTGTGGCTTTCCCCAGGGACAGGCTAGGGGTTACACCAACCCAGGTCTGTGCTCAGCACGGCTGGCTTTTGTCATTTCTGGTTCCTCCCCACCCATCAGCGCTCCTGACTCGGAGACCCTCGGAGACCCTCGGAGAGACTCGGAGTCACGGAGCCAGGCTCCTCAGTGCTTCCCACCTGCCCAGTGAAGAGGGTTTCCAGGGCTCATCCTTGTGGCTGGAGAATCTCGGGCCATGCTCAGCCTGGCTGCCAGATGCCTGTGTCACAGCATCTGCCTTCTCCTGGGACTGCGCCCCTGGGCACGCCAGTTGTTATGCCTGGACACCTGTCCTTGCCCCATTCCTACCCAGATCCCTGCACCCCCAGGGTGAGACCTGCTTCCCTGGGTGCTCTCCTTTCCTGACTTCTGAGGAAGGACAGCCACCCAACATCACACGCTAACATTTGCTGTGTTTCTGCCTTTTCCTCCTGTGATATTGTGATTTATAACAAATATGTATTTGGTCTTTGTCTTCGTTTCTCGCACAGCGCTCCTAAAACACTTGGAATTTCCTAAGTGAAGATGGCGGTGAAGGTGTCTTTTGTTGTGTTAATTAGATGGCTTTTGGACCTAATCTAAGGATGGGGGCTGGTTGCCAGGAGAACCAATCATGTGATTAGAGGGTTGGAACTTTCAGTCCCACCTCCCTGACCTCCAGGGAAGGGAGAGGGGCTGGAGGTTGAATCAATTTCCAATGGTCAGTGATCTCCTCAGTCATGCCCATGTAATGAAACCTTCATGAAAACCCCAAAGGACAAGTTCAGAGTTCTGGGTTGGTGAGTACATGGAGATCTGGGGGAGAGTAGGGTGCACAGAGAGGGCATGGAAACCCCAAGACCTTTCCCAGATCTTGCTCTAGGCGTCTCTTCCACTGGGCTGTTTCTGAGTTATATCCCTGCATAATAAACTGGTAATCTAGTTAAGTAAATGTTTCTCAGAGTTCTGTGAGCTGCTCTAGCAAATTAAACTCGAGGAGGGGGTTGTTGGAATCAACGGTCTACAGGGGTGGGGTGGGTAGTGGTGTAAGACAGTCCTTTACCTGTGGAATCTGACTCCTATCTCCAGGTAGATAGTGAATTGAGTTGAATTGTAGGACACGTAGCTGGTGTTGGAGAGCTGCCTGATGGTGTGGGGAAACACTCCCCCCCAGCTCATCCCCCATACACACTGGAATCAGTACTAGAATTATCTCGCCTTCCTCTACGGTCCGTCTTCAGGCCAATGAACTAGATTCATAGGGTCCTCATCTGTAAGATGGGCAGGATGATAATAATGCCTCCTACACAGAGACAGTGGATTCAGAAGCACTAAGCCAATTGTCCTCAAACTGTGGTCCCCAGACCAGCAGCATCTGGTCGCCTGGATTAGAAATGAACGTTCTTGGCTCCACCTGAGTCAGAAACTCTAGGTGCCCTCCCCTGCCCCCCACAGTCCGTGTTTTAACGGGCCTTCCAGGTGATTCTGATGCAGGTTCCAGCTTGGGAAGCACTGCCCTAAACTACCTGCCCTGGGATGTGAGATGTGAATGGAGTCCGGTGTTCAGGGGACAGCCTCCCCCCCCCCGCCCCCCCGCCACCAAATCAGTGCCTGTTTCACACCAAAGGTCCTATGAACACTTATGCTTTTTTAGTTTCCAAAAGATCATCGGTTGCCTTTGTCCACCTGGGGTTCAGAAAACCCCAGGCTCCTACAGGTTGACTGGGGTAATGATTTGCGATGGTCGGTTTCCAAAGCCAGGTGAGACCTCCAGGAAACACTAACCCGTCCCAAGCAAAGCTTCTCAGGGGAAGGTCATAGCACCTTCGAAAAAATTCTCTTCACCTCTCCAATTTACAGAAACGAGGTCTCAGCCAAGAGTGTGTCACCCAAAGTCACACAGCAGAGCGCAAAGCTGGCCCCAGCCCCAGGCCTGATGGCTTCTAAGCCGGCATCCTTAGCACTACCCCAGGGCTTCTGGAATTTTCACATGCGCATAAATCCCTGCGGAGCTTGCTAACACGCAGATTCTGACTCAGTGGGTTCTGAGTTGGGGCCCCAGACGACAAGGATGCTGCTCCAAGACCATCCTTTGAGTTGTGGGGTGCTACCCCACACTGTTCACAACGCGTCCCTCCTCCCAGATTGATTGTTTGGCTAAACTGCCAGACTAGGAGAGCAAGCTCTTGCAGAAAAGGAAAGATCCCTTACTTGCGGTCAAGTCACTGAAAACAAAAGTCATGAGGAGAAAGTCGTGGAGTTGGTGAGGTTTGATGAGCTGCAGAATCCCCAAGTGCCAATTTTAGCCAGTGCTGCTAGAAAATCTGTTGATTCTGGGCCCCTTCCTGGGTTGGAATCCGCTGACAGCCCTCCCTAGCCCTGCTTCCAACCGCTCCCCCCCCCGCCCCCCACCAGCCCCACCGCTGGTCTCTGAGGCAGTCTCTGGGGCTCCGCACCTCAGGAAGCCCTCACCATGGCAACAGACGGTCCCTGCGCCAAACACACTCGTTACCCGAGCTGGAAAGAAAACAGCAAACTCTTCCTGACCTGACCTTTCCTGGGGGAACTCGGCCCGACTGGGAAAGTCTCCCCACCCCAAACCCCAAGCAGACAGCCCTGTGACTCTCCTGGAATCTTAGCGAGAGAAAGAATTATGAGGCTCCTGAGCTTGCTCGTGTTCCAGATAATGGGCCAGAGAGGGCACGGGGCTCCCCCAAAGCCACACAGCCAGTTTCTGGAGGGAGGGCCTGGGCCCTGGGCGGCTAGCACAGGCTCTGTTCCACTGAAGGAAGCTTCCTGAAGGGCAGGGGCCCTCTTCCTGCGTTACAGCACTAACCCCCAACGTGACTGTATCTGGAGGATGGGGTCTTTGGGAGGTAAATAAGGTTAAATAAAGTCATAAGTTTGAGGCCCTTAGCTGACAGGACTGGGGCCTTGTAAGAAGAGGGAGAGAGAGATCTCTCTCTATTTCTCTCCCTCTCATGTGAGGCCACGTTGAGAAGGCCACGGTCTACAGGCCAGGAAGAGAGCCCTCACCAGAACCCGACCATGCCGGCACCTTGGGCTTGGACTCGGACTCCTAGCCCCCAGACGTGAGGAAATACATGTGTGTTGCTTTAGTCACCCAGTCTGTGGTATGTTGCCATGGCCACCTGAGCTGGCTAAGCCCACCTTTGAGTCAGTCATATTCTCAGTGTCCCCAGAGGAACCTGGATGTCCTCACGTTGTGCTTCGAGAACTCTTATAAACAATACCTTCTCCCTGGACTGCTGGGAAGCGAATTGGCTTTCTCTGCGCTCCAGAATGCTCTGGTTGGTTGACTCTGTGTGTTAGGTTGGCCTGGGAGGTGAAAGTGGGTTGTGCTGGGTGTGGATGACAGCATGGCTCAGGGAGGGGTCTGAGGAGACAACAGGGAGAGGGTGAGAGACTCTGTCCTGCCTCCCCTCCAGCACCTGGGGCCGGCCCTCCTAACTGCCCCATTCCCACCGCCGCCTTCCACAGACCCAGTGCTCCAGCCTTGCTGAAAGCCTTATGGTGTCCCAAATGTGTCATGCTATTCATTCCCCCATAACTCCACACGTGCTGTCCACACTGCCTTCCTCCTTTGTTCCCCTGGCAAAAACCCAGCCCAGTGTTTGGGGCTCCTCCTCCTCCATGAAGCCTCCTTCACCAACACTCCTTGATTCCCATTCACTCATCCACTTGTAGAGAAGCAAACACACAACAACTCAATACATATGGATGCGCGCGCGCGCGCACGCACACACTAGGTTCTTGGTTGCAAACAACAGAAACCAACTCTGGCTAATTTAAACAGAAAAGGACTTTATTAAAAGGATATTGGGTTGCCTCCAGATGACCCAGAATTGGGAAGACGGGCTCCGGGCTCTGCAGCCACCAACAGAGCCGTGTGGCACCCTCCGCGCCAGGTGCGGGACGCTATGGGCACAGTGGCTTGCAAAGCCTTGCATAGCCAACCCGTTAGCGATGCCCCTGGCCACTGCAGTCTCTGCCGACAGGGATGCTTCGGATTGTTTCTCAGTCTTCTCCCTTCCCTGTAGCACTAGCTCCAGTTTAGACTCTGGGCCAGTGGATTCAGTCGGCAGAGCCTGGGTCACCTGTCATGCCCTGGCTCTGGAGTGGGAGGTGGGCTCCTTACTTCCCCAAGAGCCCTAAGGAGAGGGGGTGGCTTCCCCAAATTATAGAAGGGGATTCAGAAGTTGGGTGGCCAAAATCATAACAAATGCCTCCTAGATGTAGAATATGTATTTTGGGGGTTTGAAAATTCTCGCTATTCATGGTAGCTACATCCTATGAAGTAACTATACACACTGAGTTAACGAATACGAACTATTGCTACTCTGGGTAACTCAAGCTTAAGGGCCTGTAAGCCTCCGATGAGGACATTTTTGTTAAGAGATCAATACATACCAGTGTGTGTAAGACACCTTATTGAATATATGTCGTCGATTCGCTGACATTGAACTCACAGCCAGTAGCACCATAACTGGTGCTTGAATGAAGCTTATCTAACACACCTGCTTTCTCTGTAAGGCACATCCAGCCCTCTTATACTTAGCGCTAGACAGCACTTGAGCACCATACTTAGAGACCACTTTAAATAGTGAAATCACCCCAAAACACAAAAATGCTGAAAGCAGGTCACTAAATAGAGCATGCAAAGGACACCTGTTTACAGTGCAAGAATTGACAGAAGGCAGAGCATCTCCTCATTTAACTTCATCGGGGAGTGTGCCTGTGGGGGGTGCTCAAACTTTTTGCCTCTCTTGCCATATCCACGAGTAACTGATAGTGAGCATCGATTGGGGGGTTCTAAACAAATTTTAGCTAGTGGGCAAGTTTGAAAATATGGAATCTGTGAATGATGAGGACTGACTATATCATATATACATATATTATATAAATTATATATAAATACAATCTTTTTAATACATAGAATTTTTCCATATGTATTTCCTATACATCTTGTTGTGGTAAGGCTTCTCACCCACTGAGGATGTCCCTGTTTCAGGGGACAGTGGATATCAGCTAGAACGACAGTGCAACATCATCCAGTTAGATTTTTACTTGACCCCAGAGCAAGACAATAAGCTTAAAAGAAGACATTGTAGAGAGCACGTTTTTTCTCAGTTCCTCTGGCAGAGAGACTCTGGGGCTCACTGCTCTGGGGCAGAGGGCAGATATAATGCAGAGGAAGTAATAAGACTGAATATTACCCCTTCCGGTCCCAAGGGATTTTGTTAAGATGCAGGGTCCTTTCTTTGGGATAAGAACGAGCAAGGAGGTTTAGGGACCCTGAGAACATCAAGGTAGTGGCTGTGGGTCCAGCATTTAAGTCTGTAGGATGGAATATCTTTCACTGGTAAGTCTGAGCTGGCCTGGCTCCCTAGAGAGCTCCAAAGAAATGCACATCAGTTATAGAGAAAGAAGTGACATTTTCTTCACAGATCTGAGTGTGGTGTGAATACGTGTTCAATCCTGCTACCCATCAATCCCACAAACATTTAAATATTTGAGCACCTGCTGTGCGCCAAGTACTGTGCTAGATGCTGGAGATTAAACTGTCATGCAGTGAAATGGTGGAGGGGAGATGGGAATCTTGTTCTTAAAGGAAACTTATGCCCTGGCACAGCCGGAATGTGGTGGCTAAGTAGAGAAGGGAGATAAAACTCTTTGACCATTCACTCTGGGGACAGCCATGTATTGGTATTGGGGGTCTACAACAAGGTGCAGGACCATCTGCCTTGTAGGAGCTCATGGTTCTAGGAGCGCGGTGCAGATGAGACAGCACCCAGATAAGTATTTGAAAGTGTAGCGAGTCTGCAGACAACAGAGCATGGGATCGTGGGATGTCAGGGGACAAAGTGCCCACGAGCCACTGGGGATCAGGGAGGGTGTGGGTCAGACAGACTTCCTGGAAGAAGACATCTCGGGATGGCCTTTGGGGTTCAGTTCCTGGGGTGTAAGTGAGTGCTTAGGACAGCACATTAGGGTGAAGCCACAGCAGTTAAAGCTGTCCCAGTTTGGGGGAGCGCCTGGGTGGTTCCGCTGGTTAAGCGTCTGACTCGGTTTTGGCTCAGGTCGTTATCTCAGTGTCCTGAGATTGAGCCCCGTGTGGGGTTCGGTGCTCAGTGCAGAGTCTGCTTGTCTCTCTCCCTCTGCTCCACGTCCCCACCGTGTGTGTGTGTGTGTGTGTGTGTGTGTGTGTGTGTGTGTGTGTGTGCGCGCGCGCGCGCGCACTCTTGCTCATAAATAGAATATTAAAAAAAAAAAACAACCATCCTGGTTTTGGGTGCAGCCTCTCTCGCAGAGGGCGGGAGGCAGAGATACTTCTGGTTTTAAATCCCCTTTGGAGGGAGTGTCTTCTTTCTGGGGAGTCCCCACCCATGGCCTCTGGGCAAGAAGGAACTCAGATTGGCAGGACCTTTGGGCCACCAGTTCAGCAGGGCTAGTCTGTTTTCCAGCGTGTGTTACCCAATCGGCTTAGGGATTTGTTCCTAATTAAGTGAATTGGAAAAAAAAAATCCTTTTTCCAGGCGGTAGAGGTATGGACCCTCCCCTACCAATGACATTGGCTCCCATGAGGCCCGAGGTCTCCAACCTGGCTTGCCAGGGGCCTGCGCTGTGGACCAAAGCAATCCGTTTGTTTGCACAGCACCCTGTCCTGACTACAAGCCTTGCTGGGCAAGGGACGAGGTGGGGGGAAGGTGAAGTGTCCAAGGCAGATTCTTTCTGTGCCAAGGGGTCTCCTCTCCTCAGGAACAGAAAACACACAAAAAAGGGAGAAAAATGCCCAAAATGACAAAGTGAAAGAAAAAAGAAAAAAAAGCACCCGAATTTGTGCACAGCTGAGGAAAAAAGCCTCATGTCAAGGGAAATTCGATTATTGAATACATGTGTAATTGCAAACTCCCTGAGAGTCCCTGGAAGCCAGTGAGCTGTCTCCCCAGAGGGACTAGGAATGGATTGGAAGGCATTGCTCACCTCCTGGACCATCCTGTTAGGGTTCTGGGCCAGAGGGGCGCGGTACACAGAGCGGGGAGGGTGTGCTGGCTGGGGAGCTGGCAAAAATATTTCCAGCCATTAGCTCATTTGATGGTCACAACAGCTCCTGGGAGGTAGGAAGTTCAGCAATAGTTACTCTGTTTATTTGGTAAGTAAATGGAGGCTGGAAGAGGTGAAATGACCCACCTGGAGTCCCGTGGCTGGAAAATCCTACCCCCGGGGACTTGTGAGCCAGGGTTTCCCAATGCACCTGCTGGCTGTTGGTAGGAAGAGAGAGGAGTGAACACGGAGATGCGGTACCCCTGGGTCTCTGGATGTACTACGTGATTTCAGCGGGACAGAGGGGATTGCTGTTTACAGCTGAGGAAACCAGCTCAGAGGGGTGACGCATCATGGCCTAGAGGCCTGTGCTGAGGGCATTCCTAGAAGCTGGCCTGCCCCTAAGGGGGCCACGGCGGTGGACCTGCCCATCAGCCCTCTCTGGGCAGAGCCAAGGAGCACGTGGGCCAGGAGGCAGGGGAGGGCAGGCTCTCTGGGCCTGGAGTCAGGCCTGTCTGACTGCAAGTGTCCTGTCACTCTGGCCTGAAGTTTCTGTGGTGTCACCCTGGGTTGTGGCACCCTCTTCCTCACACCTTGACCTGCCACGGCGCTCTGCTAGCCAAGTCCTGCTGAGCTGAGCTCCAGACTTATGAGGTGGCGGCTGTCTGTTTGTCCCAGGCCGCCGCCAGGCTGGGCCTGTCTCCTCAGCCTGGCGGCGGCCTGGGGCAAACCCATGGGCACCATACTATGAGTGCGCCCTAATCACATAGCTGCCCCAGAGGTGATTTTTATTTTTTTAACTAAAAAGAAAAGTCCGTGAATATAGCAAAGTCATACTGAGCCCCTGTTGGACACCTGGCTTTGGTCTTTGCCTTCAAGGAGTTAAGCGTCTCCCAACTGGAGTGCTCGCTTAGGGGACACTTTGAAATGCCTGGGGCATCCGGGTTGTCCCAGTGACTGGGGGCTCTAAGGGGCTGGGGCCAGGGATGTTCAATATCCCATAGCACCTAGGACAGTCCTTCGCATCAAGGACAAAGCCTACCTTAACTGCCAACAGCGTTCTGGCTGAGAAACCCTGGTGGGAGAGGGATCTGAGCCTCCAGATCTTCATCAGGGAGGTTTGGCATTTCCCACCGTTTTGCCGATCTGGACCCTGAGGCTCGGGGAGGTCAAGTCACTATACGGGAATCTGGTCACACCAGACTGCAGAGTCTACCCTTTCCATGGCCTTCAAGGCTGCCTCTCCCAAGCCTCGGGGTAAAATGGGACAATGACTGTACTGATTTCTTCAGGAGGCAAACACAGCCAGCGGCCTTGAAAAACTTGGGAAGACTCTGGGATGACTGTCTGGGAGGGGCAGGACCTGCTGGGTGTCGCTGTGGGCAAGAGTAGAGGGAAGGAGGGAAGATGGGAAATAGAGCTCTTTCCACATTGTGTTTCTTAACGGAGCAGCTCCCAGAGTCTTGACAGAGGCTCGCTTGGAGTCCCAGTGGCCCACCCACCCCGTGATTAACCCATCTCTGAAAAAGAGGAAGGATCAGAATTCCTTCCTAGCTGACCCCTCCCCTAGGCCTTGGCCAGTCACAGCCTGCTAGTCCTGGTTCCAGGATGTCAGGTGATCAGGAGGGTGTGCAAGGAAGAGGGGGGGGGGGGGAGGGCATTCCCATCTCACCCCCACCCCCCCGCAGCCCCCCCCCCGCCCCCCGGTCCGCTGAGCTGCCCTGTCCTGGGAGGATGCTCTTTGGTATCTTTCAGACATTGGTTCCTCCCTGGGTGTCCTGGCTAAGTGTGAACAGTCTGTGAAAGTTCTCAGGTTTAAGACCTCGAACCTAATCATTTGTCCTTGCTTTCCAGAAATGGATCATCTAGGGTAGGAAACACATTTTTAAACAAATAATAATAATGGAAAGCAAAAATGCAGTAATGATGCAAAATAGGATTTGGAGAGATGTCTGGGTTATTGGGCAGGACCTATGTACTATCTCAGGTTCTGGTAA
The DNA here is from genome assembly GCF_003265705.2 of Callorhinus ursinus. NCBI lineage: Eukaryota > Metazoa > Chordata > Mammalia > Carnivora > Otariidae > Callorhinus > Callorhinus ursinus. The sequence goes on along the minus strand of NW_027397096.1, from coordinate 5,677,342 downwards.
TTGTTTTAATGATTGAGCTACTGAGAGGTGACACTTGGGGAAAAAAATCTTAGTTTTTCTATAAATCTTTAAACAAACATTGGGTCAACATTTTAGAAGCAGTTCTTTTCACTTGCTGATATATCTCTGTCTGCATCATGACAGTACATTTTGATTTACACCACCATTTTGAATGGCTGGAGGTGCTCCACTATATGGACATGTGAGAATTTATTTTATAGACCTCCTGTTGTTAGATGCTTCAGTTTCTGTTTTGTGATTATGGCTCAGAAAAATTTATATTCTTACATAGAGAAACCTATCAATATGCTTCTTTGCATTTACTTTCTCCGATACCAAGCTTAGAAAGCCATTCCCTATCCAGGGATGTGTTAAGTTCACAAATATTTATAAAGTGCCAACAAGGTTCCAGGTTCTATTCTATTCTATTCTATTCGTTGATCTAACAATGAACAAAACAGATAAAATTCCCAGTTCTCCTGGAGCTTATAGTTGTGTGTGGAGGGGAGGGGGGACGGTAATAAACAGTAAACCTAATAAGTGAATGATGTGTTAGAAAGTGGTGAATGATAATGAAAAAAAAAAAATAGAGCACCGTAAGGAGGGTGGGCAGTGCTGGGACAGAGAGATGGCAGGGGGGTGGGAGTGGGGGGTCAGGGAAGCATGTCTTTTAGGCTTTTTAAACCAGGGTGTGGGACGCCTGGATGGCTTAGTCGTTAAGCGTCTGCCTTCGGCTCAGGTCATGATCCTGGGGTCCTGGGACCGAACCCCGCTTCAGGCTCCCTGCTCAGCGGGAAGCCTGCTTCTCCCTCTGCCTGCCGCTCCCCCTCCTTGTGCTCTCTCTCTTGACAAATAAAATCTTTAAAAAAATAAATAAAGCAGGGTTTAAGCCAAAAGGTACACATAGAATGGGCCTTATCACCACTGGGTACATTGTCTCTTATTTAGTACAACAGTCTGGCCTTCTTCCATTACCAGAATGGGTCATGGTTTTGGTTTCTTTGGTTGTGTTCTGGAAGTGGTTGGCCAGTGTTGAAGCCACACTGTGAGAATATTTTTGTCTTTAAAGTAGGGATCATGGGGGGATGGGTAAAATAGGGGAAGAGGGAGGTACGGGCTGCCAGTTACGGGATGAATCGGTCATGGGGATGAAAGGCACAGCGTGGGGAATATAGTCAGTGGTGCTCTAACAGCCTTGTGTGGTGACAGGCGGGAGCCACGCTTGGGAGCATAGCACAATGTGTAGAGTTGTGGAATCACTATGTTGTGCACCTGACAGGAATGTAACGTTGTGTGTCAACTATCCTTCAATTAAAAAAAAAATTTTTTTTTTGAATGTAGGCATCACACTCAGCTCAATAAGATGGCGGCTCCATGCCAATCACTCAGGGTCTGAGAGCAGCCGAGGGGGGCAGACGGTTGTCCCCAATCTTCCCACCCCTGGCCCCACGGTCCCAATGGTTCACTGAGTGGAAGAGGGATCCAAAGCACCTTGCGCTACTTAAAATGGTCTCCATACCTTTTTCTTCTTCTAGATCTCTATTCATGTTTCACATTTAACTCAACCTGTTAGGAACTCATTTTGGAATATGACGCCATGGCAAGGTCCTAACTTAACTTTTCCCCCCCCAAATTTTAACAAAATTGAAAGTTTTTTTTCTCTCCCTATTGATCTGAAGCATCACGTTATTTGTGTTCTAAATTGAATACTTAAGGGCACGCCACCAAATACCAGCTCCAAAGGATGACCCTAGATCCTTTATCACTGGGCGTGACACTCATTTCTGAATCTCTGCTCTTTGCAGATGTCTGGCCGCCCTTCACTTCCTATGATTTTACCATTAGGCAGTCTCACTTTTTCTGTTTGCCTACAAAGATACTCTGACTGACTTGCAAACTCTTTGCTGAACTTGTAATACTATTGGACTGTATTTATAATAATAAAAACAATGTGTAATATTTCCTGGGTGCTTTTTCCACACCAGGCTCTAAGTCCTCTATATTGAACTTAATTTAAATCTCAACACAAGTCTCTGAAATAATATTTTACAGTTAGGGAAACTGAGGCCAGAAGGGCCCGTAGCTCACTCGAGGTCCCACAAGGAGACACTGAGTCTGGATTTGAACCTCAGCAGTCTGTGCTGTTAATCCACAAGGTGTGGCTTTGCTAGAGGAGTGAGCGAAGTCTGGGGGAATAGGGAGACCAAATGGTCCTATCTAGAAAATGCTCATACCCATACATTTGCCATACTTGGAAATGCTTTTTACCTCCAGTATCTTTACTAGACCTTGACTTAAAAAGTCAGCAATAAAGTTTATTGGCCTCTCCAGCCAGAAGGGCTCTGTGAAAGCAGAAGCTTCCTGGCATGCCAGCCAGAGGACAACCAGGGGTGAACTTGCTCGCGCTAATTTACACACAAAGTGCGTCATCAGTAGCTCTGGGGGAAATACCAGGGCCACCTTGGCTGTGAGCGCATTTCGTTGGCTACTGTCCTTGACGTGATCCACTTCTCCGGGTACTGGTCTATCAGCCTTCTCACCTCTGCACCAGATTCATCCTGAACACCCTTGCCTGTCCAGAGTGCAGCTGCAAATATCACCGAGAGCTCCCCTCTCTGCCTCGCGTTGCGTCACCACCTCACACCTGCTTTTTCTTTCTTGCTTCCCAGTCTGTATACTTTCCGTTTCCTTCTCTTGTCTGATTGCATGAGCAAGGCTTCCTGGACAGTGTTGCTAAGGAGCAGGGAGAGGGGACAGCCTCGCCTTGTCCCCGATCTTAGAGGGAAAGCTTAGAGTTTCTCACTATTCCGTATGATGTTGGGCTTTTGTAGGCATTCTTTATCAGGTTGAGGAAGTGCCCCTCCATTTCTAGTGTACAGACAGTTTTTATCTTGATGGGTGTTGGATATTGTCACAACTTTTTTTTTTTTTTTGAGATTTTATTTATTTATTTGAGAGAGAGAGCAGGGGGAGGGCAGAAGGAGAAGGAGAGAGAATCCCAAGCAGATTCTGCGCTGAGCACAGAGCCTGCTGCAGTGATCAGTGATACTCCAGGTCTGGCTGCCCCCTCAGCCTGGATCCCAGAAGAATAGAGGGCAGGGCAGAGGGTCCTGCTGATATGCCATGGACTTGCGGCATGGATGAGAAATGAGCCTTGTTGCTGAAGCTGCTGAGATTTGGGGTTATCTTCTTACTGCAGCACAACCTAGCCTGTCCTCGCTGATACTGTGTCTTCCCAGACAAATTTTAGGACCCCAGATGAGGGTGACTTCCCATTTACATCATTCTTCTAGAGAATTCTGAGCCATATCAAATTTGTAAAAATCCCAGTCTGCACCCTGCATGAACCATGTCTGACATGTTCAATCTGATGCCGTAAATGTATGAAATGAAACCATCTGGTGGGACTTGTTCTTGCCGATGCACTGGAGGCCTTGAGTGAACACCGCTGCCTTCAGAAAGGTCTACAAACAACCCGTTATACCTTGCTCTGGATGTTGGGCAGGAACGTGTATTAACTAGACAGACCCTCCGTGGATGAAACCAGGATTGTGTTTCTTTGTCGTCTGTCCTCTGCCTCCTCTCCAGTCCTCTGATTACTCACAAGCTATGTTGACTAGTCTGTGATCACAACTGCAAGTTTGGGGTTTCTGCCTTCATCTCGGGCTTTAACTCCCATCTTTGTAATGTCTGTTCTTTCTTTTCCAATTTGAAGATTATTTTCCTGGATGAAGACAGAAGCAAAATAAAAATCGAGTGGTTCTGCTTTCTCTCCATCATCTGTTTACATGACATCAAAGTCCCTGAGCCCTGGCCTCCCCTTAGCTTTCTTTTTTTTTTTTTGTTTCTCTGAGATGACCTTAAAAAAAAAAATCCCTTTGTGTGTTCTTTAGCACATTTCCCAAGTGTCAGCTCATTCTGGATTAATTTATCTTTACTTGTTCCCGAATATTCACTTAGAAGTTACTTTATTAAATTAAAATAATGCTAAAATAACAACAGATATCCAAGATTGAAATGGCTCATAATTATGTAACCTAATCAAACCAAGGATTTTCCCATGTTTTCTAATTCTTTATGCGTATTTTAAAATATCGCCAGCAATATTATCTACAACAAACATTTAAAATTTTCTGAAATGTAACATAGATATATAAAGTGGAAAAAACAAACATCTGTATCTCAGTGGACTGTCCTAGAGCAAACGCCAGTATACCTCAGGTCAAGAAAAGAGATAGATCATTCTAGCACCTCAGAAGCCTGCCTCATACCTCCTCCTGGATTACTACCTTTCCCTCTCCATGTAATTAATACAACCTTGATATTAACCTCTTCTTTGCTTCTCTTTATGGCTTTGCCTGCTACCCAGTGACCTTGAGCTCTAGTTCAGTTGCGCCTGTTTTATTGTTTTATTTTTTTTTTAAGATTTTTATTTTTATTTATTTGGGAGAGAGAGAAGGAGAGCACAAGCAGGGGCAGTGGCAGGCAGAGGCGGAGGGAGAAGCAGGCTTCCCGCTGAGCAGGGAGCCCGATGTGGGACTCGATCCCAGGGCCCCCGGGATCACGACCTAGAGCCGAAGGCAGACGCTTAACCGACTGAGCCACCCAGTCTCCCCACAGTTGTGCCTATTTTATGAACCTCATATAAATGGAACTATAAGCATGTGCCTCTTTGTGCTGGCTTATTTTATTCAATATTACATTTGTGGGATTCATCCATGGTGTAGTGTGTGGCTGTAGTTCATTCATTGTCTAAACATACCAAATATATTTCTCTGTTTCATGTTTGATGGTTGTTTGGATTGCTTCTAATTTTTGGCTTTTGTGAGTGGTGCCACTCATGAACATTCTAATTGTGTTTCTTGGTGCACACGTACACACATTTCTATTGGGTATATACCTAGGGATGAACTTGGGTTGCGTGCTATGTGGGTGTGCTGCTTTGGTAGATAATGCCAAACGGTTTTCCAAAGTGATCATATCAATTTGCACTCCCATCAGCAATGTGTAAGTGGTCATTGCTCTAAATCCTTGTTAACACTTGCTATTACCACTGCTTAATTTTAGCCATTCTTGTGGGTGCTTAGTGGGATTGCGTTATATTTTATTTTGTGTTTCCCTGATTAATAATCACGTTGAGCACCTTTTCAATTGTTTATTAGCCATCAGAGATCTCTTTTGTAAAGTGCTTTTTCAAATCCTTGGCCCAGTTTTCTTTTCGGTTTTTGCCTCTCTTAAGGATTTGAAAGAATTTAAAAAATATATTAAAACTCTGAGTTTTTTGTAGTTATTTGTGTTGCAAATATCTTCTCTCACCTTGTGGCTGTCCTTTCATTCTCTGAACGTCTTCTGATGACCAAAAGTTCTTAATTTTAATATAGTTAAATTTAGCGATTGTTTCCTTCATGACTGTTCTTGAAGAACTTTACCTCCGTTATGTAGAAGGATTCCTTCCTTCTTTCCTTCCTTTTGCCTTTCATATGCATCTCATGTTTTTTACTTCCTTTGGAATTATACAGTAGGTATTCTTGCTTCAAAAGAACGTATAATTATGTTGTCCAACACCATTTATTAAAGACTGCCATTTCCCTACTGCTCTGCAGAACTGCCTTTGTCATAAATTTCATGTATATATATACATCTGGGTTTGCTTCTGAGCTTTTTATTCGGTTCCATTGATGAATTTGTCCTTATACCACACTATTAAATGCTGTATGTTTTATAATAATTCTTGATGTTAGATAGGAAAAGTCCTCCCATCTTGTTCTTCTCATTCAAGAATGACATGGCTATTCTGAATATTTTGTACTTTTATATGCAGCTTTGAATCAGCTTATGAAGCTCTGCAAAAAAAAGTGGGGATTTTGGTTGCGATTACATTGAATTTACAGAATAATTTGGGTACAGTAGACATCTTTACAATATTGAGTCTTCCAATTCATGAACATAGTATAGTCCTTTATTTTGATCTAAGCTATTTCTTATCCTGTTCAGAGGTTTACTTTGTAACATATTTTACTAGATTTATTCTTAGGTTTATTTTTATGCTATTGAAAAACGGTATTTTATTTCATTGTATTTGGCTTTTTTTTCCTGACATATAGACAAATCTAGTGTATTGACCTTGTTTCTGATGCATTACTAAATTTATTCATTAATTCTCAAAATGTAACTCTTTTAGATTTTCTACACATCATATATTACATGCAAATCATGACTGTTGTATTTCTTACTTTTCAATCCTTTCTGATCTTACTGCACTAGACTAATACAGTGATAACATTGGTGATAACAAACATCCTTGTTTTGTTCTTGATTTCAAAGGGGAATGTTTCATCATTTCACCATTATGTATGAAGATTATGATAGGTCTTTTTCAAGATGCATTTCTCATGTTTAGGAAGTTCCCTTCCATTCTTAGTTTGCTAAGAATCATGAATGGATGTTAAATTTCATCAAAATATTTTTTGTACCTATTAAGATCATGTTTATCCTTTATCCTGTCAATGTAATAAATTGCACTGATTGATTTTCAAATGTTGATCCAAGTTTGCATTTGTAGAATGAACCCAACCTGATCTACTCATAAATAAGTTGGGAAATATTTTGTTTAGAAGTTTTACATTTATGTTCATGCATGAGACTGGCCTGTGGCTTTTTTTTTTTTTTTCTTTTTTTCCCTTTCTAAATGTTCTGGCTCAGTTTTGTTGTCAAAGTCTTACTGGCTTCACAAAATAATAGACTCTTTTTTTTTTTTTTTTAAAGATTTTATTTATTCATTTGACAGAGACAGAGACAGCGAGAGCAGGAACACAAGCAGGGGAGTGGGAGAGGGAGAAGCAGGCTTCCCGCTGAGCAGGGAGCCTGATGTGGGGCTCGATCCCAGGACCCTGGGATCATGACCTGAGCCGAAGGCAGACGCCCAACCACTGAGCCACCCAGGCACCCCATGGCTTCACAAAATAAGTAGTGGATTGATATATCTTATTCCCTAGAAGAGTTTGCAAGATTGGAATTATTTCTTCCTTAGGTGTTTGGCAGAATTTGCCAGTAAAACTCTCTAGAACTGTAGTTTTCTTTGTGGGAATATTTTAAATTATCGATTGACTATGTCTTATGAATATTCAGTTTTTGTGTTTTCTTATGTCATTTTTCTGTAAGTCACATTTTACAAGAAATTTGTCTATTTCATCTGATGTTTAAAATGTTTTGGCATATAGTTCTTCACAATATTTTCTTCTTGTCTTTTCAGGATCTGTGGAATCTATGGTGAGATTCTTGTTTTCACGGCTGACATTCATTATGTGTGTCTTTCTCTCTCTCCCATCAGTCTTGCTTGGGGGTTACCAGTTGCATTCAATCTTCCAGACGCAACCATTCATCTTGTTCAATACTCTTTAGTGTGTGTTCGTTTCCTAAGTTTCATTTAATTTCTGAATATTTTCTTCCTTCTTTTTTCTTTGAGTTTAACTTGTTATTCTTTGGTTAACATTTTGAGGTGAAAGCTTAAACTTTAGGCTTTTCAGTCTTTCTTCTTTTCTAATATATGTCGTGAGAGTTCTGTAAGCACATCTTTAGGTATATCCCACAACTTTCGATACATAGTACTTTGCATTATTCAGTTCAAAATATTTTAAAATTTCTGTTATGATTTATTTTCTAATTCATGGGTTATTTAGAAGTATATTTCTTAATTTCCAAATGTATTAGGGTTTTTCTGGTTATCGCTTTATGCTGATTTTGTGTAACTGTATTATGATCATAGAATAAGTATCTCCGTATATAATTTTCAGTTTTTCAAAGGTTTTAAAATTTGCTTTCTGGCAAATTTGTAAACATTTGTAAATGTTTAAGGTATGCTTATAAAGAGTGTATTTTCTGCAGTCATTGGGTGCAGTGTTTTATATATTTCCTTTAGGTCAATTTTACTGATCATATTATTCAAATGTTTATCTGATTAAAAAAAATCAGCATCTGGGAGTTGTGTTCTAAAATCTCCCTCCTTGTGGAATTTTCTATTTCTTCTTAATGTTTGTTTTTGATATACTTAAAGCTGTACTATTAGGTGAATACAAATTTGGAATTGTTCTATCTTCTTAGTGAATTGAATGTTTTATAGTTACAAAATTCCCTACTTATCTCTAGCAATTCTTTTTGCCTTAAATTTTACACCGAAAGATAATAGTTTAGTATCACCAGCTTCCTTTTGGTTAGTCTTTTGTGGGATAACTTTTCCCTATATTTTACTTTCAACTTTTCTGTATCTTGGTTTATTAGATGTTCTTCCCGTAAACAACAGACAGTTGTGTTTTTTAATCTAATCTAACAGTAATTGGAACATTTACTATATTTATATTTTTTATAATTTTTGATATATTTGCTTTTAAGCTATCATTTTACTAAGTGTTTCCTATCTGTTCCTCCTATTATACGTTTCTTACCTCTCCTTCATTGACCACTTTTGGATTGAGTAAGAATTTTCTTGTTATCCATCCCCCATTGGCTCAGAAGTTATATACCCTTTTACAATTATTTTATAGGTTATGCTAAAGATAAACAATATGCATCCTTGACTTATCGAAATCAATGATTAATTAGCACTTGTACTTGCTTTCCAGACAATGCAAGGAGTTAGAACACTTTTGCTCTATTCATCCTGGTCTGTTTCATATGCTAATGTTGCCATATGTTTTAATTTTCTCTATAAATATACATCCCACCCCAAATAACTAAGATAAATGGTCTCCTAGGGATCCTTCTTCATCTTTCTCCATGCTCATATAAACATGTACACATGTATATAGGGATTTCATCTTCAGTTTTTATAGAACTGAGGTTGTGTTTGATACATTTTTGCTGAAACTGGCTTTACTCATATAAATACAATCACTGTTTTTTAAAGTCAGTCATTAGATGCAGATCTAATTCAGCTTTTGTATAGCTACATATTATTCCATATTATGGATCTAGCATACTTTACCTAATAAACAAAAAATTATTTTTAGTCTTTGTCATTATAAGCATTGTTATAACAAATAACTTTATACACATGTCTTTATATGTTGGTGGTTACTGTTTTGATTCCTATCGCTTTGTAGTAAGTCTTGAAATCTGGGATTTCGATACCTCCAGCTTTATCCTTTTTTCTCAAGAGTGCTTTGGCTATTTGGGGTCTTTTAAGGAATTTTTGTTTTGGTTCTGTGAAAAATACTATTGGTATTTTGATAAGGACTGCATTGAATCTGTAGATTCCTTTGGGTAGTATGAACATTTTAATAATATTCTTCCAATCCATGAGCATGGTATATCTTTCCATTTATTTGTGTCATCTTCAGTTTTTTTCATCAGTGTCTTATAGGTTTCAGAGTATAGGTTTGTCACCTCTTTGGTTAAATTTATTCCTAGGTGTTTTATTCTTTTTCTTACAATTATAAATGGGATTGTTTTCTTAATTTCCCTTCCTGCTATTTTGTTAGTAGTGTATAGAAATGCAATGATTTTCTGTACCCTGATCTTGAATTCAGCAAATTTACCAAATTCATTTATTACTTCTAATAGTTCGGGGTTCTCCGCCCCCGCCCGCCCCCCCCGCTTTTAATAAGATTTACCAGAAGTCATATACGACATTTCCCTTTACTTCTGATGTCAGGAGGTAGTTACATGACTCTATCTAACTGCAAGGGAGGCTAGAAAATAGTCTTTTATGCCAGGCAGCAGTATGCTCAGCTAAAAATAAGGCTTTTATTGACTAAGAAGGAAGGAGTGAAAGCATGATGATGTGGACACCTGGTAGGCTCTGCTGCAGTGGGAGCTGAGAACTTAGGGCTCTGAACTCTTCTCTATTTTAACCAGAGAAGCTTACTTTTTTAATCTGCTTAAAAAGTTGCATTTACTGTAAGATTTGAATGCAAGAACCCTATATTTTAAAAGGAAGAAGAAGAATCAAAACCACTGGGCCAAAGCAAGTATCCCTTGTCTTATAGAGCAAGTGACCAGCAATAATGTAGAGCTGCCAGTGCACTTTCCAACTCCTTTCTTGGCCTGGGGCTGGGTCCAAGGAATAGGCAGGGCCCAGACTTCTGCCTTCCCTATCCTTGAGAACATATGGTGAAAAAAGGACTGGATTCCTAAAAATGGAATTGCTGGGTCAAAGTGTAGTTGCATATGTAATTTTACTAGGTACTACCAAATCCCCCTTGATAGGAGTTATACTTTTTTGCATTCCTGCCAGCGATACATGAGCGCATAAGGAACAAACGTTAACCTCCCAATTTTCCCTTTTACAGATGAAAGAATGAAAGTAGAGGTGCATCGAATAACTTGCCCAGGTCACACAGCTATTAAGTAGCAGAGCTGGAACTTGGACCCAGCCAAGAAACATTTCTCTGCTCTATAAGATGTATGGCAATGGCTTGGGAGGACCTCACTATCTCCCCTTTTGGGAGAGGCATTAGGGAAGCTTAACCTGTCCGTAACCATCATCCTGGCCTTCTGTGATGCCTGTCTCCAATAGTTATATTCCAGTTCCAGAAAAATCTGTTTCCCACCCTTGGGGCTAAAGTCTCAGTGACTTCTGAGGTTGGGTCATCTTATCAGGGTGACCCCTGTTAGAAGCAGCCTTTCCTCCCTGTTCCACGTGAGTCATTACTGAGCACCCACCAGACTGGATGCTTCTTTCTTACCTAATTAGAGCATCTCTTTTCATGCTAAAATGTGGTAGATGCATGAAAATGTGGAACAAATGTGCCTGGTTATATCTGCTTCTCTAGAGTCAGAGTATGTGAGGGAGCACTTAAAATTTTTAGTTTTATGATAAAATGACTCGTCACCCTTCACAATGCTTTGAGAGAGAGCAGCTTATACCACCAAAGAGAAGGCAAAAGGGAGGGGCAGTAAGTGTCACTTGCCATGGCATGGCACATCCTTCACACCAGTAACCTTCATACAGCCCTTTGATGTGGGTATTATGACTTCCTTCTCATAGGGGCAGGAACCGAGGCCCAGGGGGTAAATGAGTTGCCCAAACTCACACAGATGGCAAATGGCAGAGGTTGCTTAAATCTAGCTTCTGTGGCACAAAAACCTGTGTAGATTTGTGTGTGTGTGTGTGTGTGTGGGTGGGTGGGTGGGTGGGTGGGTGTGGGTGTGTGGGTGTGTTTAGTGCATTTACTTTTCCAAAAAAGGGATCCAGACAATTTACAGGACAACTCCCAGGATTGCTGCATTCAGGGAGCACCCCCTGCTTCGGAAAAGTTTCAGTAGCCTGCCTCTGGGTCCACCCCCTTCCTGGTTCACCCTACACTCTTCCCCACACATTCCCCAGATGGCATCTAGCCCCATGGCCATTATCAGTTGGGTTGTGTTCAGCTGCAAGTAACAGAGACTCACAATTTGGCTTAGAGGATTGGGTGCATTTCTTGTCCCATAAAACTCTGAGGCAGGATGGGTTCTAGTGATTTGGTATCAGAAAGTTTACCTTTCTTTTCCCCATGTGCTTCTACTCTGCGTTCCATTGTATCAACCTTATTGTAATCCTGGCTCCCCTTCATGGTTGCAATGACTTCCAGATTCTTCATGTTCAGGAGAAAGAAGAGGTTTCTTCTAGAGTGTTCTAGACAGAGCTAGAAAACTAACACTTGTCTGCAGCTTCAGATAGACTCAAATGCCCTCTCCTGAACCAGTTACATGACCAGAGGATGGGGTGTATCGGCTTAGACTTGAACTCTACATCCCACTCCTAGTGCAGGGGTGGAGTTATCCCCCCAAGCACATGGGAGATATGGACACATCAACATAAATTAGGGTAGCTAGCATGAAAAATGGGTATGGATATAGAACAAGCAACACCCATATCTACCACAACTCCCAAATTCAAGCCTCCATTTTGACCTCTGTGTTCCAAAGTCCAACTGCCTACTCAGTACCTCCACTTGAATGTCTGATACGCCCCTCAAGGGCCACATGGCCAAAATAGATCTCTTGATTCACTTCCCTGTCCATCTGTTCCTCCCTCAGTCTTCTCCATCTCAATAAATGGCATCAACCATTCACCCAGTTGCTTAAGCCAAAAATTAATTTTCTCTTACCACTCTCCCCTTCACACACTGAGCTCTAGCCACACTGACATTCTTTTGGTTTCTAGAACTGTTTCTTTGCACTTGCTGTTCCCACTGCCTGATATGCTCTACATTCATGGCAAGTTGCTCCTTGTCAGTCAGGCCTTTATTCAAATATTACTTTTCCTGGCCACTAGATCCAAATTAGGCACCCAATCTGTCCCATACCTGTCACTGTCTATCACATCACCTTGATTTGGTTTCTTCTTAGCACTCATCACTATGTGACATGATCTTGTTCATTCATTTTGTTTTCTTTATTGTCTTTCCCCCCCCAGAATGAAAGATCCATGCCAGCAAAGACTTTGGGTGTCTTATTCACTTCTGTGTCCAGTAGATCTATGCAAATATCTATTTGTGTGATATCTACGTGAACACCCAAGTGATGCTTCCCCCTGGAGTTGTGCGACATAGCAGCCCCAACTGTATCCCAGAATCTAGAACATGTCTGCTGCATGGTAAATTCTCAATAAATATTAGGTCCATAAATGGATGGATACACAAGTGGATGAGTGGAGGGATGGGTGGAGAGAAGGATGGATGGGTAGACGGATGGATGGGGTGGATGCGGGCCTTAAACATCACCCTTCCTGCAGGTAGAAAGACAGTATGGTTAGTAGGCTCTGGTTGGGGCAGAGATGTTCTTTGGAATCCAGACCCCTCTTTATTGTCTTCCCTCGACCATTTCACTTCTCAGTCAGGTTGAAAAAAAGAAGAGTTCTAGCTTTGACACCCCTGATGAGTTCAATGATCCATTACTGTAATCCCATGTGATTCCCAGTTTGAGAGTGCATTCTGACCCAGACACCCCACCTCACCCTGCCCTGGCCAAGGCTGGCTCCTTGCTGCTCAGGACCCTGCCTTAAAGTGTTGAAGAAATGACATCCTCGAGCTAAAGTAATAACTATTGCTATAATAACTAACATCTGTATGGTACCGTGCGGGTTGCAAGGTGGGGTGTTTTTTTGCATGGATTATCTCAATTCTTCATCATGACAAATCTGGTGCCATTATCATTATGTCACCGAAGCTTAGACGGGGCCTAATCTGGGGGATAGCAAGCCCCGACACCCTCTGTCTGCACCCATGGCAGACACCATTAATCAATTAAGGCACTCTTTCCTGTTTAGCCCAGGCCCGACCCCAGAATTTTCAGTCTTGGGACACAGCCACTCCCCAATCAGTCAGGCTGACACACATGACAGAAAGCATTTTCCCATTGGGCTCGCCCAGGTCCCTCACTTTGCATATGTGGCAACTGGGGACTAGGGATGCCACCCAACTAGTTAGTGGTAAAGCCAGTGCTAGAACCCTGGACTCTTGGCTCCCGTGTAGTCAAAGGTCTTCCCACTGGTTGCTGTACATGGTTCTCAAGGTGATCGGGATTCTGATTTAACCGGGTGTCCGGCTTTTAAAGGTCCCCAGGAGACTGTAATTTGCAGCCAAGGTTGAAAACTATCAACATTTTCTCCCTCTATGATAGTGTGTTTATTATTTTTCCTGGGTTTTTTTTTCCTGGTTAAGAATTACCTGGGTCCACTTGTTAAATGTACATTTGTAAATACATAGGTTTCTCCCCTGGAGAATCTGACTCAAGAGGTCTGTCCCAGGGCCCGGGAATCTACATTTTCATAGGCCTCCCGGGGGATTCTGATCATCCAGGAAGTTGGGCCAGACAGCTCTGAACCGACTCAGCTAGGTCTCTCTTTGGACAGCCCAAGAATGAGGCCAGGCAGCTATTGAGGGTCAGGAGGCAAAGGGTGATCTGGGCTTTGTCTCTTTAAATAGTAGCAAAGGCTTCTGTCCATTTCCCAAGCATTTGCCTTTCTTTTGAAGTTTCCAGTCTAGAGTATTATGTAATCCATCTCAAGAATTTATAAGAATAATATCGCCCTCGTGCCTGGTTTATGTAGAAAAAGGGACAGATAAAGTAGAACGCAGAGGTAAGGATGAAATGAAAATTATTTGTCTATTTTAGACAAGCAATTTTCTCTAATGTTCTGTTCTCTTGTGTTGGTGTCCTTCTGAGAGCTCAAGGGCTTTTTAAGGTAGAGCAAATCTGGGGGATTGTTCTTGAGGGAGACCTGAAATGTGGATAGGGATTGTCAGCAGCAGGGCCTGGGAGGATCCAAGCGTCCAGTGATGACATGCGGGCCAGGAGACCCCACTGCACACCACATGGGCCTCAGACAGGTGGGACAAAACCAAAGTGGTGAGGTTTCATCGTGTGTCAGACCCTGAGCTGGGTTCCTCTCTCCCCGCCAATGAAAATCCTGCAAAGTACAGTTAATATCTCCATTTTACAGATGAGTAAATTGAGGTTCAGAGAAATTACACTGTCTTTGGCCTAACTAGGAACTTCTCAGTCTAGAAGGGGAAAGCAGCATTTAATGCCATGCCCACTACTACTAGGAAGACCCAGGCTCACTGGAACGTCAGGATGGGAATATGCTTGGCATTTTAAAAATGGAAACTAGAGTCAATTCTTTTCAGTCATGCATATTAATGGAGAGACGGAGCCTGGAGAATTACAAAGAGCAGATTTACCACCTAAACTTACTTGTCCTCGAGCTAATGCTAAACTGGGTGGCAAATCCAGATCGGGAAAGAAATGAATATGGAATTAAGAGCAGGCCACAAATATGCACCAAAAACCTTAAAAATGTGCACACCCTCTGACCCAGCAATTTCACCTCTAGGAATTTATCCTCCCAAAATAGCTGAAAAAGTGGGCCAGGAAGAATTTACAAGGACCCAGAATTTAAATTGTTTACAAGCTTTGAAAAATTGGAGACATAACTGTCCAACAATAGACTTAACATAATATAGCACATTGACTTAGGCAAATACCATATGCCCATGAAAAATGGTGCTGTAGACATGTGTCTATTGACCCAGAAAGCAGTTCATCATACATTTGCTGAGTGAGAAAACAGCCTGTGTTGGAGTGGCATGTTTGATACGATCGTGGTTGTGTTGAAACAAACAAATAAATAATATTCCAGGAGTGTTAAGTGAGATATATAGCAATATATATATATATATCCAGGTGCCCTGGATTATTGGATTGTTATCTCTATATAGTGGGATCAGAGACCATTTTATTTGCTTCTTTTTTCCCCATTTATCCAAACACGCTGAATATACCTTGCTTTATTTTTTTCCGGGTTTATTAAGATAGAATTGACATATAGCACTGTAGGAGTTGAAAGTGTACAGGAACAAGAGTTGACTTGCATATATTGTGAAGTGATGACCACAGTGAGTTTAAGTCTAGTTAACATCCTTCATCTCATATGATACAAAAAGAAAAAAGAAAAAAAATGTGTTTTTTTTTTTCCTGTGTGATGAGAACTCTTAGGATTCACTCTCTTAGCTTTGAAATCCACCATGCAGCAGTGTTAGCTGGAATCACCCCAGTACTTAGTCATCTCAGAACTGGAAGTTGGGGTCTTTGGACCATCTTCATCCAACCCTCTCCCCCCAAACCCCTGTCTCTGGCAACCACATATTTGATCTCTTTTTCTATGAGTTTGGTTTTTTGTTTGTGGGGTGTTGTTTTATTTATTTATTTTTTTAAGATTCCATGTGTAAGTGAGATCATACAGTATTTGTCTTTCTCTGTCTGACTCATTTCACTTATCATAATACCCTCAAGGTCCATCCATCCATCTTGTTGCAAATGGCAGGATTTCCTTCTTTTTTATGGCCAAATAATATTGCATTGTGTATATATCTTTATCCATTCACTATCCATTCATTCGTTGCTGGACACTTAGGTTGTTCTGTCCTGCTTTGGTTTGGTTTTGTTTTGTTTTTTGCTTAACTGTTTTCTTCAGGGAACATCTGTCACTTGCATAACTAAATGAAAGTTGTAAAAGTCTTAATTAATGCCACCAGTGAAAAAGAGGTAGGGAAGGGACCTGGAGGCGGGAAGGGGCTGAGGGACACCAATACCGGGGTTCATAAGCAACCACGAACCCAGCTCACAGATACACCCAGCTTGTAAGCTACATAGGCAGGTTATGTCACACCCTTGAACCTGATCCCTGGTCGGTTCATGGCGTATGGAGTTTGGCACCTGCCATGTCCCTGTCTCCTACCATGTATCTATGTGGGTCAGCTGCTTTGTGTAGGGGAAGAAACACATAACCCTTGTACCACATACACATCTGGAGGCATTCATACAGAGAATGGCTGGCCATCTTGGAGGTGAGGGGTTGGGTGGAGAATGGGGGTGCTTGAGAAGAATTCCTGAACAAGTGAGGGACTTCTAGTACAGGGAGCCCCACTCAGAGACCAGCTGAAGTATTATCGGTGAGGATGGTCCCATCTGTCATGTGGCAGGGGCTCCAGCCTGAGGGTGGAGAGAGTAGGTGTGGATGTGTGACTCTTGGGAGCCAGGAAGAGTGCTTTTCCGTGAAGACTGTAGATGTTCGTTGTTGGGGTGAACAGGCAGAGACCTCCAGACGTCGGGGCGCCGGGGGAAGCCCACGTAGAGACTGTTGCCAGCAGAGGCGGCTGCCTTGGAGCCACCAAGGATGTGGCAGTGGCACGGCAGAAGAGGACAGGCAGGGTGGTCTAGGAGGAATGGGGGTGGCCATCCGTCCACGGGAGTTTGGTACCACAAGCCAGGTTCCTATTGCTCCTTTAACAAGCTTCCATAAACTTAGTAGCTTACAACGTATACAAACTTTTCTCCCGCAGTCTGGGGGTCAGAGGTCCTAAAAATCAAGCTTCTGGCCGGGCTGCATCTCTGCTGGTGGCTCTGGAGGAGAATCCATTTGCTTGCCTTTTCCAGCTTCCAGAGGCAGCCGGCTCGTCTGGGCTCATGGCCCCTCCCTTGAATCACTCCGACCTTGGCCTTGTTTCCCCTGCTTCTGTCACTGCATCGTCTTCTCTGACTCTGACGCTTCTACCCCGGCCAACAGGGGCCCTTGTGACTGCATTGGGCCCACCTGGATAATCCAAGATCATCTCCCCATCTCAGGACCCCTAATCTAGTCACACCTGCAAAATCTCTCTTGCCGTGTAAGATAACCTATTCCCAGGTTCTAGGGATTAGGGTGTGGCCATCTTTTGGGGGCCACGGAGGACAGGTAGGAGGCCCCCCTGGGGGCTCCCAGAAAGCACTGCTGGGAAAAGGGGGGCCTGGATTTAGTAGCTTTGGGCATTAAGTAGTTATTCAAACTCACAAGTGAGTGAAGTTTAGGGACCTTGAGGTCCAACACAGATGGGACCCTGGAGCCCCGGGGAGCTGGGGATCTGTCCAGAGTCACAGGGCTAGTGCTCCAGCTGTTCTCCATGCTGTCTGTTTCACTCACCTGACATTAGGAAAAGGAAGTGCTGCTGCTGTTTGTTGCTGTTGTTCAAGGCAGAGAATAAAACCTACCAGATTTGGGGGGAGGAGTGGGTGGGTGTGGTTTGCTTTGCAAGGGAAAGCCAGAGCCCCCTGAGTGTGGGTGGCCTGCAGGGACTTGCTGGGCCTCGGCCCTCCTTGGGAAGCTGTCCTCTCACGGGGGGCTTTCCATCGAAGGAGGATGGAGAGAGGCCAGGCACTCCCAGCTCGGAGTCGGCAAACTGTGGCTCATGGACCATTCCCCTGAGGTTGCCTGGCCGCTCGCTGTTGGTCAGCCTTCAGCTCTTTCCCCAAAGAGGAAGCTCTTCCTCCTGCCTCAGATCGGATTGGATTGTGGGGTGGGTTCCAGGGACAAAGGGAAAGTACCTGGGACCCACCCAGCAAGAAGACATTTCTCTCACTGACCCTCTGGAAAGCCCACACGTGTGCATGCCTGGGTGGTGAGTGCTAAGGGGGAGGCCAGACTCTATGCTTTGCTGTTTTTCGTTCTTTCTATTCTTAAGTCAGCCAGTTCTCAGTGGATTTGTCAGAAAGAAGCACTGACATCAGATCACCTGGGTTTTAGTCTTGCCCCTGCTTCTCGCCCAGTATGTGACTCCAGATACATCCTTTGACTTCTCTGGGCCTCAGTTTACCCATCTGTAGAATCAAGGGTCAGACTGGATGATCTGCAAGGTGTCTTCTAGGATGTGTCCTGCTTATACTGGAATGCTTACGGCAACCTCCCCACTGGTCTCCCCACTTCCTTCCTTTGAGGTCTCAAGCCCACCTGGTTGCCAAAGTCAAATCCCCCCAACCACACTTGCTTTTGCTTTCCACCATGCCCCAGTGGCTAGCCAGGTGCCTGGCCTTCAGCAGGCCCCGAGCTCCATGAACATGGAAGGAATGACTCAAAGGACGAGGCCCAGGCAAAGGGGGGCCAGCGTCACACTCGCTGTGCACAGGAAGGGAAGCCCCTCTGTCCAGCTCCCCCCCTCCCTGAGGCCTGCAGAATCCCAGGAAACCGGTTGTTAAGGAGCCAGCTGCAGCTACCAAGTTAGATAATGAGTGCCTGAGTTTTTCCACCCCTGTTTACCTTGTGTTAAGTACACGAAAATGATGTCATTTCTGCGCCCATCCAGCTGGCGCGGGTGACAGGGTCTCTTGGGCCTCTCCTCTCCCCACCATGGTCACCCCAACCTTCATCAGCGTGGGCTGGGCCTCCGGGAGGCCGGTCAGTGCCACATCACAGCACTTTCCCGGTCTTCCCGCCCACCCCGCGTTTCCGCCCCCTCCCAGTTCATCTCTCACCATGAAGGCTACAGTGGTGTCTAATTCGTCCCCTTGCCACAAGCGTGTCCCCTCCAGGCCCTTTACCCCCACGGCCGGAGGGAGTTTTCTAAACGGCACCCTGCCTGACACCCTTGACTGGCTCCCATGTTGTGTTCAGAAGGAACCTTAGCCTGACCCCAGGCCCTGGAGATCAGCGTCCTACTACTCACCACCACACCCCGGGACTCCGTGCCTCAGCCCTTCAATCAGCCAGATCTTCTTCCACAGTCTTTTTTTTTTTAAGATTTTATTTATTTGAGAGAGAGCGCGCCTGCAAGCAGGGGGAGGGGCAGAGGGGGGAGGAAGAGGGAGAGAATCTCCAACAGGCTCCATGCGCAGAGTGGAGCCTGACGTGAGGCTCGGTCTCACACCCCTGAGATCATGACCTGAGCCGAAACTGAGTTTGACGCTTAACCGACTGAGCCACCTGGGTGCCTCATTCTTCTCTCCACCTTCTTGAAGGCGTACCTCCCTTCCCCAAGATCTTCACCCCTTGGGGCCCCTTTTCCCTTTACCTGAACTCCTAAGTCCCTCGGGGAACCTCAGAACCAATCCTCCCCCCTCCACTCCCAACCCTCTTCCCCTCCCATGTGCCTTCATTGTGTCCTGCTGGGAAGAGAAAAGGCAATGACATTTGGAGACTGTCAGAGGCTGCAAAATTTACAAGACCCAGAAAAGACCCTGAGGTTTGCTGATCCTCTTAGGAGGCGATGTGCATGGGGTGGAAGGAAGGGTGAGGAGCTTCCACTGGAAGGGCCTCCTGTTCAGGAAATTGGATCCCACAAGAAGGCCATGAGGACAAAGGGCCTGGAGCTTGCAGCCTGGCTCCCAGTCCGGCAGCCCTTCTGGAAGCAGTGACCCTTCTAGTCTCTGAGTATCTGCCGGGTGCACAGAGCCCGCGCAACAGAGCACCCTGCAGGGCTGCCGCAGCAGAGGCAGAGTCTGAGGGTGGGGGAGCCTCTGAAGGTCCTTGAGGAAGAGCAACCACTCTGTTCTAGGCTCCGAGCTGGGGGCTGCAGTCACAGGGGGAGCAAGACTCTTTCCTCACCTTGCCCAGTATAGGCAACGGACAGACACATAACACATGAGTATTCCAATGTGATCAGAGATGCAAGCTCAACGAGCGACAAAGTAAGCCACAGGGATGGGTGCTCCATAAAGAGATGGCGACCAGTCACAGCCGATGTGATCTCACTCACTCCTCACAGCACCCTGTGACAGGGGAATGTAGCTCCCCTTTGCACACTTGTACACATAATGCACATTTGTGCACAAGCACATGCCCCATGCCAGGCAACTACTAACCATGCTGAGCCTCAGTTTTGACTTCTGTTAAATGGGCTTTATTGATACCCATGTTACAAGGCTTTGTGAGACTGAACGAGGGAATATATGTGGCAGGGCCCGGCTCCTAATAGGTATCAAATCTCAGCTTTCTTAAGAATAAGGAGCCATCTTGGCCATGGGGCAAGATGGTAGGTGGGATCAGGGGTCTTTGACAGATGAAGCAAGTTGGGACCCCAAAACAGGAAGCGTAGGGTGAGTTCTCTGGAGTGGAACTTCAGGACACCTGGCCTTTGGGGGCTACCTTCACCTGACCCCTTCCCACGAGGGCCACCCTTCCAGGGCCATGGCAGGCCAAGCCACCCAAGTGTCCATCACCTCAGGCATGCTCCCTTCATGGGTCATGCAGGCTCCGGGCTCACTCTCCTGGCCTGCCCCAGTCCTATTTCTGGAGTGGGAGAGCTAGTCCAGTTCACTCCTAGTTTTTAGGCCCCTGAGGCAGGTGGAGGGGGTGGTGAGGCCTGGCTTCATCCTGAGCCTGGACTTGCTGCTCCCATCCCCCCGACACCCCCGCTGCAGAGGCTGCCTCTTCCCCGCCAGGCTGGGCCAGCAGTCGGGCTGCCTATAAATAGCAGAGTGAGATTCCTCGTGGCCCAGTGAATGGCGCTGACATCCGGCCTCTGCCTGACTGAGCCCTGAGTCACAGGCCCCGCCGGAGGCCCGCCCAGGCCACCGGGCCTGCTCTACTGACATGGCCTCAGAGGAAGCGTCGAAGCGGAGGAGAGTCTCTCGGGAGGCTGAAAGAGGCCGAAAGAAATGCAGCTGGCATTTCCTCCCCGCAAGGCCCGCCAGGGCGCATAAGTGGGTGTGCACGGGTGTGTGCCAGGCCGAGGGGTCGGCTCCAGGGGGCACAGTGGCCTCGGCAGCCCCTTCCCAAAGTGTAACAGATTCCCGGCAAACCTCATCTGCGAGCCTCATCGGCTCCCCCTCGCACTCTTGTTCTGGCTTTTGCTCCTTTCAAAGCCAAAACCAAACCCGCAGAGATGGACAGACCCACACAGGCTCAGAAAATGGGCGCAAAGGCTGCAAACCCGGTCCGCGGGGAAGGGGCAAGAACCGAGACCGCTCTAGAAGGCCGAGTGGAAGGATGGGCAGGAGGCGGCAGGAGGGGTCTCCAACCCTCTGCATTCCGCCTGGGTCAGAAGGAGGTTCTGACTGGTGCTGGGGTCCCATGTCCACCCTGTGGCTAGAGGAGGGCGGAGGGAGCTGGATAGGCTCTGTCCAGTGGGGAAGGAGAGTGCTTTTGATGGCCCAAGCCCAGCAAATGCCCACAGTCAATTCTCTGCTCGAGAGCCACCTGCTCCGAGAGGTCTGCCCAACCCCCTTCCAGAGGGTCCCCCACTCCAGCTGTCTCCTGCAGAGCCCGGGCCCGATCTAATTTATGGAATGTGTTTGGTTTTGTTTTCTTGGGGGTCCGCACACACATTCACAATCTTGCTCACCCACGCAGGCCTCTTCAATGATCTGAGCAGCTTGAGCAGCCCCCTCTCAATCTCTCTCCCATCTGGGAGCCACTGGGGCAGGCGATCCCAGCTGTGGACCTGCATCCTCTGCAGTTCTGACCCACAGGTTCTTCCTAGGAAGACGGAGACATTCTCCTGGCTCGTGCATAGGCGCTGGGGATCTCTCGGTCCAGAGGGACTGGAGTGGAAAACCCTGCTCCTGCCCCGTTGGAACCTCCTGGCTGGTTCCCTGTGGTCCACAGTTGATGTCCCACCTCCGCTCTGGTTCCTCAGCACAGGCCAAAGCTTGGGGCCCCAGAGAACTTCTGTACTTCTCCAGACGCTACATGCTCTTTCATACCTCCAGGCCATACCCAGGCTGATCCTTCCACCTAGAAGCCTCGGCTCCCCTCGCCCAGTCCCCATACCTTCTTGCTCACCTAGCAAACTCCTACTTACACTTCAAGACCCATCCAAAGATCATCTCCCTACAAGACTATGAGCCGCATGAACAGTTTCGGCCCTCCTTTCCTCAGTTTGTCCTGAATTCTCCAGAAACACAGATGCACAGAACCATGGGCTTGGCAAGGTCCTTAGAGACCCACAGTGGTTTGTAACCCAGGGGTGGTTGGAAATGTGTGGGCATTTCTTGGTTGCCATAGTGACAGGGACTGTTGGTGGCATTTAATGGGCAGGGGGTTGAGAAGGCTAGGTAAGAAGGATTATCCATCCTAAACGTCAATAGCAGCCCACTGAGAAACACAGAGCTGCCTTCTGTTGGGTGGGGAACCCAAGGCCTAGGGAGGGAAAGCATCTTGTCAAGGTCATGTAGGCACATGGGGCACTGAGGTGGTCAGCACCCACTACCTTGGGGGAGCACTCCTGGGTGGTGGGCCTGAGAATGGCCTTCTGACCCTCTGGGTCCTCAGTGCCCGGCCCTGGCCGCACCACCAGCACCAGGGGAGTTGTGGGAAATATGTCTGGGAATGCCCCAAAGCTCCCACCAGCTGCTGCACCTTCTCCTGCCCCGTGCTGGCGGCCAGATAGTTTGACGTGGCTGAGGATGTGCCTGGAATGCGGAGCCAGCGTCCCCCAGGGAGGGGAGAGCTGGGCTTGTGGGCTGTGGCCAGGGCTCTACAATTACAGCGTCCAGCTCCGTGAGCTCATCTAAACACCAGGAAAGCCACGCTTCAGATCGGAGTCTGGGCATAGCGACCACAACAGCCCAGGGCCCGGCCTGGTTCCACACAAGAACTGGTGTTCCCTAAATCAGCCCCCCAGCCCTACTCAGAAAAGGCGTGGCTACTCTTCCCCTTCCATCTCCCACTCTCAGCTGGGGCCACCATGGACCCTTCCTATGGGCTGAAGGAACTTTTGAAAAACTGAAAAGAAACTTTTAAAAACTGTAATTGGTTATATGTATAAAGTCAGAGATAATAATAAAACCAATCCTCACGTCCCTATCACTCAGCTATGAGAATCGACCCAAGGGCCCATCCTGCCTCATCCAGACCACCCCCAATCCACACCCCTCCTCTGGTATTATTTTGAAGCAAGATGCCAAATGTGACATCATTTCATCCATAAATATGTCAGCATGTATCTCGAAAAGGACTCTTCCTTACAAACTAAACCGTAATCACACCATTATTACACCAAAAACAAGTCTTAATGTTAGCAAAGACCCAGTCCCTGTTCAAATTTCCAATTGCTACATAATTGCTTTTTTCATAATTGCTTTTTTTTAATAGTTTAAATTTTGATCCAAATAAGGTCTACACCTTGTAATTGGTGGGTAAATCAATTTTTAGTTTCTTTGGGTCTAAAGTTTGGTTTTGTTTTTTGTATTCATGGGAAGAAACTAGCTGTTTGTCTTGTGGCATTTTGCTTTTTGCTGCCCTGTGGTGTAACAGAATATTTTCCTTTATCTTCTATCCTGGAACTTGGTAGTTAGAAGCAGAGTCTTGATCAGATTCAAGTCTGATTTTTTTTTGGGGGGGGCAAGACTACCTCATTAGATGGTGTTGAGTTCTATCAAGAGGCACATGGTATCTTATTCTCTTTTTTTCTGTAATGTTAGCAGCCATTCAAGCAATGAATTTGTTAGGGAGTACAAAATGGTATTATATTTCACTCCTTCTGCATTTATTAGCTGGAATCTGTAGAAGAAATGTACTCTTTTCTATTATCTGGCATGTAGTGATTCTATTTGAAAGAGACTTCTAAAGTTTATCCACTTTCTCAGTGGACCCTGGGGTAAATGGTCCAGAGAGGGCAAGCCCCTCACTAAAAACACACAGCAAATTGGGAGCAGGCCTGGAACTCAAACTCCAGTGCTGCGTCATACGCTGCACTACTCTGAAGGCAGATGGTAGAGCAGAGAGGAATCACGCCAGGATTTGAACCTAGGACCTGCCATCTATAAGCATGGGACCTTGGGGCCGATGATTCAGCCTTGGTGCTCTCCGTATTGTGTGGATAACCCCACCTCCTTCTTGCAGCCCAAGTTTGCCAACCTTTTGGCCCTCTGTAAGAAGAGGCTTGGAAAAGCCCATCCTGATCTCACAAGGTGGGCTACATTCACCAGCCAATGCTCAGGTCCATGGCATTTTACTTTAGTTTCCTGTGGCTGCTTCAGGACTTGCCTGAGGACCCCGCCTTTCCTCCCTGTCCAAGGAGAGGTTCTCAGGAGGTCCAGGCTTCTGTCAGGTGATGAGCTCAGGATCGGCTGTATAATTGTGAGGACTTTTGTTCAAAACTGATCATGAATTTCAAGACAGTGACAGCAAAACACCAAACCAAGCACAGAGCCCTTCTGAGCACAGGCCCTGGGTACTGTGCAATTCCTAGGCCCACTAATCCAGCCCTGGAAGCGCTCTGTCTCCATGGCACATGGAAAGATCTCATCCAATCCCACCAAAATTTGAGTAAATTGGGACATACTGGCCACAACCAACAGAAACCCCAATCCAATGAGCTTCAGTTAAGAGCGGGTATTTACAGTAAATAGTATTTAACAATTATAGTTGTATAAATGCAGTTTCGTGGCTTTTAATCCTTTGAGTCAACATGTGGACAAAGCAATAAAAACTTGATTATGGGGCAGAAGGAAATATGAACGCCACAGACAACGTAAAAAATCTTATTGCTGCCCAAGGTGGCATGTGAACGGGCAGAGGAGTGGTAGGGACATCCATATTTATTCTTATTCTGGGCTGGCAAGACAAGATAAACTGCCTAAAGTTGAACAAAAGAAATAGACATTTAGATATAGGTAATCAGTAGGTGCCTAGTAGATGTGCTATAAATCTCAGTTGAGAAGAAGGACGTAGGAGCGTAAGTGAACTCAGTTCTCACAGACCTTTCGGAGAAATCAGTGGATTCCGTCTAAAGTTATAAACCAAGAAATGGGTGTAGAAGCATATTATCTAGAGTTATGAAGGTAAACGTCAGAAAAAATACAAAAGGAAATGTGTCAAATAGTTTGCCTCTGGAATGAAGCGGGAAGAACAGGGCAGGGCCTGTTGCTCTCCTTTACAAGCTATTTTGCACTGTTGGATTTGTTACCATGTTCTTATGTTATTTTGATAATAACTAAAAGTTACAGAGGGCGTGGGAATCGATCGCCAGACATGGAAAGGCAGAGGGGCTGATTGCCACTGACCCCGTCAGGGCCTCATTCTCCCACGCTCCATCCCCCGGCCACTGGTCGCTCTGGAGTCTGATACAGCGCAGGATCCAAGGGGAAAATGCAGAATATTCCAGGGAAGGACTGTGATTGGTTCACATGCCCATCCCTTGGGCCAATCCAGGGCGTGATGAACTCTGATTGGCCTTCCCAGGGTCATGTGACTCTCTGATTGCCAGGAAGGTTGAAATATCCCAGGGCCCCGTAGAGTTCTCCAGGGGAAGGGCAGGGCTGTTATCGGAAGAAAGGGAGAAGGGATGCTGGGGACCAAACCAACAGACACCCAGGATGCTGAGACTACCGTGGGCCAGACGCTGATAGAGGGTCCAGGGTGGGGGAGACATGGGGATGAGTGCAACATACAACTCCTACCGGGAGTCTGGGTGAGGGAGGGAGACAGGGAAACCAATAGCTGTTACCCAAGCACACCGGGTTCTATGGGAGCTGACGGGCAACCTGTACTGTCAGCTGGGCATCCAGAACTCTTACCAATTCCAAAGCGCCCCCCCCCCCCGCCCCCGCCCCAGAGACTCCCAGCTACGGCACAGTGACTTGGGTCCAGATCCCATTTCTGCTCAGGGACTTTTTTTTTCCACCCATCTGAGCCTGTTTCTCCATCAGTAGGATGGGACAATTATTCCAGTTTAGCTATTAGATTGGTTTGAGGGGCCGAGTACAGAGCTTGGCACGTAGGAGGCACTTCTCTACCCTCCCAGAATCCCAGGGCCCCCTACCTGCATTGCCAACTTTTCTTAGGTAACCTGATTAGCTCCAGCTTAGCTTAAAATCAAAAGATGCTCTTTAGAGTTGTTTCACGATCTGGTCTGTAGAAGAAAACCAGATAATTATTCAAATGCCAAACATTACATAACTGTACCCAAATTGTCAACATATACCTCCACTAACACAGAAGCTCCCTGAAGGCAGGCAAAGCATTAATCATTTTTCCCTCTCTCTCCGGTATCCAGCCTAATGGACACTTACCCCGACAGCCCAGTCTCATCAAGAGATAATTAGCATGCGGCACTGTGCACGCTGAAGGTGTACAACAGACGGATTTAACCCGCATGCATCGTGAAATGCTTAGCACAGTAAGTTTAGTTTACATGCATCCTCTCTATAGATATGAAAAGAAAAAGAGAAAAACATGTTATTTTCCCTGTGGTGACAAGAACTCTTAAGACCTATGCTTTTAACTTTCAGATACACCATACAGTGGTGGTAACTATTGTTGTCATCTTGTACATTACATCCCTAAAACTTATTTGTCTTATCACTGGGAGTTTGTACCTTTTGAACACCTTCATCCAATCCCCCACTCCCTCCCCCGTCTCTGGTAACCACAAATCTGATCTCTTTTTCTATAAGTTTTGGTTTTTAGATTCTACCTATAAGTGAAAGCATACAGTATCTGTCTTTCTCTGACTTATTTCACGTAACATAATGCCCTCAAGGTTTGTCCACATTTTCACAGATGGCAGGATTTCCTTTTTATGGCTGAATGATAATCCACTGTGTGTGTGTGTGTGTGTGTGTGTGTATAACATTTTCTTTATCCATTCACCAGTCAGTGGACACTTAGGTTATGTCCATGTCTTGGCTATTTTAAATAATGCTGCTATGAACATGAGGGTGCAGATATGTCTTTGACATAGTGTTTTCATTTCCTTCTTATATATTCCCGAAAATAGAATTGCTGGATCATACGGTTGTTCTATTTAAAATTTTTAAAAATTTGTTGTTATTATTGAAGTACAGTTGACATACAGTGTTATATTAGTTTCAGGTATACAACATAGTGATTTGACAATTCTATACATTATTCAAAGTTCACCATGATAAGTGTGGTCACCATCTGTCACCATACAACATTATTACAATATTATTGACTATATTCCCTAGCTGTACTTTTCGTCTCCATGATTTATTTTATAACTAGAAGTTTGTACCTCTTAATCCCATTCACCTCTTTTGCCCCCCGCCCCCGACACACACACCTCCCTTTGGCAAGCACCAAGCTTGTTTTCTGTATTTAAGAGTCTGTTTTTTTATTTGTTTCGTTTTTAGATTTGACCTATCAGTGAAATCATATAGTATTTGTCTTTCTCTGACTTCACTTTGCATAATATCCTTTAGATCCATCCATGTTGTTATGAATGGCAAGATTTCATTCTTTTCATGGCTGAGTAATATTCTATTGTGTATATATACATGTTCTTTATCCCTTCATCTGTTGACAGAAACTTAGGTGGCTTCCATATCTTGGCTACCGTAGATAATGCTGCAATAGACATAGGGGTGCACGTATCTTTTCGAGCTAGTGTTTTTGTCTTCTTTGGGTAAATGCCAGTAGTGGAATTACTGGATCCTATGGTATTTCTCTTTTTAATCTTTTGAAGAGCCTCCATCCTGTTCTCCACAGTGGCTGCACCAGGTTACAATCCCCCTTTTCCGACATCCTCATCAACACTGTTATCTCTTGT
Source organism: Callorhinus ursinus (assembly GCF_003265705.2). NCBI lineage: Eukaryota > Metazoa > Chordata > Mammalia > Carnivora > Otariidae > Callorhinus > Callorhinus ursinus. The sequence goes on along the minus strand of NW_027397096.1, from coordinate 5,649,599 downwards.
CTTCTTGATGCTGGCCAATCTGACAGGTGTGAGGCGATACCTCATTGTGGTTTTGATTTGCATTTCCCTGATGAGTGATGTTAAGCACCTTTTCCGTGTTCCCGTTGACCATCTGTACCTCTTCTCTGGAGAAATGTCTCTTTGGGCCCTTTGCCTGTTTTTAAATTAAACTTGTTTTTTTCACTCTTGAGGTGCATGCACTCTTTATATATTTTGGATATTAACCGCTTATCAGAAATGATTTGCAAATATTTTTTCCCATTCTGTAGGTTGTCTTTCCACTTTGCAGATGATTTCTTTTGCTGTGTGGAAGCTTTTTGCTTCGATGTAATCCTGCTTGTTTATTTTTTATTTTGTTGCTTTTTTATTTTGTTGCTTGCACTCTAGGTGTTAGATCCCAAAAATCATTGCCAAGTCCCATGTCAAGGAGCTTTTGTCCTACGTTTTCTTCTGGGTGTTTTATGGGTTCTGGCCTTACAGTGGAGTCCTTAAAGCATTTTGAGTTAATTTTTGTGAGCGGTATAAGATAGGAGTCTATAATGGACACTTTTGATAAAGATTAAAAAAAAAAACAAAACACTATCTGAACAGGTAAAGAGATAAATGAGGCCCTCAGAAGGACACTGAGAACAACAGTTCAGTTTGCCAAGATGGCCTCCTGGCAGACAGCACAGTGGGTTTGGACAGTGGCCAGGGACAAGCAGAGAGGGTAAAATGTGTACCTGGCAAGGGGGTTGGAAGGCAGGGCACAATGGAGGAGGCAGTGGGCGATGGGCCTACCTCACTTGTTCATGCAACAGGCGTCTATTAGCCCACCTACTCTGTGGCGGACCCCAGTTACCTGGGATATATCAGCAGCAAACGTGAATCCCCCCACGGCCGGGCAGCTGATATCCAGGGTATAATGTGTGGAGAGCAGCAATAGGCCCCGGGGGAACCTGGCATAGGCATCCCCATGGCTGCCTCTTCCTGGTGATGCGTTTGTAATAATAATGTTAATTGCAATAACAACAGCAGTTATATAGAGAACCTACTGGGTTAGTCAAGACCACCTCAGTTTTAAGTCATAGAAACTCAGCCTGAACTGGCTGAAGCAAATAAAACAGAGAAATTCGGTTTGTGTGTTAATTCCTAAAAATACCAGGGGTTAACTAGCTTCTGCCGTGACCGGCTGCGGGAGCTCCAAAGACATTAAGCATTCTGTGTCCTGCTCCACCTCTGGGCTCTGCTGCCTTCTGACATCATCCTCAAACGGCCAAATAGTAAAAATGACCTCTGATAGCTCCAAGCTAATGATCTCAGCAAAGAGCAAGCACTTCTTTCCTTATTGTTCCAGAAACTCCAGACACCATGACAAGGACCATTCTGACTTGGGTCTCCTGCCCAGGCCTGAGCCAGTACTTGAGGTCAGTATTGGGATGCGCTGATTGGCCTGGGTCTGGTGACAGGCATGGGGCTGGCATGGGGGACAGCCCTATATACTCAGTAGGAACTGAGAATGGCGGAGGGCGATTTTCAAGAGAGCAGGGCTCTACTCGGAAGAGGTGACATTGAACAGAGAGCATCAACAATGGTGTCTACGCCTACTATGTGCCAGGCACAAAACCAAGTGTCGGTTAAGCCTCTCAACAGTCCTCTGTGGGAAGACCATTCTTGTCCCCATTTTACAGGTGGGGAAAGTGGCGCGGACAGGCTGAGCACCTTGCAGCATCACCTACTAGCAAGTGGGGGATCAAGGAGCACGGACTCTTCTCTACCGGATGGAGGTTAGTGGGGCTCTTGAATACAGGGGGGGAGGTCAGAGAGGATTTGACGGATGAAACGCAGTGAATGGCTTGCGGGGTTGGGGGGGGGGAGATAAAGGGGAATGATCTGATGAATTTGGCACTGTCCCTGTCCCCCTACCTACTCCCCGTCCCAGGGCGATGCTGTAATGCATCCTTCTGTTTGTCCCACGTTCTCTGCAGCAGTGTAGTGCAGACCCCGGACGCACGCTGCCTGTGCTCCCCAGGAAATGGAGCCTTTGGCTGGGGATTGAGTGCTGCTGACTTAGCGGGGGGACTGCGGGGCAGCAAGAGGGAGGGAAAAGAGGGGACGGAGGGGAGGATGGGAAGCGATCCGAGGTGATGTGGAACCACGTGGTCACTGCTTTACGTGGGAAACATGCCTCAAATGGTCCGAGGGAGGGAGGTGAGGGATCTGTCCTCCCACCTCGTCTCCTACTGCTCAGAATGAGTCCCTGAGAACAAACTCCCTCCATGCTTCAGGGGTGTGCTCTCTAGTCCCTTTGGTGGCCACGTGGGAGCCAGACCCTTTACCCTTGGACGTGGCCCGGAAAGGGTCAGCCTGTGGGGAGGTAGCTGGTCAGCTGCAGGGGGTAAGAGCCCCAGCAGAGGCAGAGCAAGCAGCCAGGAGTCTGGTGGACAGGGGAGCAGACAGAATCTGTGGAGGCACATGAGATGCACGCAGTGCCCCCGCACTCGGCGTCTTATGATACACCTACGTCTCCGTACCTCAAGTTTCCCTCGCAGTAAACTGGGGATAACAGCATCTCCCCTAGGGTTGAGAGGATTTGAGATAATGCCTGTGAAGTACTTAGCAGTGTCTGCACCACCACCACCCTGCCCCAGGCGGTGAACTGGACTGGCCTTGACTTTGCCTGGAGAACTTGGGGAAAGCTTCATGAAGGGTGTGGTCCTGGCTAAGCTGTATTAGCCAGGATTCTTTCAGGCTCAAATGAAGGAGAGGAAAGCCCAGAGGCGCATCTGGCTTTGGCACAGCTGGACCCAGGGACGACTCTTGAGTCCCTAGGGAGTTGACCCCTGTTGAGTTCACCACATGCACACTTGACTTCCAAGGGCTGACCTCAGCCGAAGAGAAGACCAGGAGGGACAGATCTGGCTGAAGCACCTGTGAGAGGAGACGTGGGACTAAATCAGGGCTTACCAACTTGACCTCCTCCGACTACAGGGATGGGGCCATGATTTGTTGGTCCCAAGCCAGAAAAAGAAAAAGCAGGTCTCCAGTTTGGGCTGGAGCGATTTCAACTCCAAATCTTCATACAAGCTTATTCGGTGATTATCAGCCCAGATAGTTCTGGATGCGTCTTTATGTGTTTGGGAAAGTTGATTCTGGCTTCACGAATGCAGTCTGTTTAGTAGATATAATCTCACACTGTGGAATCCAAGCGGAAATAAAGGACACGAAAAGATAAAGAACATCCTGACCATCCCTCCGGGCACGGACGTCCTTGAGCACCAGGGTTCCACGAGCCCCCTTCCCAAGCAGTCCGAGGTCGTTTATTAAGAACAGCCATGCACCCAAGCTACATCACTGCCCTACTTGTGTTCCCGGTGCAAGCCACAGGATCCCTCAGCCGTGTGACCTTGGACAAGTCATTCTACCCTTCTGACCCTTGGTCACCTCAACTGTAAAATGAGACTGATGTCTAGGCACAAAAGTGGAAACGTATGCCTACACAAAGATTTGTGTTCAGTGTTCAAAACAGCTTTATTCGTAATAGCGACAGTCTGGAAACAGCCTAAATGTCCAGCATCTGATAGATGGCTGAGCAAACTGGTACATCCCTACAGTGGAAGGTGTCTCAGTAGTAAGGCATGAAACTACCGAGGCGCACAGCATGGATAAATCTCAAAGACATGCTGAATCAAGCCAGACACAAAAGAGTACACACTAAATGATAATATTTTAAAAATTCTAGAAAAGGCAAAATCAATCTCTACAACCAAGGCAGGTCAGTGGTTGTCCTAGAGCTTGAAATGTTCTGTATCTCTATGGTGGTGGTAGACAAGGGTTTTCACATTTGATAAAACTTATGACTTGGGCACTTAAAATGGGTAGGTTTTATTGCATGTAAAGTATATCTCAGAACTGATTTTTTTTTTTTTTAATGAGACCAAAGAAAAATACTGCTTTATTAGGACCCTTTCTATGACAGAAACCCAACTCAGGATGATCTGAGCAAAAAAGAAATGCATTGGCTCATATAGTCAGGTTAATCCAGGGGTGTATTTAGCTTCAGGCATGGCTGGATCCAGGGGCTTACTGATGTCCAGACAGCATATTCTCTCCATCTATGTGATTTTTCCTCTTTGTTGGCTTCGACCTCAGGTAGAGAACACGATGGCCACCAGCAGCTCCATCAATCTGGCAAATCCCATGAAAAACAAATGCCTCTCTCCCCATAGTTGCTACAAAACCTCCAAGGGGGAGTCTCCATGTCCATCCTGGGATCCATGCCTGCCTCTAAAGTCAGGGTGGGTGAGAGGTGATCCTCTGAAGGGGAAGAGGCATTATCAGGAGAAAGGGCCATGGACGCTGGGTAGGCAGAGCTGACAGATGGCCGTCGCATTTCCCCACATCCCCAGGGGGTGGTGGTATCGCTCATTCCTACCTCCAGCCACCTCTATAAGGGCCAGGCCTTAGGAACAGGCCCCAAACTCATTCAAGGCTCAAGCGTGCCTTTCTATGATGTCACAGGCCTGCCTGTTAGTTAGATACAAGAGTCAAAACAGAAAGCGAGCACTATCTCTTCCCCACCAGCCAAGGCAAACAGAAGGCCCTTCCTGCCTGTGTTGGGCTGTCTGCACCCAAGGAGGCTGGCGGGGGAGGGAGGAGCGCTCTGCCACAGCTACTCTGGCCCAGGCCCAGACGGAACGCCTTGGAGTTGGCATCCGGACTTGCAGGACAAACGTCAAGGAGGGGAAGGAGGCCTCCGTGGGCTCTGGGTCTCGGTGGGCCCGACCTGAGAGGAATGCAGCATCTCAAGCCTGAGCCACCATCCCTGCAGGGTCTGGCCAGGGTAGGAGGGCCAGAGAGAAGCGGAAGGAAAGGTCATCTTAGCAGAGATAAGGACGGAAGGCACCATCCAACACACTGAGACCCAAACCTTACTTCCTGAGCAGTGCAACTACATTAAGGGAGCATCTTCTCCATGCCAGACACCTCCCAGGGTTCTCTGTTGAAATGTCCTCCTGGAAGGGGTGAGAAAGGGAGCAACGACTTCATGTGTGTATTCAGAAGCCTTATATTCGGACACATTTCTACAGGGCACTATTATGCCCACCAACCAAATGAAGCAACAGACTCAGTAGTGGGGAGCTTTACCCAGGGCCCCCAGCTAAATGGCTGCCCCTGATCAGACTCCTGGGCAAAGACCTCTCCCTCCCCACTCCCCAGCTCCAGGAGCTCAAAGCTCTGGCCTCAGCCTCATCGCTCTAGGATGGGAGTTGAGCTGAGGTTACTTCTGACCAAAGTAAGCCAAGGCAGCTTAGGGCCATCTCCCAACCCAGTCCCCCAAGGAGCATGGGCAAGAAAAGCCTGAGCTGAGGTCCACCGCCCTGTTTCCCACCAAGGTGCTGGCTGAGTCTGCCTGCCCAACCATCCTGTTTTCTGGGAAGCAGGTTAAATGGATGTCATTGCCAAGAGTGGGCAGTCTGCTGCAAAACAGCTGGTGGGGCGCAGGGGGAGAGCCAGACTAGAGCCAAGGCCAACAAGGGAGGGCGTGGCCGAGGCTCAGGCCCTCATTGCCCAAGGAAGCCTGTAGGCCTGGCCCAGAACTGCTGGGCTCTGGGAAAGCAGTGTTCTCAGCTCCAGGCTCCACCCATCATGTTTGAGGCAGGCTGGCCCTCCAGCTCTGCAGACTGGCCCAGGAACAGCCCACTGCTTCCTGGAGCTCACAATGCGCCTGCCCATGAGTTCTCTGCACTGGCAGCCTGCCCAGGTGGCCCTCCAGCCAGGCTCCTGGAGGCTAGCTCTGTAGGAAAGAGGCAGGGGCAGGGACAGCCTTCTGGAGACCTAGGCACCCCCAGCAGGGGTCCTGACCCTGAGGGCTGCCAGCTCAGAATGGGGCCCAGATGAGCAAGCCCCAGGCAGGCTGGGCTCCTTCCTGGACACCTCTATCCAGGCAAGGAGCAGGGAACCGGGGGCCTCTGCCAACCCCCCAGCTGCGCCACCTAGGCCACTCCTCTGGCATGTTCTGAAAATGGGGTTAAATCTTGCCCTGCCCAGAACTGGGATCCCAGGCCACATGGCAGGCTGAATGGGGGCAGCTGTGGGGGGCATGCCGGCCAGGTGCACACTCATATCAGGAAGACCTAGGGACAGGAACCCAGCCTCCCTGGGGTGCAGATACCTCCTCTATGAGACAGTAGCACCCACCCACTCACCTCCGGTTACTAGATGACCAAAGGCTTCAGTATTAGTAAGCATCATGATATGCTTGTTAGGACCATGTGCTCATTATAAGTAATTATGACCGAAACCACTGGCCTCAGGAGCCAGAAGCTACAGCGCTGAACCCCAGCTCTGCCACATCCTAGCTGCGTCTTCCAGTGAGGCTCCTGGTCACTTGCGCCTCAGCCCAGCCTATACAATGGGGATCCAAAGAGGACTCTGAGCTGCAGAGGAAGTATCGTACATGAAACTCGGCCAGTTGCCAATGGTCACCTCTCCTCGATCAGACTCTGAAGGCAGAGCCACAAGAATCTTCCAGCTCTAACATGTGGCCATGTAGTCGGAGAGTTCTCCCGAGGAACAGCAGAGATACCAGTCCCTAGGTGCACTCTGCCCCCCATCCCTGGCAACCCCGGATCCAACCTGCCTTTCTGGGGAGGGACAGGCACTGACATTTGCAGAAGGCTCCCCAGATTCTGAGTGTCACCAGAGTCGAGAAGCAGTGCCGCAGCTCACTTGGAGATCCAACAGGACAAAGCCTGCAGTTCCAGCCTCCTCACCAACTTCATCAATCTTGGTTCAGAGGAGAGACCTAGGGTGGCTCCATTACCCGCCACCCGCCTGAGAGTTCTGAGCTTCCTGGCTGCAGGCCATCGGCCCATCGCACTTGGCAGAAAGAAAAAAAGAGACTCTGGCTCCCAAGGGCACAGGGCCATGGCTCAAATGGGTTATAAGCCTCACGCCTTTTAAAAGCCCCAATCCTGCTAACTGGGCGGGGGTGTTATGCACATAGGGGAAAAGTGCTGGAAGGATCTATTTCATTAGCAGACATTATCTCTAGGCATGGGCATTTTTATAAGCCTTTTCATCCTTCTGTATTTTGAAATGCTCTACAGTGGAAGGCGGTTCTTTTATAGTTGGGGGAGAAAACAGTACTCAGCTTTATTTTTCATGTAGGACCTTTTTTAAAAAATTGATTTTTTTGGGGGGGGGACAAGTGTTCTGTGTAAAGGAGGAGGAACACACTCAGGAATAAGGTGTGAGGGGGATGGAAGGGCAGGGCAAAGGGGCCTCAGGGAGGGACAGTTGATTTAAAGTTAGCAAACAATTAGCTATGAGGAATGACCAAGCACCCTATGACCATTGTAGGTGGTGAGAATCTCATGTCGCAAAAGCCCCATCCACCTCTTTCCAAGCAGCGAGAAACATCACTCTGTACCTTGCCCCCCACCCCCAACCTCACGTGAACCTTTACCTTGACGCTGTCCCTTCTCCTGGGCAGAAGAATGCTGAGGCTCCTGAGCAAACCCAGCCCTTTAAAAATGGTCTCTGGGAGAGCCTAGGGAGCCAGGGTCCAGGCTGGGCGGAAGGATGATCATGCTGTCAGGGTCCTGCAAACAGCCATCTTCTCTGGTGACGGGAGCTTGTGAGTCTGCGCCTGGAAACCCAAGAAATACCTAGAGGATTAATTTCCCTTGCTGACCTGTGAGGTCGACGAGCCCTGGGGTGGACCCCAGGAGCTCAGAGTACTGCTTGCTGCCTGTTCGCCTCCCTGTCTGTCCATGCACGGGCAGGCCACCTGCTCAGCCTCAGCCGGGGGGCAGAGGGTCGGGGGAAGACTCTGTTGCTTTGGGATCTGGGGACATTCTTGCGGACTGGCGTTCCTGCGTTGAGGGGGACATGTCACAAATTTGGTATTTCTTCTTGACAACCCCCCAGTAAGCAACCCTAAATCCACTCAAGACAAGGCCTTGGCTCAGCCAACATATCTGTGGGGTAGGCTGGAAAAATGGGATAGAGAACATCCAGCCAAGAAAAAGCAAGCTCCCAGGGCACAGCGGGGGTTGGCGGGGAGAAGCCCTTTGAATCTCCCGGGGAGTGTATTTTCAAAATGGCTCTCAGGGAGTGAGCTGGGCTCCCTCTGTTTTAAAACATAGTACAACTTCCTGCCCCTAAACAGTTCCACCTTCTCAGGAGAGGAGAGTATCCGGGCAAGCCCAACACTGCTGCTCTTGACATAACTGGCCCGAAAGGCGCCCATCCTTGGGCCCCACACATGCAGCCGGGCTCCCAGAACCTTCACCACACACAAACTGGGGAGACTCTGTATTCTCCTGAGTTCCAATCTGCGCAGGACTAGCTCAATGCTCGGCCTTCCCTAATCCTCCACCAAAAAAAAAAAAAAAAAAAAATTGTAAAAATATATGCAAATCAATGCACCGTCCCAACAGAATTGTTTTAATAATTCCCTCTCACTTCAAGAGGATGGGGGAGGACATCCCAGTTGGCCCCCAGGAAGCCCTTCCTGTCCCAGACCGGCCAGGTGGGCGAGGAGGGGTGGCTTGGCGGCCCGATGCACACTGCAAGAACAATAAGGATTTTTAGGGGCATTATGACTGAGTCAGAAAACACAGCTGCCCCTGAAAGTCCCTCATTTTTCTTGCTGTCCTTGAACAGTCTCCAGGTAAGTAAGCAGTCCACCGGCTGGCCCAGGGGAGCCGAGGTGGAGATGGCTGACCCTCACCTGACCCTTGAAGGCTCTGTGGCCGGTAGGGTAGCTGCTGGGTCCCTACCGTGGCACGACCCTCCCCCAGGTGTGGCCTGGCGGGTGGCCAGCCTCACTGCCCCACAGCATGTCCAGGAATGAGCAGCCTTTGCTCACGCCGAGCCAACTCTAAACCCAGCGCTTTCTGCCCCCAGAGAGCAGTGGACCGGAACGCACAGGAATCCCAAGTGGCCGAGCGCAGATCCAAGAACCAGGGAATGCGGTTAAGACCTGGGAGAAGGGTCATCTACCTGGCCCTTGTCGTCCCCTGTGGGGCGTGGACCCGTCTTGTGGAGACTGAGCTCCTGACAAGCCGAGGGAAAGTCACAGGCCTGACGTGGGATGGGAACGTGCAATGGGAACACAGGCGAGTCAGCTCCAGACTTCCTGGGAGGCCAGGCTGGGTCCCGGTAGAGAGGAGAGTATGGGGCGGGGGGAGGTCATAGTGGCTCGACTCCTAAAGCCCTCTTGAAGAACAGCTGAGAGACCCAAGACTCGAAGGGTCAGAGGGGACCTGAGCTCTGGTTCCACTCCCTCCAGCAGCCATGGCTTTGGTGACCCTGTCTCTAAAATGGGCCCAACAGGAACTAAGCTCCCACCATCTCTCCCCTTCCAGAGGCAATAAGAGAATTTCAGCTCTCTTCTAGGAACCAAAGGGTCAGCTCCTGAAAAGCCGACAGTCACTGGCCCTCTGTCCCTGGTGGGAGGTAAGAAGGTGCAGCATGTGAGACCCAGCACGCCGTGGGGGAGCTGCTGTGTGAACGGCGGGCTCTGTGTAGCCTTCCCCTGCTCTAGCACTTTCTGCCCACTTCCTCGGAGGTGGGTTCTGGAAGAGGCAACAGCATCAGGCGGGCCCGAGTCAGGAACACAGGTCCCCGAGCCCTACAAACACACCCTATGATGGGCAAAGACAGCTGGTATGTCCCGGATGGTTTTCAGGTTCAAATCGACCAGCTGACAGGCTCTGCTGGGAAGCGCAGATGGGCAGAAACTAGGGGTGTGAGGGGGTGGTCAGAAAGTGGCCAAGAAGGCGAGAGGATGGTGACCCCCTTTCTTTTCTTATGAGAGGATGAAAAGGGCTTCCAGAATCAGAGCCTGGTTTACAGAAGGATGAGCCCTCTGCCCCCGCCCCCCCCCCCCAGTCTGGGCAGGCCTCTGGGGCAGCAGAGGCTCCCCTCCACAGACCCTGGGCATTTGACTCCTCGGAACCTCGTGGTGCAGAATGCCACCTATCCATGGCTAACTTGTGCCCTGAAGCCAGGCCATTCCAGCCAGGGCCCCAGCTCAGCTGGAACCTGCCCCACCCAGCCTGATGCGCACGCACCCCTTGGGGGGCCTGTCATCAGTTGTGCTGTGTGGCCCCGCTGTGGTGAAAACAGACCCAGTGCCACGCTGTTTACTTGCTGTGTGACCGTGTATAAGTTACCCAGCTTCTCTGTGCCTTGGCTTCCACATCTGTGAACAGGAATAAGCAGCCTACTTTGCAGGGTGGCATGAGGACCGAAGGGAAGTATACAAAGCACTTAGCGGGTTCCTGACAGAAGTGTATCACCCTCTCTGGGTCACCAAAGCAGTTTCCCCCTTCCCCTCAGACCCCCAAGGGTGGGCGCTGGGCCAGGACCCCGTGGAAGTTGCCAAAGACTCATGTCTTGGAGAATTCCTCCCCGCCGGGAAGAGCAATCGGGATGGAGGTCCGGGCACAGACCTGGCTGCCCCCGTGAGCACGAGGGCTGTGCCTTCGCCCCACACCACAGGTCCTTCCTTGTTCCGACCGAGAGGACGTATGCCCAGAAACCCAGCCGCCAGGCCATAGCCTCACCCTCGCCCGACTATGTTATGACAACTGTCCTCTTGCCCACAGTCTTCTGCCCTAACCAACATCACAGCCAAACGCTCCTCTGGCAAAACCCAAGCCATCCCCCACACACGAGGACCGAAGCCATCTGAACTATCCGATGACACAACTGCATCGGGCTTGGCCCGCTCAGAAGCCCCAGCCTGCAGTCTGTGCAACTTCTGTGTGAGCCGGTCCTGCCGCCTCCTGGCTCCACGGGGGATGGAGCGAGAGGGTGAGACCAGCTCCTGGCTTCGCAGCCACAGAACCTTTGCTGGGCTGTCCAAACCCTCTGCGCTTCAGTCGGCTCTTCTGCAAGATCCGGGTAACTACCTGTTTCAGGGGCGGCTGGGAGGATTGAAGTTCATGCCCGTCAGAGGCTTAGAACTCTGCCTGGCACAAAGCATTCCATCGGGGTGAGCCATCCTGATCCACCCCCTGCCGTGTTCTTCTAGACTCAGCTTCCCTCTTCTGGGTGACCTTTCCTGCCCCTGGCCACGTTCTTTCTTTCTCCCTGCTCCCCCTGGGCCCCCGCTTGAGAAGCTGCTTTACCCACTGGCCCCTGGCAGCACGGTCCTAAAACCACATACGTCCCAGTCACACGCACGCATCACCAGTGGTGGCTCTGGGGGCCCAGTCTTCACTGCAGACAGGCTCCTTGCGTGATGCTTGGGGACACCCGAGCTTAAGAACCACCGCTCAGGCCATCCACTCACCATGGGGCAGGCAGTGGGGTCGGGGTGGGGGGCTGCCCCGGGTTGTGGCCAGAGGACGCCCCCCAGCCGTGCTAGGCATGTGAAAGTGACCCACTTGGGCATGGCTGACAGCGGAGCTCACCCATTCCTGGTCCTGGGGCCTTCCCTGAGCCTGGCCCGTGCTGATCACACATTGATGACCGAGGGCCTGCGCCACCCCCACCCCGCTGCTGGGGGCTGAAAAGCCACCCAGGCTCTCAGACAAGCTGCAGAGTGAAGAGCTCCACGCTGAATGTGGCGTCCCTAAAATAGCCAGCAACCCACAAAACCATGGTGGAAAGAAAAAGAAAAGCCAACCAAGAGTTATCAGCCCTTGTTTGGAATTTGCTTCAGAAAGAAAATATGTGCCAGTCCCACCCTGACGAGGGAAGGAAGTGGTCAGAGGGCAACAGTCCTGAAATGTCTTGGGGGAACCCCTCCTCTGGAGAAGCTACTGAGCACACAGACAGGGATGCTGGGGCCCGCGGCAGGGGCTGGCTGAGGCAGTCTGGCCCTAGGGCCTGGAGAGGCCAAGCACACTTCAAGTCAGGGGCCAATCTTCCCTGGCAGAGCGAGGTGCGTCAGGCCAGGTAGAGGGATGCTGGTGCTCCAACTTAGGGAGTGGGCTCTTGCAGGCCCTCCTTCCAGCATCTACCCAGTCAGCCCCAGGACAGCTGCTCTGGAGGCGCGAGCCCGAGGGCTCCACTGGACCAGAACCTCTGCTGCAGCAGAAAGCCGCCTTGGATTCGCTGGCCCCATCCGCCCTTGCTGGCTGTTCACAGGCTGGGATGAACAAAGCCAGGAGACCTGAAACTCATCCATCAGAGTCCCTGGGTTTACAATAACCCATCTCTCTCAGCCAGAAATTCTTTTGCTAAGAACACCTCAGCTCCTAAATGCTTACACTCACCCCTTCAGCTCCCCACCACCCCCAAACTCTCCAGCCCTGCCTAGCCTGATGCCGATCAGCCAGTGTGCCTTGGGGTTGGCTCGGCCCCCCGCCCCGCCCCCCGCCAAAAAACAAACAAACAAACCTCCTCAGTGAGTGGAGGTCCAAGCGCCCCTGGGCAAGGCTGGCCCGGAGCCTGAATGCATCTGTCCACACAGATACCCACTGCTACTAATGAGGCTGGTCCAGGGAGGCAGCGCCCTCCTCTCGTCCACAGCTCCACACCATCTGGAGGAGCCAAAGCCAGGCGTGGGTCGGTCATCAGAGCCACAACTTTTCTCTCTTTAAGGGAGACTCCACGGGGCAGGGAAACAAGACAAGCAGAGAAGGCATGCAGACAGCTCAGCTAACAGTATGGAAAAGAGTCTCCCTTTAAAGATGCATTGATCCTTCTCACGGGAGTTGGCGGACTGTGGGCCCGTGGGCCAAACCCAGCTCACCCCTTGTTTTTATATCTAAAGTTTTATTACAACACAGGTGCACTCATTCAGGTAGCATCTATGACTGCTTTCACACCGCAACAGAAGAGTCGAGTTCCCACAGAGAGTAACCCTATTTGTGCCCTCACAGGGAAAGTTCGCTGACGCCGGCTTCTGGTGAGTATTCACTCAGTACCCAGTATGCTCCAGAGAGAACACAACAGTGAGCAAAACCTCTGGGCCCTCATGGGGTTTAAGGCCTGGTGAGGGAAGGGCTCTGAGGACCGTGAGGCCTGCGGCTTGGGTGTGCTGAAGGAGAAACACGCCCCAGAAAGGCTGGGGCTCTAGCCCCGGCCTCCCGCACAGAGCTGCACTCTCCCCTCTGGAGCCCTCAGACCGTATGTATTTCAGAATTTTCCAGGGTTTAAAAAGGTCACGAGGTGCACGTACCGCCTGTTTGGCCACACCCCAGCAGGGCAGCACCCCTAATTAAACACATCCATATCTCTGCAGTGAAACCCACGGACATTCACGCTTTCCGAGAGAAATAGAGACTCTCACCGTCTCAAGTCCGTGTGGGTCAGGCTTTCCCATGAAATTAGTTATAACAAACTTTCGGTTTGCGGTTTTTTTTGGCGTTCAGAATTCCAGGTAAGGACCGGGAGCCTGCACCCGTGAAGGGCTAAAAATGACAAAAGCTGGGTCCCAGCTTCATTCCCCGCCGTTGGCTGGAGGTCCCCCCACCCCCCCCGCAGACTGCCCCCGTGGCCACCAGGCACACACGAGGCATGCCGAGAACACGGACTGAATGAACTATCACCAGAACTTCTTTCCTCAAAGAACAGCCACTAACATTTCTGCTGACAAATATCAAAAAGCTCTGCCTTCATCAACCCGCTCTACTGTCAGGAGCAGAGAGAAGCTGACATAGATGAATAATTTTCCAACTCCATTTACCTGAGATAAGGAAAATGAAACTCTTATCTGGACTCTGTTGCTGCCTCCTGGGCAGGTACACGAGGTGTTTTGTGGGGAGCAGGTGAGGGGGTGGTAGCCAAAACTGAAAACACATGATTTTTTTTTCCCCCTGCGGGTACTTGCTCCGAACCTCCCTGTGGCTAAAGTTCCATTTGGAAATCTACAATAATTTATCTCATCACAAGTTCCCAACAGCTAATTAGAAAAATGTACTAATTAGGTAATAATCTGGTTTCAGATGTTTTAATTATATTCCTTTGGAGAAGCAAAAAAAAAAAAAACCCACTATGTATTTTTATGTATATATAATTTAATAGCACTTCTTCCAGAGTGTAAAACACCCAGAAAGTCTAAATTATTAGTGTGAAAAACCAAAAACCTCAAACCTTACGACAGTCATACCGGAAGAATATTTTAATACCCATTATCTATAAACAGTGCAATCATCTACAAAATGCAGTGCTTCTGCAGTAAAGGGTGATAACTGGAAAATATTTCAGCAATAACTCCCATCAGCTGTCCTGGAATTAAATGGATTTCCCCCCTTTTCACGCAACAGGGTTTCGGCATTCTGAAATGTCATACCCTCTTGTTTCTTAACAGAGCACTCCTACAAATGACTCCCAGAAATTTCCTCATCGCCTGAGATTTCTAAACCCCAAATTGGGAAAGAGGTCCTGGGCTCTACTGATGAGCTCTGCCTAACCCGGCTGTGGGCGGATTTCTAGGAGGGGTTTTACTCCGCGATTGGGAAACACGTTGAGCCTGACAAAACGTCTGGGGTAAGAAGGTGAGAGGGGTTGCTGGCGCGGAAGGGGGTCTGCACGCTGGAGAGCGCCCTGGACAGGGCATCACTCCCGAAGCCGACCGCCTGTAGGGGCGTGGCCAGCGGCCGTGGGCGGGGCCAGGCCAACCCTCCCAACCAACCAAAGCTGCCTGTGGCCTCCAGGACTATATTTAGTCAGGGCTGACTGCCCTTCAGGGGGAGGGGCTTGGGGAGGCTGAGCACTGCCACCTGTGAGCACCAGCACCCGCACGCAGCCCTGCCACCGCGATGCAGACGTGCTGCGACAGCACGACTCCTGGTGGAGAGGACGCAGGCATCCTCTCTGGCAGTTCCCCCAGGCCTCGGCAGGGCACATGCTGCCCATCTGACAAATACCGTTTGCCCGACAAGGAGGGACCATGCCGGGCACGCATGGCCTGGGCACAGGCGGGGCTGCCCAGAGCACCAGGGGCCCGCACTGACATGGGCCACTCTAGTTTCACTTTCCTATCTTCATCCTGAGCCACCTCTCACCCTAATGCAAGAAAATATCCTTTGAATGCCAAGAGAGAAAGATCCTCAAAAATGTTCCTTGTCATTTTCCCTTTTTTTTTTTTTTTTCCCCGAGGACACGGTTTTCCTCTGAAGACCCGGTAACAGGCTTTGGTGAAAACCCCAACTGCGTAACTTCAGTCCCCCGGGCTGTTCAGCTCTAATATGATTACACATCTAAATGCAATAAACGGGGCAAAGTGGTATTATTTTTCTGGGAAAAACCAACATCATAAAAGGGTCTTTATTGAATCAAGGGCCCAAGAACTGTTCTCTTGCCTAATTATGGCTCCCCAGTGAACGAGGCTGGGTTTCCAGGCAGGAGTCCTCACAACTCCCCAGCCCAAAGGGCAATGGGATATTTGTCACAACTTGTCTAATTACAAAATCCACCGAAAGGACCAAAGGGAGGATGCCAAGGTAGGTTGACAGCAGCCCCTTCCCCCACTTGGGTGCTGGAGATGGGGAGCTGGTTCTCCAACCTACTTCTGTTATAAGGAGCAGCCCCCCTGCTCCATCCCCACCCCTCACATTCAAGTCAGGATCCTGGACCCTGCCCCTTTCCACTGTCACTGCTTAAGTGGTTTTCCAGCATCCAGCACTGCCCCTCTCTATCCTCATCAATATAGAAAGGGCCCATTGTCGAAATGTGGTATTTTGCCAGATGGTTTAACATTCAGTGACTTGGCCAAGGTTAGTGTGCATCCAGAACTGACGGACAATGAACGCTTGCTATCACCAGACACAGAAGGAGGCTCAGAGGCAGGGAAAGAGGGAGACTCAGGCCAGGGGAGGGTGAACCCTCCACACGGACCGGCTGGGAGCAAGTGGTCTGGTTGACTTTTCTCAGATATACAGTGGTCTGGCCAGGCAAGTTGGAGACTAACATTTTTGCTCATATGCAAGTCCTGCTTCCAAGTATCTGTTTAATCGCCCTCAAAAGTTCCAAGAGCAGAGACACATTTTTTTTTTCATGTTTTTAAGCTCACCACAGCAAGCTCTGCGGGAAGGGATTCAAGAGAATGTTATCTCGACTCTCCTACTAACCTGTCTCTTCAAATAGGCTGGAGCACAGGGATTGCATGAGCCTACCCCTGGCAGAGTCAGAGACATTCCCCCACCCCACCAGGGTGTACCCAGAACGTCTCCCTGAAGAAGCAACGACTTGCTTTTCTGCCCCCACCCCCACCCCCAGCAAGGATTTGGCTTTTCTCCCAATATTTTCTCCCCAGATATTAAGCCAGCAAGCAGTTTGCAAGGCTCCGGTCGTCTTTCCTTGATCTCACTGGGGTTTCTTCACTGGCCCCACAGGTCCTGGGATGAACTATGGTGTCACTTGAGAACAGCTACATGTACTCCCCTCCCACCATGCACCCAAGAGGCCTTTCACACACGTGTTCTCATTTGATCCTCTGATCAAACAGAGTAGGCGTGTGTCATCACAGCCAGGAAAACTGAGTCCCAAGAAGGCATGTCACTGGTCCAAAGTCACTCATAGCTAGTCCATGGGAGAGCCTGGTTTCCAACTGCAAAGCCTACGCCCTTTTGCCAATGCCTGCCTTCAGCAGGAAAGGATTTTGTCTTCCACCAATCTCTGGAAAGCCAGGTGCCATCAGCAGATAAGCAGGAATGCCACTTCCTTGTGTTTAGGAAGAGTGGGGGAGGTCTACCTTGCAAAGGACACGGAGAGAGAACACTGAAGACCAGAATGAAAGCCTCCGTCACCAAAAAGGAGAAGCTAGTTTTTCCCTTGAACCCCACACCCCCCAGGGCAGAAATCCAGTGAGAGGAAGTGAGTTTCATGAGAATGAACCACAAAGTCTTCACAGACTGATCCAAATTTCCCAGCTGCACATCTCTGCGTCCCTTCCCCACCCCTCCCAACCGCAGCCCCAGGTTCCAACCTTGTACCCTCCTCTGTGCCTCCTGGCTCAGAATCGTGGAAGAGACGTTAAGGCTACCAGGGGGGTACGCTGAATTCAGTCCAATTTCCCCCCCCATGGACAGAGAAGGGGACGCTCACACCCGGAGTGGCAGAGATTAAGATCAGGAGGTGGTTCTTTCCACATAGCACCTCCCTCCCCAGTTCTCCTGGACAGCAAACACAAGGGGTCTGGCTACAGGGCGATTTCAAAATTCCCCAGATCTTGCCAAAGGGAGGAGGGAGGGAGCTGCACAGTGGGTGAGAAGTCACCTGCTCTGGGGCTGTCCGTGAGCCCAGGCCACTGCATCTGTGAGCCCAGGGCACTGCACGAAGGCCTCTAAAGCACTGAAAAGATTCTGGTCTCTCTCAATCACTGGTTTGAAATTCAAAATTGAAACATTACTGAGCCATAAAAAAAAAAAAAGTATAAGGAAGTCCAACAAAATTCTGATTTTTATTTCCCGTGTTGATTACCCTGCAGTGTATTCTGAATATCAACTTATTTCTTTCCACCACCACCCCCACTTTGATTCCATACCCTGCTTCACTGATCCCACCAGAGTGCATTTAGCGAGCCCACTGGGTCAACGAGCCAACAAGCCAAAAGCAGCTGTGGCCGTTCATCCTTCCTGGGGCCCTTCCATGAAATGTGCTCAGCATCAGAACCAGAGTCTTCGGGCCTTTCAGGCTGGAGGTACTGCAGAGCAGGTGTTCGAAGTGGCCACATCGGCACATCCAGGGTACTCTAAGACTCTGTGCTGCCTAATCCAGCTCCATCCACCTCCCATTCCACAGCTCATGCTTGCTGGCTCCCACCTGGGAAGCCCTACTACACCCAGCCATGAAATGCTGGGAAAGACTCTCCCCCTCTGAGCCTCAGCCTCATCAGGTACAAGAGGACTCAACGATACCACTCAGTTGCTCTCAGAGCTGGAGGATAAATCCCAGTGGGCAGCCAGGGACCATGCCCGTATAACCCTAGGCGGGCCCCGGCCCCTACACATGGTTGGTAGACAAGAAAGCCTGAGGGGGGCGGGCGGTTCCCAGGCATTATCCCTACTTTAGGATTACAAAGCTGCTGTTCCCAGCGGGTTAAGTAACTTGCCCAAGGTTACATGTTAGACAGCAATAGAGACAACCTTCCAACCCACCAGACCCACCAGACCCACCAGCCTGAGGTCTCAATCACTCTGCACCCTTCTCAACTGACATGTATGCGGATTCCAAATAAGAGAGCGGAGGAGACGAGCACCAGTCAAAGGTCCACTGGTGTGTACCAGGCACTGAACCTCCATTTTTCCTATAAGCCTCACCACGAAGTGACGATGTAGGTAGCAACTCTCATTCACAAAGGAAGAAATGGGCACAGAGAAGTTACTGGTCCAAGGTAAGTGGCAGTTAGGACTCCCAACTCAAGCCCGTCTGGACCCAAGGTCTGTCTTCATGGCCCTCACACTAGGCTGCTTCGAGAAAAACCCAAGCTGACCTCTTGCTTCCGAGACAACTCTTTCATGAACGTGTCACAGATTAGAAGCGCTGCTCATTTGTGTAGAAGAACAGAGACAGGCCGGTTACCGTTGTGTTGAGAGAGCCGCAGATGACCTGGCAGCAAAATCCACTCCGTGCGGGAGTGAGGGCCACACAAAGCGCAAAGCAGGGGACAGAATCCTGACCTTTGCCGGGGGGGGGGGGGTGGTCACAAAGCTCAGCTTTTGGGCAAAGGCACGGGAAGGAGACTTGGGGAAGCAGCTCAGAGGCCACTCCCAGGGACGGCCACCCGGGAAACCCTAGAGGTATTTCTAAGTATCCGAACTTCAGAGCTGCTAGTACATTGAGGGCAAAGATGAGAGGGCTGGGTTCTCCCAACGCTTCCTTTGCCAATCCGATCCTGCTGGAAAAAATGGATCTTTAATCTTTCATAGATTGGGATTTGATTTTTCTTAAAAAAAAAAAAAAGGGGGAGCTACAAGGGCGAGGTTAATTATTCACCAGGCTGCAATCTACTTAAGAGTTGAGGGAATACAAGTTTCCTCCCAGGAGGCAGGACCAGGAGTCCAGCTGGATTTTAAGTCTTCCCTGGTCTCCCTAGGGGTCTGGTTGAAACCCTTCCCTCCCACCAGCTTTCCACCTTGCATTTAGCTGCTTCCAGAAGACTGCTCCAAGACACACAAGTCTGCCCATGTCAGTCACTTTCCCTACGGAGACAAGAGGTACCCGGCTAACAGGGATGGAACCGGGGGCAGTGGGGGGGGAGGGTGGCATCTGTTTCAGGAAACTATGAGAATTCAAAAGGGACAGAAAAATCAAAAGGCTCTCAACCAAAGACCGATTCCTAAATACAACGGCTTAAATCAAAGCAAAATCAGCTGCTGGAGGCCAAGCCAGCCCACTGTGTTGCGGATTCAGTCACACTTTGCAAAGGAAAAATCCCAAGAAGGAAAAACGTAATCACTCACTTCCCCCAAAGCAATGAAGCACTAAGGCATTTCCTAAAAATCCTTAAAACCCAGGTCAGCCCTAACTATGCTGGAGGGAAAACTGCCAGCCACCTGAACCAGGCCAGGGAGGCCGGGGACACTGCCGGCTCCTTATGCTTTATTCCCAGGATTTATGTCCCCGATCCCCGTGTCTGTCCCCTCCAGGGTGGGTGCAAATCAGCCAACTCGGCCTGCTTTTCCCCATCCCATCACTCCAGCCCAGTTCTGTGACCACATAACATCCTGGAGATTTCCACTTCATTTAGTTTAAGATACTCATTCTCAGGGCCAGGAGAGGCATGGGTTCAAAGGGAGAACTCTGTTTTCCCAACCTGGGTCAGTACTCTGAAGAAGAGACCGTTTTTCTTAAATAGGACAAGGCCTCCAGGGGAAGGTGCCACCAGCCTCCTCCTAGACTGTTTTGCCTCAAAACTGAGAATTTGTTAAGATACTTGTGCATTTAGATACATGACCAAACAAAACTTTTCCCATAATTGTGGTATCTGTGCTTACACGCACTAGGGCATGCAGGACAAAGCTCACACTTGAAAACACACAGACCAACTGCAGTGGCAAGGCTGTGCCCCCTCCTGGACTCACCGGCCCAACCTTGCTTCAGGGACCCCACAGCCCATGGGGCTCCCCTTCACATACCTGACCACCCCCTTCAGGCCCCCACACGGCCACCAAAACACCGATAGAGGCTACCCTGGGTTCCTGCAAAGTCGACTCTATACTAAGCCCACAGAAGCCTGTGGAAAAACCTTCCAGATGGGGTCCCCGCACAACTTCCAGAAAGGTGGGCCAACCTGGCTGAGCTGCTTTCTCCCTCACCCTCCTCCTGCTTCTAGAAAACTCTCCAGTTTTCCAAAGCCAGGTGGAAGGGGGGCCCAAGGTGCCCTGTTTTGTCAGCTTGCCCTTCACACAGTTCAGGTCACCTCACCGCGAGTTCCCAAATGTTTTTCCAAGGCCCCCGCGGCCAAGATAGAGAAAACACAAATAAACACAAATAAACACAAAGTTCCAACACCCAACAAACTCGAGGTTTCCGGGGCTGGTGGGCTTTTTTCTTTTGGGGGGCTAGAACAAAGTGGGCAGAAGATTTAAGAAGCATAAAACTTGAGGACTCGGGCGGTCAACATTACGTTGCATAGATCAGGGAACAAAAGAACACTCCCACAAAGACGCATCTTTAAAGAAACGGTGGTGGAGCGGAGCGGAGCGGCAGGGGCTAAACCCCCCACATCCCATCCCATCTTCCCAGGGACAACTCCAGAAATCGGGTGATGCTCCCCACTTCCAAGCTCAAGGTAGCCGCCCTGGAAAGCGCGGCAGGACAAGCCCTAATGCGCTAATGCGCGTGGGGAGCTGAGGAGCAGGAGGCTGTCTCTCCCCGACTCCACGTCCGCCCGGGCGCGAACCGGCTCCACCCCAAGAACACGGACCCGACACCGACTGCACACAGTGACCGACTTAAAGTTCTGAGCACGTTCCCACTCTTCCTGCGAAGCACTGGGATCCCTCGAATCTGCCCAGAGAGCCCGCGCCGAGCGCCCCTTGCCACCCCCGCTCCAGTGTGGTCCCGGGAGGTGGCCGGGCCCCGGCAGGGATCCACGCTCCCGCCTGGGCGCTGAGCTCCTGCCGTGCCGGCCTGGAGCTTGGAAGAAGCCGCCGGTCCTGGGGGCCGAGGACTGGGACTTTGTAGGCCAGTTGAACCGACACCCTCATCTCGCCCGCAAAGACCCAGCCCTCAGCTCCCCCGCGTCTCCGAGTTCGGGGTGCGGGCGCGTCCCCGACGGGCTCCCTCGGGCTGGATCTCGCCCGCTTTCCAAGGCGCTCTGCTCGGCGGAGGCTCTGGGTTTCCCCCAAGCGGCGTCCGCCAAAGAAGGCACCCGCCCCGCCCGACCTCGGCCCGCAGGCTCCGAAACCAGCCCCCGGAAGGGTTACACGACGTTCGGGGCCGCGGCTTCCAGGCCACCGCGGCGCAGGCCGAGGGACAGTGCTGGGCGTGGGGGAGGTGTGGGGACCAAGCCTTCCCCGACCCCGCACCCCCAAGCGAGAACGCTAGAGTTACACGCCCAGAAACTTCGCCACGATCCCACGCCGCGCCCCCGAGGCCCAGCTCCGCGCCGCCTCGGTTACCTGCGCTCAGATCCGTGGGGGCGCAGGGCCGGGGCTGAGCCGCGGGCGGAGTGCCTCCCACCGTAGGCCGCGCCTTCCCGCACCGCCGAGCCCGTGTCGCCGCCGCCGGGGGTCGGGGAAGTAGCTGCGAGCCGGGCCCTGCACCCCGACGTCCCGGATGCCCCGCGCGCGGGCCGGGCCGGGAGCCGGGGCCTCGCTCAACCTGCCCGGACCTGGGGGCCGCCGCAGCCCCTCTCCCCAAGGAGCGCGAGCCCGGCGCTGCGGGGAACGGGGCGGCGAGACCCCTCGAAAGTTGGGGGAGTTCCGCTCGCTCGCTCTCTTGCGCGGCCCTAGCTAGCTCCACGTGCTGGTGACACATCAGGAAGGCTGCGCGCCCCGCGGCTCCCGGCGGGCGGACGCGGCCAGCGCCCGGCCGCCCCGCCTCCCGGACGGCGCCCCGCCCCGGCCCGCCCTCCGCCCGCCCCTCGGCGGCACCGCCCCCGGCCGCGGCGCCCGCTCTGGGCTGCGGCACCGGCGGGAAGACACCGGGCCGGGGTGGGGTGGGGTGGGGAGGGCAGGGCAGGGGAGGGGAGGGGGGCGGCGGTGGCCTGGGCGCCCCTCTCCCGGGCTGCCTGAGCCGCGCCGGGGGGTCGAGTCCGGACGCGAGCGGCCCGACTCGACAGTTTCGAGTGCCTTCCTCCCAGTCACGCAGCCCTTCCCGCCCCCGAGCTCCAGTAATTTTCCCTTTTCCTCCTCTGACCGGTCCGAGTTGCTGCCGGCGCGTCCTCCCGCGAAGGCCGGCGCGGAGAGCCCCCTGCCGGCCACGCTGCTCCTAGGCCGCGTCCCCGCCCGGGTGGAGCTCTTCTCCGGCTGGCCTCAACCTCCCCATTTGGAACCTGGAGCCATCCAGGCGCTTCCTGCGGCCTTTGGGAGCCAACCAAGATAATAAATGTAAAGCGCCAAGCGCAATGGTAACCAGCAGCGTGCTCTGTTGAGATGTTAATTTTGTGTTTCCGACCTGTCCCGTACCCCCGCCCCCCTTCCAGTTGCCTGCGGACAAGCTCTTTTACTGGCTGTGCTTTCTGAAAACCTGAGCTCCTTTAGGGGGACTGTGGGGAGCAAGGGTGGTAGAGAAAAGCTGAGAGGCCCAAAGAGAGCTTTCCCAAGATTGGAGAGGGGTGAGAAGTCAGTGGAATCCCCTTTGGGGGACCTGCTGACCCACTCTAGAGACGCCAGGACGTCGGGGAGTAACTGCGTGTCTCTTCTGAGAGCCCTCTGGGGCGTCCATGGGCCTCGGCCAAGATGCCCAACCTCAAGATGGCCAGAATGCTGGAGAAGCCCAAATCACCGCTGAGATGGCGTCCCCCCCTCCCTGTGCCCGCTTCTCTTCAGATGGAGCTGGAGTCTGATTTAAAGAAAATCATGAGACCTACCTGTTTGTGGCCTCATATAAACATTGGCTATGTTCCTGTCTTCTCTTTCCTGGCCTCACCAGCCCAAAATAGGAAGTGGAGTGCTTTACCCCACGCAGGGGAGATTCCAGAACTGGCCAGACAGATATGCAGGAGCAGGTGCTCCCAGGAGAGAGCGGCTCTGGGAGGGACAGAGGGCAGATGGCGGCCAGGCGCAGGCAGAGGCGCCCAGTGCCGGGGCAGGGTAAGCCGCTGGCCCCAAGGTCTGTAATCCCCATTTTGTGGGAGTCTAGGATTAGAAGGGAAGAAAGAGGAAGATGCCCTGACATTGCTGGTGATGCTGCCCGTGCTAGAGGGGGGCTGGGGTTCATGCTCTGCTTTTTCTTCCCCTTTTATTGCTCTCTCTAAATCTGACAAACCCTTTGGATCTCGGAGCCTGGAGGGGCCTGGAGGAGCCGGTGCCCTGGGGGATGAAAGGGCAGGGATGTAATGGGTTTACCCCCGCGCTGATCCCAGAGAAGCCTGCAGAAGATTAAGATTTGATCCCTGAGCTCGAAATCCTCCTGCTACCCCCTGACCACATCAAAGTGCATGGCCGTGGGGGGCACCTAATCCCATCAATGGAATCAAAGCTGGACTAGAAAGGAGATTCTGCGAGTTGAGTTCTCCAGCAGCTCACAAGACAAAGTTAGATGCTGGGCCCTGGCTTCCTCCACTGAGGGGGACATCCCCAGGAAGATCCGGAGCCAGTCCACAAGCAGACAGAGGCTGTCCTTGAGGGGGCCACGGTGGGAAGGTCAACCCCAAGGACTCGGGAACCTGGGCAGTGGACCGAGGCTGGTCTGCGTCTCACTGTTCCTCCAAGCCGTACTTTGAGCAAGGGCCCTCACCGCGACACACCTGTGTCCCCAAGCGCAGTGCTCGTGTGTGAGACAGTTTCAGGTTGAAAAAAGAATGTGATGTGTATTTTTCAATGTCAGTGTCATGAATATTGTCACAATGAGGCAAAAAATGGTTAAAGTGAGCCAGCTCACAGCCAAGTATTCAGTCTATACTGTTACAGGTGGGTATTCTGATATGGCCAAAACAGGGACAGTGGCATGCAAGTTATTAGTAAGTTAGGAAAAAACCCTTCCAACCATCCTTACAGAAACACTGTCTAAGGGCAGTGGCTTTCAAACCTCCAGTCATGCCCCATGGTAGGAAATATCTATACCTACATATGTATATAAAGTGTCTCGTGAAACAATTCTTACGTACGCAAAACAATTCTGTTATCCTATTCTGTTCCATTAAAAAAAAAAAAATGCTACTCGCAAGCTGTTAAAATTTCTTTCACAATCCACTCATGGTTACCTCCTGCAATTCGAAAACTACCGCCTTCGAGAATGTGCCCAGATGAGAGAGCTCTCAGTGAGAAATTTCTAGGTGCCGAGACCCTGTGCTTCTCCTTACTTTCTCACACTGACCCTCAGATGGGTATTATTACTGTCCACATTTTGTAGGTGACATTGCGCGCTAGGGTCGCTGCAGTAAGTACAGGCCAGAGACCAGCCCCTCTCCGCCCAACTCCTCCCTGGTCTGGGGAGCACCTTCCATCATCTGCTCTGGGGAAACAGCTCAGAAAAGCCCAGCATCCAGGGGCCATTCACATCACCTTTGCTCTTCTCCCATTGTAGTCAGCCTCTCCAAGTCCGCTTGGACTTGGAGAGGTGCTTCTGCCCTTTTTGCACCCCTCCCCCACAAATGACCCCTAGGAGTCAGGCTCTTTAGCAAGCCAGCCTCAGAGCCCTTGAGGGGGGTGGGGAGGGGAGGGCGTGATGTGACGTGGACAATCTTAAGGTCCCAGGAACTCTGACAGACTCCTGCACACATCCACCTCCGTGGCTGGGAGGGATCACACCGCCTTGGGGACAAAATCCTATAAAGCTGGAGACACTGACCTTGTTCTCTCCCACCCCATTCTAGATTCTTCCCTAGGTCTTCCTTGGCTGCCCTATTTTAAACTGTAGCCCCCTTCCCCATCACATCTTATTCCCCAACCTCGCTTTTCCCCCTTCCCATAGCCCTTTTGCGCCACATATTTTGCTCATTTGAGTATATATATTCTGTCTCCCTGCTGATCTTTGCCTCCAACTCCCAGAATGTAAGCTCCACAGGAGTAGGAATTTCTGTCTCTTTCATAGATTACTGTGTCCCAGTGCCTGGCACATAATGCACACTCAGTAAATATTTGCCAAATGCCTTTCGGTCCTGCCTACACTGCCCTGAGAACCCAGCTTTGCTATTATTGGATGGGCCCGACTGCCCCAAACCCTCCCCAGGGGCCCCCTAGGGCTGAGCCACACAGAGGCACTCCTTCCAACACTTACTGATTTCCCCAGTTTCCTCTCAGAAGGTGACCACATCCCCCAAGGGCAGAAAGGCCAACCTTGACCGTGGCCTCCAATGCCCAAACCACGCAAGGTATTGAATATCCACCTCATGTTGCGGTATTGATTCTCTGCTGAGAACATGAATAGCAACACATAAAGCGCTGTGAAGTGGCAGGGCCGGAGGGAAAAAAAAAACCCCAGTTTACCCAGAAACAGGGCTCACAGAGATGAAATGATTTACCCAAGGTCACTCTGTGCTGCGTTCTTTCCGCTCAACTTCCTCCTCTGGACCATCCAGCCTATCGGATGCAATGTCCCCGGTCCCGACTGTGCTGGCTTCTTCCCAGCTTCCTGCCATCAGTCAGAAAGAGCTCTGACACAAGACACAGCATATTTTGTTCAGATGGCAAACTACACGCATTTTGTTTCCCAGCCCAGATGGCTTGGCCAGAGGGGAGAGCCCCAGAGCTCAGGAGAGACAGGCTGGACATAAAATCTTTACTGCTGAGAAGCCACCCCGGGGAGATCACTGGTCCTGTCAACATCTGGGGCCTGTTTCAGTTCCTCCTGCCTGTGTCACCTTCGATCAGCTATTCTCTGCCCCTGGGCCTCTGTGTCATCACTTTCAGAACTGGAATGGGATTTTCTCTGTGGTTTCTCCCAGCTCGCCTATTCCTTAACTGTAGGAAAAGAAGCTGCTGACTTTTTTATTATTGTTATTGACTTTCATTCATTCAGCCTACAAATAAAGAGCCCCTTTATCTATCTAGGTCACTTGAGAAGACACAATGCTTGCCTACAAGCAGCAGCATAGGGCTAGACTCCCCAGAAAGGAGTCAGTTCTTTCCAGGTGTAATAATATTTCAGCAATGCCAAAGCAGTGCTTTGACCTGGATTCAGTTTTCCTGCATGATGGGGGTGGACAGGGCAGAGGCAGATGGTCTGACACTCTGCTTGGGTTATACTGTCTAAACGTGACCTAAGAAGTGAGGCAGAGGGTGGGAAGTAAGGTCATACAGGGAGCCCTGCTGGCCCAGAGTCCCAGCCGTCCCACCCGGGGCTCTCTGAAAGGCTTTCAGTGCTAAGTGCCTGTACAATGTTAGAGCCCTTGGTCTGGAAGAGCTAGTAGTCAGTCTCCTGGGGATTCTAACCGTTGGCAGCGTGGGTCTGTGTCCCTCCCCTGCCTCTACAGCCTGAGTGGTTTGGTCACGCCTCTGATTTTGTCCCTATGTGCTTTTCCTATGGATGGCGGTAAATATTAGACAGGTACAGAACCTGCTTGGCTCACAGACTGGCAAAGAGACGGCCCATCTCCTGGGTATGGGTCAAGTAATAATGGAGATGACATTTCCAAACAGATTTGTGCTCATTCTGTGGAAGAGCCTAATCTGTATTATAAAGGTAGAGCTTTCTAGATGACCTTGAACAAATCACTTCCCTCTCTCTACTTGCTTCTGTGGCTATAAGAAGATTGGATGGTCATTTTCATTCCTATCAGTCTGTGATTCCAAATTGGTAATCCCGGCCCCCAGAATGGGGTTGGACCTTTAGTGTTTGCTTATAAATACTCCGGTTTTGTTTCTTAATTCACAATTTCATTTTATGTGCAAGGTTAGAGGGGCCGTAAGGGAAAGAAAAGTACCTACCCCTGCCTGGTTAGCTTCAGCCTAAATCATGGTATTTGAGTGTCAAAGATGACTGAATGAGGGCAGAAATACCCAAGACCTTGCAGTGCTCTGGCGAACTCCTATTCATCCTCCAGAGCCCAGCCACGACATCACCTCTTCAGGGAAGACTTCCCCAACCCTCCAAATAGGGACCTCTCTTATGCCAGGGCTCCATCTCTGTACCAGGTGCTAAAAACCCAGATATGAGTGAGACAGACATTGTCCCAGCCCTAAGGGGCCTCCCAGCCATGGTGTGAGATATACAGAGAAGCTGAGTCACCAATTACCTGAGGGAATCAGAGGTTTCTCAGAGGAGGTGATACTCGAGTGTTGCCAAAGAGCTGGAACCTGACTCTGATCCAGCGTCAGATGTCACCGCTAATTTGCAGGACACACCAAGGACAGAAGAGCTTGGTTAACTGCACCAAAAGTTTGCAGTTAGCAAAGTCCAGACTATGGGAAACCCTACAGGTCAAACAGACCAGCGTCTCCACTGATACACTGCAAAGAAATGAAAGGGAAGGAAGATAATACTAGTGATTGAAAAGAAAAAAGAGCCTAAAAGATATATCAATTTTAAAGATGAACAAAGTTAAACTATAGGGTATAAAGATGCACAACTAGGTGACATGTAAAAATGCAAGGAAGGGATTACAAGAAGGGAGTATGGTGACTTCTGGCTGTGGGGGGCTGTGATTGGGGGGGGCACATAAAAGAAGTTTCTGGGGTACCTGACAAAGTTCTCCGACCTGAGTGGTATTCTTCCTATAATTCATTAAGACATTGACCCGATATGTGTGGCTTTCGAATCTGTGTTTTATTGTACAATAAAAGATTTAAAAATATATCTCTCTAGGCTGGAATACTGGATTCAAACCGACAGCAGGAGGCAAAATAGATATACATGCCAAATTCTGCTTTTAAGTTAAGTAATATTCATGTATAGGAAGGAAGAGGCCTGACCTATAGTAGTATATATTTTTAAAAATATCCTGGAGGTTTTAGCTGCCCACAAATGGCCGTCTCAAAGTGGAGAGCCAGAGGTCCTGTGTTCTGTTCTAGACCCTGGGGGGAGCATATAGGGAGGAGGTCTGAGCAAGGGGGAAACTGGCAGTCAATGCAACTATCTCTGGACAAGTCTCTTCAGTGCTGCTTGTCACAATTAAAGAAGGGGACAGACTACAGTATATCAGGAATGGGGGCCTTTGCAGCTCTCGTCCTGCCCATCAGGGGGACTGACTGTAACTCTCTGGATGGGCGAGCTGGAGTCAGATCGATCTCCTCATGAGGTCATGATGACCAGGCCCAATGTGAAAGGGACTACTATTTTCCACCACCTTGGCAGCCATGAGAAAGATGGGTGGGACACCTTGAGGTCCCCTTGCTTCTCTCCAAGGTCCGGGCTCTGAGGCAGAAACTGTATTTCAGGCCACAAGGTATTTAGGAAACATCTCTTTCAACTTTCCAGTTTTGCAACTAAGGAAGTTGAAGTCCAGGGTGTGTCAGTGATTTAATGGAGGTCATGCCATGAACTCAACATAGGTATCTCTTTCTGCCTGGGCCCTCACTCTTTAAGCCAATGACCCACCCGCAGCCTACAGAGGTGACTATAGACACCCGTGGGCCTTCAAGGTAACCTCAAGACCTCTGTTCCCATGCTCACCCTGGTACTTGGATCTGCCCTTCCTTCACTTCCATCTCCCCTCACCCACCTTAACCTGGGATCCGTACTTGACCCTTGTTTCTGACCCTTTACCTTTAGGGGCCCATGTTTCCTCCAACATCTGTATGTTGATCTCCTCTGTACCTTGACCCTCTTTTATTGATTTCAGCTTGGTTCATCACCGACCCCTGCAAGGGTGAAATTCTCTACTCCAGCTACTACAGAAAACCCAATGTCTAACCTTGAGTTTCTTCTCATCAGGAATC
Source organism: Callorhinus ursinus (assembly GCF_003265705.2). Taxonomy (NCBI): domain Eukaryota; kingdom Metazoa; phylum Chordata; class Mammalia; order Carnivora; family Otariidae; genus Callorhinus; species Callorhinus ursinus. The sequence continues at coordinate 5,620,722 of NW_027397096.1, read as the reverse complement.
CAGTTTAAGGGATAAGGGATAAGATTCAAGGCAATATCCTGTAGTTTGGGACCTTTCCTCTTCCTATTTCTGAATATCTGGAATCTGTCTCCATTTGCATTTACTAACAATTCCATGATAACACTGAGTCCTTAGCTCAGCATTCCCTTCAAAAGCCAAGAGCATTTCTTCCATTTATTGGCATCTTAGGGAAAAGATCAATAATATTTCCCTGCTCCCTGAGCCCCATACCTTGTCTTCTGGTAACTCTAGACATTACCTCAGAGACTCTGCTGACGTTCAATCCACCTGAAGCTCCCCATGGTCAACTGTGCAGTGGGGCCTCTGGAAAGGTAATGTGATTTGGGGTCACAATAATAGAAGTATGGGATGCAGAATGAGGGAGGCGAAGTTCCATTCATGAAACTATCTCGGGAGTAGTAGTTTCAGTGCTTAGGATCACAATTATAGAAGGGGACAGACAGACTAGAGTGATTCAGGAATGAGAGGCCCTCAATATCATGTCATACTAAATTGGGTTGTTTATCCTAGATATGACTTGGGAGTGTCATAACCGGCTAGGGGCCAGATTGAAAGGATCACACAGGCAGGCACCAGACTCAAACTGACAGCTCACAAGGAGGGCTGGGAAAGGCCTAAGAGCCCACCAATTGAGTGATGTGTTGGCTTTCTACACAAGAATGCAGACTGCGAGCACAGGTGGATAACTCACCTTTCAAGGAACACACACAAGCCAGAAAACACCGCTCGGCTCCAGAAATTCCAACATCCTTTCTGGAAAGTTCTCCACCCTTAAGACACGCAAACCTAGCGACACGGGACCGCCCCTCCCCCGCTGGCGACATCAGTGCCTAGCGTGGGCCCTTCCCCTGGGGTCTCGGTGTCCCCACCGGTATCACAGGTATCCCAGAAGAGTCTCGGCCGGTGTAGTGCGGCAGGGCGAGTGGGGCGGCGGGGTGGGGGGCGAAATGCCAGTCCTGCCAGCGAGGCGCGGCGTAGCGGGAACCGAGCAAATCCACGAGCGGTCCGGTGAGCCCCGGCGCTCTGGCCGGGCCTGCGCCCGTGACTGTGCAGCCTGGGGGGAGGGGAGGGACCGAGGACGCCCGAACAGAAGCCGAAAAGTAAAAAACACCACGTAATTAAGGGACGGCGCACGTGGAGGTAAGGGAACCCCACCGCCAGGTCCCAACCTCAAGCCCCAGGCACGGACGGGGTTCGAACCCGCGATCTTCGGTTTACGAGACCGACGCCTTACCACTTGGCCACCGCGCCTGACAGCCGAGCGAGCGGTGGAAGCTCTCAGTGGAGGGTAGGCAGCGCAGGCGCGGGAAGGGCGGCGCCCCGCCTCCGGCCCCGCCCGCCCGCTCGCCCGCCCGCCCCTCCGGCCCCGCCCGCCGAAGCCCCCGCGCCGCCCGACGCTCGGGGCCGGCTCAGGGCCGAGGCCAAGAGGCCGCTTCCTGTCTGAGGCGGGACCCCAAACTCGTGGCTCGCCGGCCCGGCCCCGCCCTCCTCCCGCGTACTCGGGAGAGCCCGGGCAGGGGCAGCCGGGGATTTGATGGGGGCGGGGGGGCGTGGGGGGGGGAGTGGTGGCGGCGGCGGCGGGGCCGGGAGCCCAGACGAAGAAAAAACCCGACCGGCGCCTGCTACGACGCGAGCGGAGGCGGAGACCGCGGCCGCGAGCGAGCCGGGGCCGGCCGCGTGCCGCCGTGTGACCTTGGCCGGGTCTTTTCTGTGTGGTCTGGTCTGCAGGCTACGCAGGCAGCGACGGGGGTTCGGGCCGAGCCCACCGGGAGCCGAGGGGGCGAGAAGGACAGTGCAGGCAGGGACGGGACTGCAGGGAGCCGGGAGGGACGAGGGCCCGGCTCCTGGGGGCGCGGGGAGAGGACCTTCCCTCGCTGACCCCGCAGGAGCGGCGGCGTGCATAAGGAAAACCTTCCCTGGCTTGTTCACGCTCCGCCCTTGCCCTTCCACCCCGGGCACGGGAGACTCCGCGTAAATATCTGTGTAGACGAGATGGCCTTGCCCAGGAGGAACCGGCGGGGCCGCGCCAGAATATGACCCCAGGGACGTTCGCGGCGACAGTGCCAGTGGGAGTGAACACCGAGAGGCCACCTGGATGGAGGAAGCTGATAGTCTGTCCGTGCCGTGGAACTGTGGGTCACTTATTAAAAGCAATGATCTAGATTCATAGGAATGATGGTCAGCGTAGGTAGTGCGCAAAAGCACGTGTGATTTTTTAAAAAGCAGGATATAGGACAATACAAACCGTTTATTAAAGGGAAAGACGTGCAAAGTAGGTAAGCGTAAAATATAAAGAAGACTGGGGAAAGGGGACAAAAGGAACTTTGTTGGTAATGTCTGGTTTCTGTTCTATGAAAGGCAAGAAGCTGAAATGGTGGGAATATGGGTGATTATGATGTTGTATACTTTATTGTAGATACTGCATTTTGTCTAAAAAAATTTTTTTTAGAGGAATTAGGTCCCTCTGTCCTCGTTTGGCCTGTGGCCACAGCGTCTGTTCCAGGAGAGGTGGGTAGAAGAGCCTTTTCCCCAGGGCAGGACGTGGGCAACTGCTGGCCTCCAGCCCTCCTTCCTGCAGGCCAGAGCCCCGGGTGGGGGTGGGGGGCAGGACACAAATCAGACCAATGGCACCATTGCTCACCCCACCACCGCCACTGCCAAAGTCATTATTGCTTATTTTTAGAACTTTTTAAAAAGTATAGATTGTGGCGATTTGGGGAAACTAAGCTATTTTTGTGTGTGCTAAAATACAGTTTGGGTGCCTTGGTGGCTCAGTTGGGTAAGCAACTGCCTTTTGCTCAGGTCATGATCCTGGAGTCCTGGGATCGAGTCCCACATCGGGCTCCCGGCTCAGCAGGGAGCCTGCTTCTCCCTCTGACCCTCTCCCCTCTCATGCTGTTTTTTCTCTCTCTAGTAAATAAAGTCTTAAAAAAAAAAAAAAAGTTAAAAAAACATACAATTTACCATCTTGACCATTTAAAAATGCAGTGTCTACTCTCTGGACGTGGTTGGGCAACAAATGGAAGTTTTATTAAGGAAACTCTACCCACCCAACAGTAAAGGACTCCCCTTCCCAGCCTCTGCCCAGACCCTGGCAACCACTGTTCTACTTAACGGTGTTTCAGAGTTGGACTGCTCAGGATAGCAGGTGGAGTCCTACAGTATTTGTCTTTTTGTTCCTGGCTTATTTCACTTAGCATAATGTGCTAAAGGTTCACCCATGTTGTCATATGACATGAATTTTTTTTTTAAAGCTCAATGTTTCATTGTATTTTTTTAATCCATTCATCCCTCAGTGAACATGTAGTTTACTTTGACCACTTTGCTATTGTGAATTGTGCTGCAGTGAACACAGGTATGCAAATAGGTCTTCAATTTTTTGGATATGTAACCCAGAAGTGGGATTGCTGGATCCTATGGTAATTTTAATTTTTCCAAGGAACCTCCATACTGTTTTCCATAGTGGCTGCACATTGTTACATCCCCACCAATGGTACACAAAGGGTTCAAATTTCTTCACATCTGTGCCAGCACTCTTTTTTTTTTTTTTTTTTTTTACTCGTCATCCTAATGGGTATGAGGTAGTATCTCATTATGGTCAGATTTGCATTTTCCTGATTGTGATGTTGAGCATATTTTCATATAGCTTGTTGCCCATTTGCGTATCTTCTTTGAAGAAATGTCTATTTAAGTCTTTTGCCAATTTTTTATTCTGGTTATTTTTATTTTTTAAATGATGGGTTGTAGGAGTTCTTTCTGATACCCTAGATATTAACCTATCAGATATATGGTTGACTAATACTTTCTCCCATTCTGTAGGTTGATTTTTCACTCTGTTGATTGTTTACGGTGCAGAAGTTTTAAGTTTGGTGTACTCATTCCCATTTGTCCGTTTTTGTTTTCGTTGTCTGTGCGTTTGGAATCAAATCCAAGAAGTCCCTGACAAATCCGATGTCATGAAACTTTTCCCCTATTTTTTTTCCCAAGAGCTATATCAATTCAGGTCAGACGTTAGGTCTTTAATCCATTTTGAGTTGATTTTTGTATGCGTATAAGGTAAGCATCCAACTTCATTGTGTGTACAGAACACACCGTAATTTACTTATTCTCAGGTACAGGTTTTTTTCTCACATTTTAACAAATTAGAAATTAGGATGACAACTGATTAGTTGATGGAGTCTTATAATTAATTGGTAGTACTTTTTCCCTTTTTAATGGCACATAAACTAGCTTTTTAATTGGTGAATTTGATGAAATTGAGCATGTAGAACACAGAAGAGTCAGACTCCTATTTTCACATTTGTATATTTCATGGTGTCCTGATTTTTCTCACTTACCATTGTAGGATGAGCATTTCCCACATCCTTAGAAGTGGATCATTTCACCGACTGTAACCTGTACCAGTCTGGTGCAGGATGTTGATCGTGAGGGAAGCTCTGCATGGGGGTGGGGGTAATACGGGAATTCTCACTCACTTTTGCTGTGGACCTACAACTGCTCTAAAAAGTAAAGTCTGTTTTATAAAAGCACCTTAAAAAACAAAACAAAACAAAAACCTAAAAAAAAAGTAGATAAGTTATGTTCTTTGCTCTCTGACCCCCTACCCTGAGTCACAGCCAACCCTGGGTGCACTGGGGTTGCTCCTTGGTGGGGTCACTGTGGGTCTGTCCAGGTCCACTTAGCTGGCAGGCCTAAGAGCCTGGTTTTGTCTCCTTCCAGGAGTGAGCAGCTGTAAGGACATGGTCTAACTTCTGTTTTCTAAATGTATGTAAAAATACTCAGTATTTTTAATACTGAGCTTTTGCATTGGCAACGATGCTGTGAAACTCAACTAAAAGTTTGAGAGCTGGTTCCAGAACACAGAGCTCCTAAGCTGCAAAGATCAGGCCATCCCCACCTCCATATAGCACAATAGTGAGAGCATCCCATCATTCATTCCTTTAACAAACCCTCACTGAGCACCTACTATGTGCTAGACCCTGTTCTTGGTGCTGGAGCCATAGCAGGGACTAAGCAACACAGCCCCCTGCCCTCATGGAGCTTCCATTCTTAAATAAGCAAACCATATACTGTATCAGATGGTGATAAGTACTAGGGAGAAAACTCAACAGGGAGGAAGGATAGGACGTTCTGGAGGTGGGAGGGAGGGTTGTAATTTTAAAGAGACAGGCGTGGTAGATTAAATAAAAGTCCCCCATCCTTTGCTGCTTTCCCTTTCCAGAGGCAGAGTCTACACCCCACCCCCTTTGGACATGGATGGGCCATCTGGCTTCTCTTGACTAGTAGTAGAATGTGGCAAAAGTGATGTTGAGTAAATACCCAAGCTTGGGTCTCAGGAGACCTTGCAGCTTCTTCCTGTGATATCTTAGAGTCCTGTCCTGAGCCCACCGTGTAAGGAAGGCAGTCTAGCTGATGGGGGATGAGAGGCCATGACGGGTCTCCCAGCTGAAAGCCAGGACCACCTGCTACAACATCGGTGTGGCCATCTTGAACCTTCCAGCCCAGCTGCCCCTTTAGCTGAATGCAGCTCCGTGGGTGAGTCCAGGCACACTCCGCAGAGGAACTGCCACCCGACCCACAAAATGGTGAAAATAATGAATGGCTCCTGTTGCAAGCCACCACCTTTTGAGGGTGGGTTGTTACCTAGCAATAAGAGCTCGCTGATACAGCAAGTTACATACAACTAGAGTTGTGGCTTCTAGGTTTGTGGCCTGGTGGTTATTTGCATGGAGGAGTTAAAACTTGCACGATGCTGGATGAATGTGGGAGGGGCCGTGCCCAGTGTTTCCTCAGTCATCAGTTAACCTCAGTTTCCTTAGCTACAAAGCGGGAGAGTTGGTTAGCTCTTAGCCACAGCCCCGCATTAATTAAAATTTGAACACCTTCTCCATTATTCACTGCTAAAGTTAGCAGGGGGTTGAGACACCACTTGACCTTCTTTCCCTCATAGCAACCTGACACTCTTCCCCTTGGTCAGGTTTCCTGGTCCCTTTGCCAGCATGAAAGCTCTAAATTTAAGGCTGCCATTAATAGGAGGAAAAAAAAAAAACGTGACTTGAAAACTTTTTAGAGAAGGCCACACCTGTAAACATTTAAGTTAAGGCTGCTCTTCATACTTCGGGTTAGTATGGTTTGGTCTTTTCCTTTCTTCTCCTTCTCGGTGGTTAGTTCAGTTCCCTTTCCCTGACTCCTCCACTTGCTTGTGGAACATTCACTCTTAACAAGATGGTTCAAGGCAGCTGTGGACTTTAAAGGAGCCAGGAGGGCTCACAGGTGGGTCACGGGCTGAAAAAAAAAATCAGGCCACCTCAGAAGCCCCCAAACGAGGCAGGAGCCTTAGTGAGCCCCACCACTAGGCAGCTCCAGCCCTGGGGACTTGTCCTTTCCTTAAAGGTGAGCCTGCTCTCCTGGACACTCCGGCTTCTCCATGGGGCTCCTGCACGGTTAGAGATCCGCCTGGGGGAGGTCAGAGGACTGACAGACCCAGTCATTCCCCAAGATGCTTGGGTGGGTTCCTTTTGGGGATGATGGATCTTGTGAGAGGGGGCCTGATAGAGCGCCAGCTCCCAAGGACCCGCTGTTCCGTGCATCAACTACCTCAACTACCTCAACACACGGAGTGACCAACTACCTCAACACACGGAGTGACCAACTACCTCAACACATGGAGGCTGAAAACAAGACCCTTTTCTGGTTCTGGGGCTTGGCCAGGCAGTTGTGCTTCATCGGCTGTTGGCTCAGGTGTCGGGATGGCTGGTAGGCCCACCGTGGCCTCCCTCCCATGACTGGCACTTATACTGGGTTGGGACCTCCGTTTACCGTGGGGCTGCTTGGGCTTCCTCATAGCATGGCCTCCAAGAGGGCGCAGCTCGAGAGGAAGGAGACAAGTTTCCTTGTGGCCTCGTAGGGCTAGAGCTGAGACGTCCCAGGAGATCACTTCTGCCACAAATGATGCATATTTACACCCTATTGATCAGAGTAGTCCCAGGGCCAGCCCAAAGTTGGGAGGAGGGGAAAATCAACTCCACCTCTCAACAGGGGAGAGACCTGCATGCAACACAGGGAGGGAGTAAATCAATGATGGCTATCTTTGGAGCCTTTACCACCCCTTATCATTCCTGACTGTGACTTTGAGTATAAACACTGATTGGTGCTCAGCCCTGGGGCTGGATCCCGCAGAGATATAGGAGGTGGATGTCCTTTGTCTCCACCCCAACCTCAGAACAGGTTGGACTAGATGCTCTCCCTGTCTCCTTCTGGCCCTGACTGCCTCCAAAACAGACATTCACAAAATTCCTCTCCCCTCACTCCTCCGAAACACACTCCCACCCACAACTGCAGGCCAGAGTACCGAGGTCTGGCCCAGACACTGTCAGGGACCAGCAGATGCCAGCTCTTGGTCCGGGGGTAGCCTGCTGGACTGGATAAGCTGGGAAGGCCGAGTGGGGGCAGAGGGGCCAGTGGGGCTAGAATGCAGGGGAGGAGGATCTCACAGGCTCCCCTGGGCTTAGTGCCATCAAACAGGCTGGAGAAAGTGGGCTCAGGCTCCAGCACCTTTGCCCTCTGGGTTTGGGCCTTTTAAGAGCTCTAGCTTTTTTTTTTTTTTTTTTTTAAACCTAGAGATCACATCAATGTCATGGAGCCCAAATCAGAACCCAATAGCAAAGAGCTTGGAGTGAAAGCCAGGGCCACACCAGGGATGGCAGGGGGAGTGACGGGGAAATTCCTGCAGCCCAAGTCCAGCCACTGGGTTGGTTCCTGGAAGGGCTGGTTTGAAGCCGGCTCTGGGCTTTCCGGGCCCTAGAGGCCATAATCTTCTCCTAGGGGGCTTGCAGCATCGTGACCCTCAGCCCACTGTAAGGCAGGGCCCGGCTAGCCCCAGCTGAGTCGCAGGGAAACGACCATCGTTCCGTACACAAGCTCCTACCTCCATGTACCCACTCCCACGGCACTCTTCACAGCCCCTCTGCCCACGGAGAGCTGGCCCCCGCTCCAGGGCTCGGCAAGCGTCCTCCTTTCTCCCTGAAACCTTTCCAGCCTGGAAGCGACGCCTCCCTGCTCTGAGGAACCCACTCCCCGGGCTAGTCAGTGGAGTCCCGCTTTGGGATGACTCCTTCCTCTTACCAGCTGCCTGGGTGTGAACCCCGGGTGACTTACGGCGAGTTAGGGCACCTGTGGTGGCTCAGTTTCCTCATCTGTAAAATGGGGCTATCACTACCACCCACCTCGTAGTGGTTGTGAGGATTACAGGACCCAGTGCGCACCAATCACTTGGCACACTGCCTGGCACGCGGTAAGCCCAAAGCACACGGAAGCCAAGAAGTACCTCGCCGTTGCCTCCTGCGGGCGACGCACTGCATCAGGCACAGTGACAGGGGAGGGATGGTACCAAATCCCGCTTCCCCAGGACTGGGAAATGGGAGGGCCGCCGCCACCGCTGGCGGGCTGGCCTGAGCCACCGAGAACCGGCCTCATCCTGCAGCGAGCGCCCCCTGCTGGCCACAGGTCTCTGGGCCGCCGGCGGGGGCTGGCGCCGCACCTGTCGCCCCGGAGGGCCCCGGGCGGGCGTGAAAGTGAGGGGCTGCGGGAGTGGCTTTGCCCACCTTTGCGCGAAGCTTAGTCATTTTCTGGAGACGGGGTGGCTGGAGTAGATCCTCCCGGCAAGGCTTTGAGAAGCCTGGCTCCCTTGCCCAGATGACCACTGACATCTGGCAATTCCAACTCCTCATCCCACTCAGCAAACAAACAGCAGATAACCCAGGTCTTACCTGAGTCCAGGCTGCCTTCATCTCTGTCTTCCTCTCTCAGTCTGCTGCCCAGTCCCGCCGCCGCCACCCTCTGAGACTGGGCTCTGAGCAGGCCGCTCCCTGGCTTAAGATCCTTCTGCTCTCTCCGCCCGCTAAGGCTCTTCACCTGCTGTTCCTGCTGTTCCCTCCCGGTGTCCTCCCCAGTCTCCCTTACCTGGCCTCCTCCTCTTCCTCCTGGCCTCAGTTGACTCCTCAAATGATCTCTGGGGGGATTACATACCGGTGACCCTCACGCCTGCCTACACGCTAGAATCACCTTGGGGCCTTTGGAAAAACCCTAGTGTCCAGCCCACCCCTTACCACCTGAATCCAACTCGCTGGGCTGGGGCCTGTATCCGTCGGGGTTTTCAGCTACCCCCAGGTTATTCAGATTTGCAGCCAGGACCGAGAATCTCCCATTCTCACACGCTGGAGGCACTCTGTGCCCTGAGGGTGAGGAGCAGAGCTCTTTTGCTCAGGGTCAAAGCTCCGCGCCTAGCTCTACAGCGTGTATCTATTAGGTGCTGATGAAACAATTGTTTCGGGCGGGGCTCGGGCCGGGCTCTGCACTGCCTCACCAGCCCCACCTCCCAGCTGAAAGGGTGTGCTTTCTACCGGCCTCTCCCACATGTGGTTCCTGGGTCCTACAATCCCCCAGGGGTCCCCTGCAATACCCCATCCTCGGGGAAGCTGTCCCTGATCCCCAACTGACCTCAATTCCCTTGCCCCCCGCTCCTGCAGCCCTCCCCCCCGGCCTTTCCCAAGTGCAGCTCATCACCTGGGGGTCAGCCGTGGCTCCCCTTTCCCCAGGAGGTCATAAGCCTCTGCTGTCTTTTCTGTACCTACCCCTAGTGCCTAAATTGGTTGGTTGAGTGATTTCAGACCCAGATATTTTTTACCTCTTCAGGAGACTGGCCTGGGCCCAGACCACTCTAAAAGGCTCTAAATGGGGGTACCTTGGAGGCTCAGCTGGTTGGGCATCTGCCTCCGGCTCAGGTCCTAATCTCCAGGTCCTGGGATTGAGCCCCATGTCGGGCTCCCTGCTTAGCGGAGAGTCTGCTTCTCCCTCTGCCTCTGCCCCTCCCCCTTGCTCGTGCTCTCTCTCTCTCAAATGAATAAATAAAATCTTAAAAAGTAATTTTTTTTTAAAGGCTCCAAATGTGAGGACCTAGTGAGTTTGGGATCTGAAAACGAGCCCTTTGCAGGAACTGTGTGACCTCTAGGGGGCGCAGGGATGATGTTGTCTGAAATACTCAGGAATGGTTCTCCAGGACCGCCTAGCAGGGAATGCACCTGTGCGGAGGGCACGACCTGTGCACCCAGCAGTGCTTGCTTCCACCCCTCTCCAGAATAGCAAACAGAGTTGAATTGCGTCCCCCTAAAAAGATGTGGATGTCCTAAGCCCTGGTACCTGTGAATGTAGCCTTTTTAGGAAATAGGGTGTTTACAGATACAAGCAAGTCAAAGATGAGGTCATCCTGGATCAGGGTGGAGCCTAATCCAATGTCTGGTGTCCTTATAACAACTGTGAAATTTGGACAGAGATACACAGAGGGAAGGTGGCTGTGTGAAGGCAGATGCTCAAGGGGGCTAACAGCTTCTGGAAAGGCCAGCGGTTGCTTCTGGATGGCTGGGTAGGGTGGGGAAGGCAGAACCAGTCTCAAAAAAAAGTAGTGGCAAACTAAGGAGTCTAATTCCAAAACTGGGGCGCAAGGCAGGAGCTCAGGAATTGGAGACACCTGCTTGGCAGCAGAAAGGTCCTGGAAAGGGTTGAGAATAGGGTCGCCAGATAAAACGCAAGATGCCCAGTTAAATGTGAATTTAATGTGAATTTCAGATATGCAATGAATAATTTTTAAGTATTGGATGGGACATATTTAAGCTGAAAAATTATCTGAAATTCACATTTAATTGGGCATCCTGTATTTTTATTCACAGGATCTGGCATCTGGATCCCGACTCAAGTCGGGAAGGAAGAGGGCACATTAGGAAGATGGAGGGAACAGAGATCCAGGACACCAAATTCCCAGTTTGGGGAAGGGACTTGCCCGTGAGCTCGGGAGGCCACGTAAATCCACTGGGTAGGGAGCTGTCTGCTGCCCAGGCAGACCCACCACACAAGGGCCTGTGTGGGGAGGTGGAGGGATCTGTTCTGAGGGTCTGGGCCAACAGGGAGAGCAGACTCCTCTCCAGGTGGTGGGCCAGGGCCACCTGTGAATCCCTTCCCCACACCTGGAATCCCGTAGTAAGAGGAAGGGGCAGACAGAGGGCAGAAAGCTGGGCATCAGGGCCACTCAACCTGGAGCTACCTCGATGCTCCTGGGCTTAGCAGGACTCGTGCTGTCAGGTTGGTCTGAAACCGAATTTGAGGGGAAGACTTGAGCCCGTGACCCAGGGGAGTCACAGTGGTGGACATGGAGGATGGCCCTGGAGCCCCATTAGAGTGACCAGGGCAAGCTGAAGACCCTTGGGAGGTCCTTGCTGGGAAAGGGGACTTGGTTGCGGCAAAGACAAGGTTTTTGAACATCATAGCCCTGGGGATGGACATGGTGTGGTGTTGCAGGGGCTTTTGGGATCCACATCTCCTCTCCTGGGGACGGCGGGCCAAAACGAGGGTCTGCGGGGTGACCCCCTGCTCTGCCCTGCACCTGGAGGACAGCACCAGCCACCCTGGGATGCTGGGTCGGGCCTGCTCTTCCTGAAGAAGACGGTCTGTCCCCAGGAGCCCTGGAACCAGGTCTCCCTCTTCCACCCACCCTCCCCCAACCACAGAAACTCACCATCAAGTCAGGCAAGAAAAGCAAACTATTTATTTACACCTCGGTCTGTACATTAGAGTTCCTGAAGGAGACTGCCTCTGAGAGCCTGCTCCTTTTTGGCTAGAAGCAGGTAGGGGGCGGAGAGCTTGAGGCCCTGGGACACAGCCTTGGCCCCCCCCTTCCCCTTCCCCTTCCCTGGAGCCTGGGGGAGGTCTCAGCCCAGCCCTGAAGCTAAGCCTGCTTCCAGATGGAGGCTCCTGGGGTGGGACTCAAGGAGAATCCCACAGAGTCAAAGCCATCTAACAAACCCTTGGGCATGAGGCCACACGTGCAGCTTATCCAATCTGGGCCCCTGGGGTCCCAGCCAAGAAAGCAGGAAGGGCTGGGATGAAGGGAGCCGGCAGGCCGTGCGCGAGTCCTCACCACGCCGGTCCCGCCGCAGTCCAGCCCGTAGCCGGGAATTAATGGCACTCGGGTCTGAGCACCTTGGGCAAAGGAGGAAGAGCTCGGCAGTTGTTATGTTAATGACGGGCCGGGGCAGCTGCCAGAAGCCTCTTCTTTCTGCCCACTTGGAGTCCAAGGCTGTTCGAGACACCAGACGGCGGTGGTCCTGAAGGCAGCCCAATGCCAAGCACTGGGAGCCCCCCACTGCTGGAGCTTCCCCCCGGGACCAGGGGCGCTGCTGCAGACCCATGACGTCCCTGCCCGGGCGCGCCCAGCTTTCTAGAAATATTGACACCAATGCAGGGGAAGAGGTTTGTGGGAGAAGGTGCTTTACACAGTTACCCTTTTCTGGTGTGCAAGGCTTCTAAACTAGCTACAGGCTGTACGGGGGTGGGGGTGTGGGGGGGTGGCTAAGAGGGTCCGAGCCCTCCAAGCTGAAGACCACAGTAAAAAGAGTTCTGTACAAAGTTACCAAATCTGCAAGGCTGAGCGAGCAGAGCGGAGGCTCAGCCTTGAGCCTCTCCACGTGGATCAACGTGCGGGGAGGCCTGGCCTGGGAGCACACCAGGTGTGGTGGAGGCACGGGGACACCAAGCGGGACGCTATGTACACATTTACAGGGCTTGGGAAGGGCCAGGGGAACGAGAGGGTGTAGAAAAGGGGCAGTGGGGACATGGGAACTCCTGTACAGCGGAGACGGAAGGAAAAAGGCACAAGGACAACGACCCCAAACCATGCAGACGAAACACAGCCTGTGCAGCACAGCAAAGCAGAGGGGCCGCGCGGGAAGCAGTCTCCCCACAAACCCAGGGGCCCAGCAGGAGGCGCAGGCCCCCCCAGGCAGCAGCACTCATGTCCTGCGTGGGCAGCCCTGGCATGCCATTCTCAGCCACCCTTCCTGCTGGGGGCTCGGGGCAGACAACCCTCCCCCTACAGTCTCAGGGAGAGAGAAGGAGCCTGCAAGATCGGAGTGATGTACGGCATCACACTTCACCAAGTCTATGCTTCTAGAAACCTTTCCAGAAGGCACCCGCTTTTCTCAGGTAGGCAGCAGAGAATGTGGCAGAAGGGCCTTAGAGCTGTTCTGCCACGAGGCTGGGCAGGCCCAGAAGGTCCCTAAGGTCAGTGAGTCAAGGGAAGGAACTTGCCTGAAGTCACCCAGGGGTACGTGGCCCCTCAACAGTCAGGGGGTACCAGCCTGAAGCATCGCCCCACAGGGGCTGCCCTAGTCCCGAAGGAGGCACGACCGGGGAGGGGGCCAGCACTGAAGTCCTCAACCTAAAACCCTCCTTAGCACTTTCAAAGAGTTGCCATGGATCTGCCAGGCAAACAGTCATTTCCTTGGCATGGTGACCATCCCCAAACTTCCCCTTTTAGGTTTAAATTTGCTAATGCGTTAAACACACACAGCCACAGAGCACAAAAAGCGGGCTTAATTCTTCCCTGAGCCACCAGGCCCCACTGGCCCCTGCAGGTTTCTGCCAGTTATGAAGCCCCTCCTTGGAACGAAAGCGCCTACGCGGTACCCTCCTGACCACTGCACCTGACGGGCTCAGGAACCAGACTTGCCGGCAGATGAGTGCCCGGAGCCTCTAGAACATGGGCTGGGATGCTGGTTTGACTACTAACAGTGGAAGAGCTGGGGTGACGCTCCTCCACCCAGCCTGAAAACAGATCAGAGGCCAGTGTCCCCTCCTGCTCAGCTGTGCGAGTAGAAGACTGTTTCTGGGGCTGCTTCAGGGGGACGGCCCCTCCCTGACCCCTGACTCCAGAATGGGCCTGTGCGCGACTCCATGGGCACCAGGCGGAGACTTGCCACTCAGGTTTGCTAACCCCCAGGCTGGAGAGAACAGCTTGGTACACCAGTTCCTGAAGGCATCTGGCCTCCCATCCCTGGGGTGAGGGATCTGCTCACAAACCATCAAAGCCATCGACACCCCCACTGTTAAAGTAGCACCTGGATTAACAAACCCAACAGCCATTTCCACCCTTGTTTTCTCCATCCCTGACTAGGAACCTTCTAGTCTCAACCTTGGGCTAGAAGATCACTTTAAACATCTGGATGCCTGGGCCACACCCACACCAATTACACTGGAATCTTGGGGTGGGGCAGCTCAGTCAGCAGAATTTCGAAAATCTCCCCGGGGTTATTCCGATGCACAGCCCAAGTCAAAAACCACTATTTCGGGTCCAAGTGCCTTGGGAGGTTCTTGAGCTCTGTGTTTGTAATAAGTGAGAAATAAAGTCAGAATAAAGGCATTTCCCTCTGACAATTCTCAAAGAATGTACAAACTTAAAATAATCTGTCTAGCTTGGCCAATTCAAAAGTTTCAAATATACACTTTTTTTTTTTTTAACGAGAACTTTATAAAGCTCACTCGCTGATTCTGCAAATTTTGTTTGGCTTCCCGTTGAATGTAAGGATAGCCAAGTGCCGTGTAAAATGTGGGTCTGTTGTAGGACCCCCCTCCGAGTGCCCCCGAAACACTGCTCAACTTTGGATGAGTTACTACTAATCCCTACTAGGTAGAGTTGCCAGGTTTAGCAGTAACAAAAAACAAAACGCACCTGGGCACTCAGTTAAGTTACAATCACCTGGGGGGGTTCTTTAAACATTCCAATAGCTGGGCCACACCCCACGGCAAGGAAATCGGATCCTCTGGGGATTCGGCCCAGGTATCAGAATTTTTAAAATCTCTCCGTTTTAGATGTGTCCCAAGTATTGCATGGAACATAACTTCTATTAGGAGTTGTGTTTTGTTTGCCTGAAAGGCACACCGCGCTGGTCATTGTGTGTACTACTTAAGCCGTTCCAGCACCCAGAGAGAAGAGGGGGAACTCTCAATCAGACAACACACAAAGGAGGGGGAAGCCCAGGAAGGGGGCAGGGTCTGCCCCATGTGCTCCCAGAGTCAGTACCGCTCTGGAACCCTCGCTGGGGTCCATGGGGCTGGGACCCTGGCCGCATGTGCCTCCCGAAAGCTAGCTTTCACGCATAGAAGAGCAGTTAAAAACACGACATGATCTTGAAAAGCCAACTAGAATGACAGCCTAGGTTTTTTAAAGACGATTTTGGTTGAAGAAGGTTGGATTGAACCTGAGGCCTGGGTAACATGGAGTTTAGTCTCGTTTTAAAGTCAGCCCTCTTCGAGACCCCCATGCACAGCACTAGATCCCTAGGGGCCTTTCAGACGAGGCCGCTCCGGTGGCGCCCCCTTCAGGAAGGGGGCAGCAAAACATGGCAAGCCCACCGCTTTCCACCCCTTTTCAACAAAGCAGAAATTCCCTCCCACATAAGGCCTCTGGGGCCTTCTCTGGAATTCCGTATCAGTGCAGCTAAAGAGCATAGAAAGTTTTACATACAAAATGCTCACTCCTACGGACTCCCCCACGGACCAGGACCTTGATCTGGCTGGCCTCCGAAGGGCTCCTTCCAATGTAAATCCAGACCAAAGCCAAGTCATGATATGTTTTCTTTCCTTTCCTTTAATTTGGGGCCACTGCCGCCTTTTAGCAAATTCTCAAGAGACCCACTCCTCTCTGCCTTCTTTCTACTGCCGCTGCTGCTTCTCAGACCCCGGAGGAGCCCAAGGACACCAGCATCCTAGGGGCTTGAGGGCTCTCAGAAGATGGACCCCTTGCCCTAGTCTTCCTGGGGTGGCTGACCCCAAAGTCCTGGATCGGACCAACACAGCCCCATTACCTGCAGCATGAAACAAATCCCACACATGAACTTAAAAGAGAAATCACACGATCCAACAACAGCAGAAGGTGACTGGCATGGAGTGAAGACCGGTCCTGGCCACAACCCTGCCTTTGTGAACAGGGAACGTGCATCCCCAAGCCCCCAAGCCCCTCTTCACCCTCTACAGCCCTCTCTTCCTTGCGAACACCCCTCCAGCCCCTCCCCAACATGCCCAAACTTTCCTTTTTAGACCAGAATTGAAGACAAGAAGAAACTGCAGGGGAAAAGATTAAGACCGTACATGTTCAAATATACTTGGATTAAGGAAACGAATCACAAGCCATGTACCACTGAGACAAACTGGAAGGCTCAAAGTACCCTATCTACTCCTAGCTGCCTAGAACAAAAGATCACATTAAAAGTCCAGTGTCCATTTCCACCACGTGCCACTGAGGATGGAAAACTAAGGTTTCCCTACAACGTCCCCAACTGTGTCTCTCACTGGCACACCGCACCTGGCTGAGAGCAGGATGCAAGAGAGTGTTTCTAACAGTTGGAACCCGGGGCCCTCGCCACCCAGCTGAGCCAAGCCCAGAGCTCAGAATCCCCAGGCCGTGCGGAGACCGGGAGCTGGGCAGCAAGGCAGCCCACTCCTTGCCCGCCGATGCCATGAAAACAGTCCCTCCGTGTTTCTCTTCTCTTCTAGTAAAATGCAGCCAGAGGGAAGGAAACGAACAGGGGTGTGAGCAAGCTCCTCCCTGAAAAGCAGGTCTTTGGATGCCCAATGCCAACACGTACTTTAGACACCCCTGGCCCCCGGCTCCCCCATCTCCTTTTGAATCCCTTTACTGTACCCCCAAGTTAAATGCTGCTTATTTTTCATGGTCTTAAAAATAGAACAGAAAGAGGTAGGTAAGCAGGGTTGGGGAAGTGTACAGAGACCTCTAAAAATACCAAGAACTCTTAGAATGAAGGTCGCCCCACGTTAGCTCCTCTGCAAGCCTGAGTCCTTTGGACACACAGTGCCCAAGGATAGCGGGGGGCTGCCAGCTGGGGAGGGGCTCTGGGAGGGCCCCTTCATTTTTTCAGAGCCTGAGCACCTAGGCTTCAAAGGTGGCCAGAGAGGTTGGGGAGGATGCAGCTGTTGGGCATTTGAACTCCTGGAAAAGATCACAAATTGGCTCTCACTCCCAGAGGGAACAGGGGTGGGGTGAAAGAGCCTGTCTCACTAGAGTGTGTTTTAATCCTTCTCCCCAGAGGTAGAATCATTTTTGTCCTGTATCTGAAACACCATCTTCCAGTTCTTGTTATTACAGTAACTCCTGATTGCAGACCTTGCCCCTCCCACCTCCAGGGCCATCTGCCCTTGCAAAGGGCTCCGTGTGGACAGGAATGGCAGAGATCTCATCCACAGCCACGGCCCCACACTCACTCCTTGCTGCGTGCACGTATTCCCCCACATACACACCAGTACACACGACATGGTGGCCAGAGATACATTTACAGTGTGTGTGTGTGTGTGTGTGTGTGTGTGTGTGTGCGCGTGTGCGTGCGTGTATGTGTGTGTGTGGCCCAGCTTGGGCTGCATCCTCAAGCGGGGTCTGCCCCTTGGTCCCAGGGCCCGGGGTCTGAGGGTCCCCGAGGCTGCTCTGCAGCCAGCCCTTGTCTCAGTGTTTGATCTCAAGGATGGAGGGGTTGTGGTCCAGGATGGCAAGGATTATCTTGTCCATGTACTGCCTCAGCCGGAAGTTGATCTCCTCCTGCTCCTTCAGGGCTTCCATGAGCTGGAGGGAATGGGAGACGTGGGTCAGAGGCCGGGCCCGGGCTCCGGTGCAGAGGGAGCCCAGATTCCCAGCTTGCGGTGAGCCAGTGCCCGACAAACGAGGGGCTCAGGAGACCCCGGGCAAGGCAGACCCCAGGACCACCTCAGCATTCGGCTGCCAGAAGCAAGCTATAGCAGCTCTGGGAGGGCCCCTTCTCACACCTAAGGAGTGAGAGCCATGCACGTGCCCAGGCCCCGCCCCCAGGGATTCGGATTCAGCTGGTCTGTGGAGGGACCCAAGTAGAAGCAATTACTTGGTACAGGCCGAGAACACTGGCCAAAGACATTTATGATCAAGAATGACATCCAAAGTCCCAGGGCCCTAAGACTCCCGAGGTTTCTAGCCGTTTCCTCTACCCGAAATGGCCCCCTCGCCACCCTGGCTCTGCCACCCACCCTGTGTGGATCCATTCCTGACATATCCTTTAGGAGGAAATGCTGCCTCTGCCCCCAGGCTGGAGACCCTTGAGATGAGGGGTCAGCTCTTAGCTCTGTGTCCCAAGCACAGGATAAGGGGTTCAGGGACTTCTTAACGATTGACGTTAATATATAACCAGGACATTTTGGAGGCCTGATCTTTTATAACCACACCCTGGTGGGGCAGAAAGAATGGACTTTGGTTCTGGAGACCTGGGTCCTTCGCTCCCCACAAGTTGGGTGATCTTGTATCCTAGTTTCCCAATCGGGAACATGGAAGCGTCCAGAAAGCCTTCCAATTGTCAGAAGATATACTACAAGCAGGTGCTCAAGAAAGGCTAGGGTCCTCCCCTTCTTGGCTTGAGGGAGAGGAGTTCTAGCCTCTCCTGCGTTACCTGTTGATGGAAGCATGTTGCTCGACTGGCATGTTTCCGTCTGTTCCCAAACCCATGCTTCTCCCAGTGAGTGGAAGAATCAGAACTGACGTAACTCCACCTATAGCCAGAATCCCTCACGGCTCCAGTCTGCTTTTCCGGCTCGAGGTGGCCTGGGGCCTCTCGTCACAGCACATGGGAATGGGGCAGGACAGAGGAGGGGCCGAGACTCCAAAGTGAGAACGAACGGCCGTGTTACCTCATCGCGAGAGGCTGTGTCTATCTCTGCAGCCAGGGACTGGGCTTTGGTCTGGGTGGCAAAGAGGCTCTTTGCTTCATAGAGGCTGAGGCTCAAGATCTGTCCATTCAAGTCATCATTCTGGTCCCGCAGCTTATGATTCTCCTGTGGAGGACAAGGGCGACATCAGCTCCCAGAAGTGTTCAGAACCCACCAGAACCCGTTTCTTGGCATTCACGGTCTCCTGACTCCCACCAGCACCCTCCTCTCGTGCGTGTCATGGCCAGCTCAAGATGCCCATAGATGATGGGGCCTCTGCCGGGCTTAGGGGGGAGGTCTGGATGTTGAGAGGTCAGGGGGTCCTGAGGAGGAGTTACAGGCCTGCTCAGGGGAACTAAGTTGCCAGGTAGGGGCAGGGCTCCCGGCCACCCCTCCTCCCTGGGGGTGGGTGAGCCAGAAGAGGAGCTCCTGAGGCCCCACATGGGGACACGGCCCACGGGGTGGCTCCTTTTCCAACCCCGGCCCTCCATGAAGAGTGATGCTCTGGGGTCTCTGGGCTGGCAGGCTGGATCTAGGCTCCTCCTGTAGCTAGGTTCAGGAGTCCTGCTCCGGGACAACTCCTTCCAGGGGCATCTTTGCTCCCAAGTACAGGTGGCCCCACAGTGCCCTGCCCAGACCCCACGGACCAGCACCATGTGCTAGTGTTTGCCTCAAGTCTCCTAACTAACTGCTCACACCTGGGACTTTGGACGTCCCGTCATGAATGAGGAAGGGCTGGGGATTTAGGATTGCTGTGGGGTGCTGGTGAAACCGACTCAGGAGTATAATTTATAGAGCCGTTCCCCCCCACCCCGCCCCTAGGATCAGGCTAGGCTGAGTAGGAGCTTCACTCACCAGCACTCCCTCGCTTGGTCTCTGCCCCTCCTGATCCAACCTCCCCCAGCTGGTCTTCGATCATGGGATTGTTCCCAGGAACCATTTGAAATGGAACCCTGGGCTCAGGGTCTGCTTCTGGGAGAACCCAACACAGCAAGACACCGGTGTGCAACTGGGTAGAGTCTCACTCTCCATCCCATCATCAAGGACAGCAGAGTGGTGTCTATTTCCTTGTATGGACTCCAAGGAAAGCCCCTGGGATTTGCATCAGACGCAGCCTAGAGGGAAGCCGCCTCACTGAGCGGTGAGGTGGGGCCGAGCAGCTCCGCCAGTCAGGGAAGGCGGTGTTACAGCTCTTGGCCCCTCCGAGGAGACCCATCCCGTGGGGAGGGAGGCGGCAGTGGCCCACCTGCTTGAGCCGCTTGACCTCATGCTCCAGCTCCACCTCGCGGGCCCTGGCGCTGAACTCGCCCAGGCTAGAGGACGAGCTGCGACCCCTGCCTGGCCGCTCGCAGTCCAGCTTGTACATCTGCAGGTGCTCTAGCTCCTTCCGCAAGTCCTCGATGAGCTGCGTCGGGGAGAGGCGGGTTGGTGGTGGGAGTAGGGCCGCGGGAGTGAGCCCTGGTGGCGCCGCCCCCTTCCCCCCCCCCCCCCCCCCCGCCCGGGACCCACCTCCTGCGTCGCCTCCCGTTCCCTCTGGAACTCTAGGCGGTTCTGCCGCAGCTTGTCCATCATGCGCTTGTACAGGTCCGTCTCATCCTTGAGCCGCAGGCTCGTGTCCTCCAGCCGGTCAGACATGCGCTGCCGCTCCTGAACCGGAGAGTGGGGGGACCCGGTCAGGGAGAAGCTGCCCAAAGAGGCTCGCTACGCCCCGGGGACTCGGACAGGGCCTGGGAGTCAGGGCTTAAAGAAACAGCCTGATCCCTTAGGATTCTAGAAATACGGCTAAAAAATGTCAGGCCTCTGACGTCCTTCCCTGGTGCCAGATGAAACCTGAATCAGGTGCAGCCAAACAGAAGTTAACCTCCTTCTCTCTTTTTTATTATTGTTTTCCCCCTTATATAAGAAAATATATTCACTGCAAACAAACAAACACACACCTCGGAAAATCAGAAAGACAGAAAGACAAATTACTATTCATATTTTATCGCCTATTGTTGTTGTTAGGGCAATTCTATTAGAATTCCAGAAACTAGCAACTGAAGGCCTCTGTGGCCAACATTGCCTCTCTGGGGACTGAGCTCAAGATCCGAGCCTGACAGACGCCCAGACCTGCCGCTCACCTCATCCAGCTTCTCTGTCTGCGCCTTGAGCCGGGTCACTGTTGTTCTGAGCTCGGCATTTTCCTCCTCTAGTTGCTGCACCCTGGGGAAAGGAGAAAGACAAAAATGTCAGCAACGGAGATGATCTTACAATAGACCGACAACTTGCAGCGATTCTCTGCTGCCTGGAAGAGGGAAGGTACCGGAAAGCAACAGAGGTAGAGCAAGAGAATATGTTATTCTCTTCCAGAATTGGAAGAGTTATTCCAGATGATAATACAGCTCTAAGCTTCCTGTCATCCAAGGCGAAATGGTAAAGACCCTGAATGACCATCCTTACGTTTTTGATAAAAGAAAACATTCATTTGTGAGTAAGAACACAGGATTCTTTTTGCACACGTCCTTAGGAGGGATGTTTTTCTGCTAAACAGACAGAAAGTCGTCCTGTGGCTGGCTGTGGCCGGACTTTCCTGTTAGAACTCACACTCAGAGAGCAACGACAATATTTGCTTGTCTTTCTCCCCCAGGCATCGCCCCCCAGGCTCTTCGCTCAGCTCGCCCAGTGGCCCCCTCTGACACATCCACAGGCCCTGGTTCTGACGGTCCCAATTCTCTGTGTTCACAGTGGGCTGTGCCAACGGGATTCCCCGGGGAGACACAGCCCAGGTACCCGGTCGTGGTAACTGACCTGAGGCCAGGGGAGGTGGGTTACCAGTGGCACCAGAACAGTGCAGGGTCACCTCTGCCACTGATTCCTACCGAACATTCCCTCTCCTTCGCACTTGTCACCTTGGGGCTCCCCAGGAGCACAGGGGCAGGCGTCCTCTCTGCCAGGGACCCAGGTGGTCTCCTGGGGGCCTCGCTGGCCTGGGTCATTAGCGAGGGCCACGGCGCCCTAACTCACCTGCCTTCATGGTCACTCGGGGGGGCAGGGAGGGAGGGATGACAGATGGGGAAACGGAGGCCCAGGAAAGGACGCGGTAGGTCCAAAGTCATGGAGCTAAAGGGTGACCAACCCAGATCCCCAGGTCAATACTCCTCTCTCTGCCTGCCTCAGCTTCCAACAGCTATCCCTGAGGTTCGGAAGCCCGAAGGAAACCGGGCCCTGCTCTTCATTTACCTTGGCCCCTGGGGCCCAGGGTCAGTGCACCCAAGCGTTCAGGGTCAGGGTAAATCTGACAGCAGGGGGAGCTCCGAGCCCGGACATCAGACCCAGCCCAGGACTAGGGGCAAGACCACTGTTTTTCCACCTGTTCTCTTGTTGACAGATGTGTGTTGTTTCCAGTTGTATCTAGTATGAACAATGCTACTACGAAGGTTCTGTTATGTACTTCCTGGCAAACATGTCCAGGAAGGGGCCAGGGTCAGGTATCAAGAGGAGAACCGTTAGAACCGGGGGCTTTCCTTCAGGCTCCGTGTTCCAATCTATACAATGGGGATAGTGCCTGTCCCACAGGCCTGAATGAGGAGTGCAGGGTGCGTCTGAGGGCACAGGGCTCTGTGGAGAGGCCCCGTCCCGCGCGCTGGGCCATCCCTGGCCAGGGCCCACCTGGTGTTGAGCAGCTCGATCTCCGTGCTCTTCTCTCTCTCTAGCTTGCTGTAGGCCTCACGGTGCCGCCGCGCCTCCTCCTCCAGGGCCTGCTCGGCCATGGTCTCCTGATCTTTCACCATCTCCTCCAGCTCGTGCACCCTGAG
This sequence comes from Callorhinus ursinus, assembly GCF_003265705.2. NCBI lineage: Eukaryota > Metazoa > Chordata > Mammalia > Carnivora > Otariidae > Callorhinus > Callorhinus ursinus. The sequence continues at coordinate 5,598,343 of NW_027397096.1, read as the reverse complement.
GAGAAGGGCGCACACTCCGGTCCAGGGTCGGCTCTTGTGGCCACTGTCTTCCCACCTCAACCTTGGCTGCGACTCCGGGAGCCCCCGGCCCCAAGACCCCGGCTCAGTAACAGCCCTGCTGTGGGAAGTGGCGGCCTGTTTGCCAGGCCTGGGGGTCTGCAGCTTCGCTGACATGCCTTCAGGACACCACGGCACGTAAGGGGAGGTGGACCGGCCAAGCTCACCACCCAGGGGGGCACCTGGCAGTTGGTCCAGAGGGGAGCAAGGCCGCACCAAGAAGGCGGCACCCCCAGGCCAGGCACAGGGAAGGACAGCAGGCCTCGCCCTGGCCGCACGGAGCAGCCCTCGGGCCTCCTCTTTTCTTTCTGCTCTCCTCCTTCCTGGCCACTGTCCTCTGACCAGCAATTCAGTGACTGGCCACCTTGATTCCAAAAAGGGATAGGTCCTTTGATAGTGGCCCTGAGCGTGCCCGACCCAGGAAAGGGCGGGGTCCCACCAGGAGCCTCACTGGCAGAGCAGCCTAGCGCACATTTCACCGGCAATAGTCCCTCCGGGAGGCTGACCTTCTGGGGTGTCCAAGAGAACCCATTTTTGGGCCCTGCAAGGTTGAGGACCAGACCCCGGCTGGGGATCAGCTTGCCAAGTTTCATGCCATCCTGTGAGGACCACTACACTGTGCAAGCGCTACCTCGCTGCAATCGTGGTCGGGAGGAGGGGCGGCGATGCCTGGACCCTTCCACTAGCAGCAGGTGCGAGCCCCCGACTCGCACCAGTCTCTCCCTCTGCAGAGCCTGTCCCCGGATGGCGGGGGAAGGGGTCAGAGAAATAGGAAAGCGGATCCCAACTCCTGCCTTAGACCCACCCTGGGGCTGCAGACCTGGGGGTCAAAGTCAGGCTCCAACCCGTTTTCAAGTCCCCAGAGACCAGTTCTGGGTGTCCCGCAGGGGCAGGCCCATGTAGTAAGGGGCTAATGCATCACAGCCTCTAGAGGGGAGGGACAAGACATGCGGGTGACCTCTCCCAGCTTTTCTCAGGGGCCTCACAACAGAGACCACTATCCGTTCCCAAGTCACAGACAGGGCCCACCCAAGCCCCCTGGCCCCGACCTGTGCACCAGCTGCGTGTTTTCCTGCTTTAGCTTGCTTTTCAGGTCCCCATTGGTCAGGCTGTCATTTTCCAGTTCAGTCACCTTTTTTTCCAGGAAGCTCACCTGCAGGAGGGGGGCAGAGGTGGGGGTGGAGGAAACCTCTGAGTCCACAGGATGGAGAAGCAGAAACCGTGGGACGGACGGCCAGGTCCCCCAAGTGACTGTGCACAAAGGGTGGTGAGGGCGGGGGCACTTATGTGCCCACGCTAGCAGGGCCGCCTACCCCCACCTCCTGCAGCAAGGACAGGGTCTCCATCCGCCCCCTCAGGACCCACCTTCTCCGTGATGTCGTTGTCACAGGAGTCAATGCTGTCCCGGAACAGATCCTCGGTGCTGCCGTCACTGCTACTGAAGTTGCTGCTATGCATGAGCTGCCTGCAGGGGGGGGGGGGGGGGGGGGGTGAGGGGGGTGAGCAGGGGGGCGTGAGCGGGGGGGGGGGTGAGCGGGGGGGCGGGAGCTACAGAAGCCACCCTCTGGGGCCTGGGGTCCAGAGCAGGCTATGGGCCGAGAGGGGGCACCCACTATGTTGGGGAGGGAGGCCAGGAACCCATCCGAGGAGGCGGTCCTCATCCAGTCAGCAGAGAAGAGTTGCCTGACGTCTGAACTAAGAGATCATCCAGCTCAGAGGCTGGTGGGCGCGACACCCCTCCAGAGCCCCTGGTGGATATGGCCAGTCCCTCACGGCTCTGCCCTGCTGCCTCACCTCCCTTTTTAGGCCGGCCTTCTAGCCAGCAACTAGCCAGTGACCGGAGTGGGCACGTGAGCCCCTGACCACCTCCCTCCAGCTGCATAACCGCCCCGCGAGGGTAGACAGGCTCCACAGGGCTGGCAGACGGTCCTCCTGAGGCCTCCCTGCAAGACTCAATCCCCTCCAGCAAACGGGCTCCTGCTGCACCTCTGGGGACCCTGGGAGAGGGCAGAGGGAAGGAGACCCACCCAGACTGGGCAGGGCAGTAGGCGGGCGGGGTGGTAGTGGGGTCTGCAAACAGGAAACACTTGCTGGGAAACTCTTGCTGGAGGCAAAACCCAGCTACTGCTCTCCAGAGGCCCCCACTTCCCACTCCCTGCCAGGCAGCAGCCAGGGTCTCCGCCAACGAGCTCTCCTGTCCCAGCCCTGCTCCCGAGCCAGAGCCTGGGTGCTTGCTGGCTGCTCCCGGAACCCTGGGCGTGGACCCGGTCCAGTAGGCCGGAGAACCTGGATCCTGAGATCCAGAGTGGGATCCTGGAAGTCCCTGGAAGTCCCGGGAAGTCAGGAGGTGCTGGTCCAGCTGCTGGCCCCAGAGTGCAGGGAGGGCCACCAAGGGCCATGAGATGGGCTGGGTCCCTCGGGGCATCACCGCTGTGCCCGCCTGAAGCTGACACAGCGAGGGGATGGGGCGAGGCCAGCTGCACCACCGCCAGAAGGGGCAAGGGGTGGGGGTGGGAGGCGTGTGACCCTTCTTTTTCAGAGGCAGACCTCTTCTGGCCGCTTGGCCTGCACTTCTGGGGTGCTTCATTCCCCTCTGTGCATTCAGGGGGCCACTACCCTGGCAGTAGGAGCATAATTAAGGGAGACAGCATTCAACCCCTCCTCCCAAGGGGGGGTCTTACCGTCCGAAGGCTGTGCTAGAGATCTTCCGGTTGGGGCTACAGAGAGAGAGAGATTAGAGATTGACAGATTGAGAGAGAGACAGAGGACAGTCATTGAACAGAGGCGGCTCCAGTCCACTTCTAACTCTGCAAGACTCCAAAGTGCAGTATGGGGCTCTGTCCCACCCGCTGCAGGGAATTCACTAATCACCTTGGTCCCGAGTAGAAGCACCCTGATTTTCCTGTCGCAGAAAAATGCAAGCTCCCCAGGCTCAATCCTACTCTGACAGTGCTCTCACACTTGCCAAGACAGAGTGGGGCCACCTCGCCTGAGGCTTCCCCCGCTGGGTCCCCCCACCCCACCCCACCTAGCCGCAGACTCCTATCCCTCTGCTGGGTCCCGGGGCCCCACCTGTTGGCCTTCAAGTTTTTCAGTCGGGCTTCCAAGTCATTCAGCAGGTTGATTTTCTTGCAACACTGAGAGCAGTAAACATCCAGCAATTCACTGTTGTAGGTGTGCCGCATTTTCCTAGGAGTCTGCCCCGCACTGATTCAGGAGAGAGAAAGCAATCACCTCCTGCTCTCCGATCTGCTGCCTCACCTCATCCTGCTGAGCTTACTTTACTGGATTCCACAATACTGGGGACCCTTGTGTTGTGTGCGTTTAGGGGCAGAGGAAGTAGAAATACAGCAACAGATCTCCCCTCCCTCAATGCTCTCAGAGAAGCCAATGAACGGTACCCATTTCACAGATACAGCAACTGAGAGCTAAGCAATGACTAGGTGTGTGGGTCACCTAGAAGGACTCTTTCAACACTAGGGTTCTACTAGGAAGCAAGACAACAAAGACCCCCGAGTCTGCAGGCTCCCAGGTGGGTTCATCCTGAGACAGAAGGAGGGAGGAGGAATTCTAGACCCCCACCAGAGTGCAGAGGCAGCACCCCCAAACCCCGGGAGCAGAACCCATGAAGGTTAGGACTCTGCCCTCTGAACCCCCTGGGACGAGGTTGGGTTGGTCCCGCCACTTCTCCTTATACCCCAAATGCCATTCCAGACCCCGGGGCCACCTGGAAGACACTGAAGATCCCAGGTCCGAGTAGACGTTGGTCCTGGTCTCGTCGTCGGGGCAGGGGCTGCTGGGGGCACAGTCCACGTCGTCCCCCTCCCCATAGTCTTCAAACTGCTCCTCGTTGCTGATGAGCGAGGTGGTGGAGTGTGTGGAGAGGTCTGACGTGGTCATGGACGGAGTGTGGCCCGAGGACCTGGGCGTCAGAGAAGGTTGGCCGTTAACGCAGCCCCATCTGCAGCCCGTGCTGGGGAAACAGGCCAGGCTTCCTGGAGGTCAGTCTGCGCCCCAGAGAGCAGAAGCCTGATCGAGTTTGTGCCTTCTGACCTGGTAAGTACACTTCGGCGACCTCATCCTCAGGGAACACATCTCACCACAGAAATAGTTTCTGCACAAGAGATGTCCAAGCCACTGCTTCTCTAGAGCACCAAAACACCGCTTACCACCTAACGGCTTCCCTACATTAAGTCACAATAAATTATAATACTTATATAGCGTATAAAATCATACATTCTACATTGCTAATATTAGCACATTAAATGATTAAGTTACAGCTGCAAAACTATAATATGGATTAAGAAATTAAATTATCAAATTATGGATTATCTAATTGTTGAAAGGTTTGTAAACGACACTAGCAATAATATGGAAAGATCAGTAGGCATTAAAAGTTACATGTAAAAACTTAAGCCAGAGAAAGTAAAAGGTGTCCGCAGAACAAGGAAAAGCAGGGCATGAAACTATTTCCATGGTCACAGGGCTGGGGTCTGGGCGGTGGGATGAGGAGTAGCTTGGTTATTCCCCTCCATTCTCCCTTTCCTACCTCTTTCAAGTTTTGTTTAATTGGCTTGGACTCTAATAAGAAATGAAGTTTTAAAATAAATAACCGTGAGCTACCAGGTGAGGCGCTCCTCCCGGTTTACAGAGGGGACTTCTGGTCCAAAGAAGCCTCATTGCAAGGCTAAGGTCAGAGACCCTAAGGCCTTTCTGGGGTGACCCACCGTATGGCCCGTGAGGGGCGTCAGGGGCTGGCCGAGCCCTGCCTGCAACCCGAGAAGGAAGCACAACTTGTCAACTGCCAAACAGATCTTCCCTTGAGTTGTGAGCTCATGTCTGCGTATCTTCTCTCATGAGGGACAGTTCTCTGAGCTCCTGGGCCTCCCCGCACCACACTGGGCAACCCGACTCGGTGATGAGAGGCAGGGAACCGGTTGAGGCAGTAATTCTCCAACCGTGCCCTTGAGCCATCCTGGTCTGAGAACCTCCACCCTGTTGTTTTTTTGAAACTCACTTCTCTGCCCTCAAGTTCCTTAGCGCCTTGGGTGGAATTCATCATACTCCTCAGCTCTTTCTCCTAGACATTTTACTAGCCGCCCCCCCTCCCCCCGCTGGCTGCCTCCAGGTGATTGGCCCCAAAAAACAAGGTGAATGACCAAGTGGCAAATGGTTAGCCAATAGGTCACTAGGTCTGTGGTCCCTGACCAGTTGTGCTTGGTGGCTGGTCATAGTACCATGGATGGACTGTTCTCAGGACGCAAAATGGACGAACAACTCCAAAGACCCCACCGCCCCCGCCGAGAACAGCCTGGCTCTCAGAGCCACTTGAGTCTGAGAAGCCCCGCACTGAGAAAATGTATATGAAATTGCCTTCTTCTTCTTCTTTTTTTGAAGGTCAAAAGTGATGAAGAATTGACAATTTCATATGGCTCAACCGATACTGGCCCCCTCTCCCTCCCCAAATCTCTGGGTTGGCTGGGACCACCACTTTCTGATATGTGGAGCTCCAGGCAGCTTTGACTCACTTGTCCTCCGGCAGGAAGAGGGCCCCAAGCCCTCCGTCCTTCTCCTCGGTAACTGACCCCTCCAGGCTCTGGGTACTCTCCATGGGGCTGTCCATGTCTGACTCTGGGGGGCCCTCTGGTGGGGCCAGTGTCATAGCCTCCTCCTCGTCCTCGGGAAAGAAGCCGGGGTCCCTGGGGAGGAGCTCGCCATCAGCAAAGGTCGGGCCTGGCACCTCGCCGCCCTGAGAAAGACAGAGAGGGACAGAATGAGTGAGGCTGGCTCCCCGGGGCTCAGCACGCCTCATCCGACTACAAGGATGCCAGCAGGGCCAGGAACAGCAGACGGGGGGGACAGGGAGGCCCAGACCCCAGGACCTTGAGAACAGGAATACCTGGCAGGTTATTTGTCTTGGACCTCTCCCAGTGGCTGCTTCATGAGAGTCCAGTGAGGGGTCAGAACCCCCGGGCACGGCCATCCATGGAGAAGGGGCCGGCTACATTGCTCAGGGCACTTGGATAGCTCGGCAGGGTCCCCATCACAGTCTGCATAAGCAGCCAATGGCTTTGTGACGGAGTTAAGGGCATAGGCTGTAATGAATGGCCCCCAAGAATGGCGACCCCAACCTAGCAGAACTGGACGCAGCACGGAATCTGCCCCCCCGTGATTCCGGGCATGTCAACTGACCTCTGTGAACCACAGTTCTCTCCGCGGTAAATCGAGAATGACAATGGGATCTTATAGGATCACTGTGTCACTCGGAAGGACCTCAATGAATAAATACTGGCCACAAGACGTGGCTCCAGCCTGGGAGGGGCAGTCTGCCATGGCCCACCCCAGCCATGCTGGGGAGCAAGAACACTGGGTCCTTCGATTCTGAGCTTGGGGTTGGTCCCCAGTGCCCAGCACACAGCCCAGCACAAGGTCAATGCGAGACAAATACTTGCTGGAACCTTTTGCTAAAATCATCTTGCATGTCAAGAGCTCTGGCTTTATTCGGAGTGTACCTAGTCTGAGAGGCAGCTCTCTACAGACCATTTCTTGGGGCTGCCACCTCCAAGGACGCCCTGCTTCCACCTGCTCCCCCCTGAGACGACTCCCAAGATTCTTGGGTGTGCTTCCTGGTGAGGGTGGGCAGAGCCCTCCATGAGAGGCGCTCTGTGCAGCCCCAGGACTGCAAGAGGTGTAATAGAACAAAGGCTGGGCAGGGTCTCCAGGCACCTCGGACAAGAACAGGATCAGGCACAGGCAAGGAAGGTGGTCAAAAACAGACTTGGCTGGGCCCAACGAGAAGGGCGCAGTCACCCGCTGATGGTGGGGGGCAGGCAGCCCTCCTGGCGGTCTCTCCCCACCAAGACTTCCTGGCCTAAGTATAGATGGCAATAATGAGCTTGGCTCCTGCCTGTGCCCTGACTCGGGTTGAGCATCGCATGGACTAATAAAGTCGGCATCAGGCAGCCAGGGCCCCCTGACTGGGGAGGCCGAGGGGCTGTTTAATTAAAACCACCCCTAGTGTTCACACAAGCCCTTTCCACCTTGATGTCACTCGTCCAATCCCACACGGCTCCCAGCCTCATCGGATCTTGGACCCTAAGCAAGGTCCCCTCATCGGTAAGCCCGAAGCTGTGTCCCAGGAGAAACCAACATTTACCGAGCAGTCACCAAGGTCCGGAGACAGAGCAAGAGAGTTAACACAGAATCTTTGGTGGGCCTATGACAACTCTTCAGAACGGGACTTCTGAGCCCCAGTTCAGGAACGAGAGTATTCACAAGCTCACAGAGTAGCCTGCCAGAGCTCCAGAAGTCTTCCAGCCAGCAGGCAGACGGCCACCTACCTCTGGCCACCACCGGCTTGGTTCCATTTATCAGGGCTGCGACCCACACTTCATGCGTTTTTCCGTCTCATGGTGACAAGGAGAAGAGCGTCCACCCGAGGAGCACATTAGTGAGTGTGGAGCCCGGGCACTCCAGCCCATGCTGCCTGCCGCCCGCCCCGGCAGGAAGCTCCCTGCGCCAGTGCGTGGCCCCGAAAGAGAAGCCAGGCAGGGGGGAGACGGCCCACCGAGGGGAGTGGGGCTCCTGGAGGGGCGGCGCCTGCGAGCTTTCTGCCTTCTCAACCACAAGGGCGGGGGGTGGGGTGGGGAGGTTAGCGCTTGCAAGGAAGGCCTGCCTTGGGGCTTCCAGGAGTCCTTGGCCACTTCCCATCTTCAGAGCCCCGTGAGTTGGGTCTCCTTTCTCCCCTTGTGGGGGGGGGTAGGGGTGACTTGCCTGGGGCCCCATGGGAGTTGGTGGCAGGGGAGGACTGGACTGTGAGCCACCAGTGCCTACACTCTCCTCAAAGCACGATCAGCAGGGGTCCCGGGGAGGCCACTGCCCGCCACACTCCCAGGGGGCAGGCAGGGCACCAAGTAGAGACCAGCAGCCATGCTCCTCAGGTGTCCGGCCTGGCCTGCGGGTGGCTAATCCATGTTTGTCTCCATGGACAGGGAGATGTAGAGGCCCCGTTTTTGCTGGGCACTCTGTGCAGAGACCCCCAACTCACCACATGCGGGTGGGGACCACAGTCCCCTCTCACCAGATGGCCCGGAGCAACACACCCACTCCCAACATCTGGGCCAAGAGAAAAGCATGGCCTGTCTTGGCCATAGCTGGGGTGGTAGGAGGGTCAGATGCCCCCACGGGGGTCACTCTCTCCCAACAAGACCACCACTTCCTCAGGCATAATTTTATCCCCTGACTGAGCGGAATCCACATCTGCCTGGCCCTTCACAGTTGACAGAGCACGCGGTGTGCACACATAGCCCCATCTGGCTCTGACAGCAGCCCCAGGAGAGCCCGAGGAGGAGTACAGGGCAGGGATAAAGGATTCAGGCTCTTCGTCTGACACATGGGGAAGATGAGGCTCAGAGTGGGCGGGGTCTGCCCTGGAACTTCCCTGCTACAGAAGCCAGGCTCTTGACATGCCAAGTCAGGGCCCCTCAGAGCCCCCTCGCCACACACATACATGCACACACGCACACGCGCGCACACGCACACGGTCAACACACCAGCTTTTTCTCTTAAAATCAGCTGCCTCCCCACATTAACACCTTTTCATTCGACCCACTGTTGTTTGCTCAAGGCAAGTTGAAATTTTTAGGACTTCAAAACCATTTCTAGCAGTTTTCCTCTAAATTCAAATAACATAAAGACAGCTATAAGAAAAGTAACCAGATACCCTGGTTGGTCCAGATGGAGAGTAGTGGTTTGGCATTTGTCCCGGACAAAAGTGGCTCTGTCACCCCTGCTCCTCCCTCGGGAATGTCCTGACCCTGCTCCCATTCCTCTGGGCCCTCTGGGAAAGGGCTTGGTGTAGCCCCGGGCCTGGGAGGAGTGCTGCTGGAAGGGGGCACAGCCTGCTCGGATCCCAAACACTTCAGGAAGGGAGGCAAAGCACGGGCAGTTGCTGGAGGGTGCTAGAAGGCCACTCCTCATTGGCTTGGAGACTAGGAAGTATGCCTTCCTCAAGAGGCTAGGCCTGGGGAATTATCGGAAACCAAGGGTTTCTAGAGAGACCGGCGGCCTGAAGCTGGGAGAACAGGCCCTATCCAGCTGCTCTGGTGGGGCAGGTCTGCATCCCCAGTCCCCCTCCACATCCCCACCCTGTCTCCAGCTGGGACTGGATGCAGCTGGCCCTGGCGAGAAGTGGGTACCCAGAGGCGCACAGGCTGCCCGTGGAAGCCTCTCTCCAGTGAGAGCAGCATTTGCCGGCCAGTGGGCCCCAAAGTCACCCCTTCCCCTGTAGGAAGGTAGCACAGGCTGAATTCAACAGCTGGTAAAAAAAAATTCCCACGGTGGGACAGGGCATCCCAGCCTCAGGGGGGCCAACAACGCCCTGCTGTCCACCCTCCCCGGCGGGGGGGTGCAGCAGGGCCCAGACACCAGGACTTCATCGGGCTCTCCCCAACCCCCCGCGGCCCTAGTGGGATGCCACCTCCAAGTCACACACACCATTACTCCATTTTCATGGCAGCTAGGGCACAGACTCCAAGGGACCCCACTCCTACGTTCCCCGCGAGAAGGCAGGCCCTCCGGGGGATCACCATGGGGACGTCTGCGTCCGAACCCCCAGCATCAGCACCGCAGGAGGCACATGGCAGGTGAGCGGCAAGTGCCCGTGGCAGCAAACTGCGCCGGAGAATGGGGGGCTGGGAAGAGCCCAACTGTGGCAACCCCGAGGCCCAGGTGCCCAGCTGGCATGCTCACTGGCCACCGTGCAACCCCGGAGGAGCTGTTCAGTCTCTGAACCTCATCTACAAACAGAGCTGGAAACACCCAGCTGGCAAGGCTGCCGTAGAGAACCTACGTAGAACAGTGCCTCATACCTCACGGATGTTGGGAACATGGCAGAGAGGAGAGGGGGGCAGAGCAGTGTTGGGAGCAAGCTCTGGAGGTGGACCCACTGGGTTCAAACCCCAGCTCCACCCCTCAGCTCTGCAACCTTAGGTTTACTGAACTGCTCCGTGCCTCAGTTTCCCCATCTGCAGAAGGGAGTTAACGGTCATCAGGAAATGAGTTAGTACACGTGCTAAGCACACACAGAAAAGGATCAATAAAGTTGAGCTATTATGGTCTTCAGTGTGTTGAGAGAAGACAACCAGGGGTGTCTCCAGGCCTAATGGCCTCTATCCGACTCCGTCTCCGCCACGCCCGCCCCCCTGGGACCCTATCCCGTTGACCCACAGTGACACACCAGGTGGAGTTCGGCTGGGTTCAAGCTTCTGGAGGCCTGAAGTCTGCAAGTTACAGAGGTGCAGGTGCCTCCTCTCTCCCCCCCAGGGCCATCTTCTACATACGCTCTTGGAAGGTCTCTCTGCACGTTAATTACACACTTTAGTAAGTGTTAGGATGAGACACTGCCTGGGCAAGGGGGTCCAGGAGGCTCGGAGGCTCTGGCTCACCCACCCCCAGCCCTGGCAGCGGCTTCGCTTCCCAGGCAGTAACTCAGAGCCAAAGAACAGCTCGGTGGGGACAGGGCTGGGTAAAAATAGCCCAACTGGGCACATCCCAGCTCCCCTTTGCAGCCAGGCACCAGCAGGCACACGTGGAAGGTGGGTGGGGAGCAGGGAGGTGGTGGACACAAACCAAGCCTGGTGCAGGGGAGAAGCCAGGATTGCTGTCTGGGTGATGCTGAACAGGTGTCAGGGGGAAGGGGGGCTGGGGATGAAATCCCTTGTCACAATCCCAGCCAGCCCCCTGCCCAGGAAGTGTGACAGGCATGCTCGCAGTCTCCCTGGGTCTTCCCCATGGGTAGCAGAAGACTAAGGAGCTAGCTTGCGGATGCCAACGCCCCCAGGTCCAGATAGCAGGGATTGGCTCACCTGCGCCAGGATCCCCTTCCCACCACTGCGGCTCAGCCACCCAGCCAGGCACGGCAGCAGCAGAGATTAGTAAGCAATCCGGGCCGTGCCCGCCGCCTGTTTGTGGCTGCCAACCCCTGCCCCGAAGCCAGGCCTTACTCTGCAGGTGGGAGGTCGGTGCTCATCAGTGGCTGATAAGGTTCTCGCTCAACAAAGGGTGGCTCAGATGCGGTCAAGGGGCGAGGGTGGGAATAAAGGGGGAGGTAAGTTTCCGAAGCCCTGACTTCGGAACAGAAGTAACCTTGCCTCAGATACAAGGCCCCGGCTCTTCCCCAACAAGGTCAAGGGCAAACTGAGGAGCACCAGGTCACCAAGCCATTAGAGTTCATTTTTCGCCTGTCTTGGCCAGCCTTGGGGACTGACTGCATACGGTCAGATGAAAGCCCAAGCGTCCCACACCGGTGGGGGAGGCCAACGTCAAGAAGACAGGACAGACTGCCATGTTCCCGTCCCCAGGGGCCAGATCAGAGAGTGGCCAGGAACCACCCCTGTGTCATGCACTTCCTTCCCTGGCCCCTGGAAGTCCTAAGTCACCCAGTTTTACAGATGGGAGAACTGAGGCTCTCAGGCAGACGGGGTTCAGTCCCGGATCTGGCCCCCACCGGCTGTGGAAGCTCAAGCTGGTACTGAAAAGAGAAAGAGAAAGTAAGGCTCGAGTTTCTCAAGAGCTCCCAGGCCATTTGCACAGAGCAAAGGCACTCGGATAAGGAGGCCCTGCACACGCCCCCACAGTGGAAGGGGTGTGGAAGCCCACAGGGCCTTCTTTCCCATGCTCTTACGCACAACTCTTGCATAGGCTTTTCCCCAGTCTCACACTTCCGCTCCCTCAACAGACGCAGCTGCTCAGGTAGTGTCACAGGCGTGCAGGAGAAAGACAGGGCATGATGTAGCTCCGAGAAAAACTCAGAAATGAGGGTATCCAACAGCCCCCCTGGCAGCTAACCTAAGACCAGGAGTAAGCAAATTACACAGTGGCAGAGCAGGGGGACTGAGTCGTTAGGGATCTAATATTTCCCCAGGAAGGGGCTGACAGGGAGAGTCTACAGCAGGCCCTGGCAGCGTCCACCCGGGCACTGGCCAGAGGGGTCTGGTCTGGTCTGGTCTGCCTGCCCCGCATGGCCGGCCTGCCCCAAAGGCTGTGGGGTCCGACGTAGCTGGCACCAGGGCTAGAGATCATCCAATGGCCACTCGGACCTTCTAACCAGCTCCCCTGTGTCCAGGTTCACCCACCACACTTCTGATCACAGCAAGCTTCCAGGAGCCTGTGGTCGACGGGGAGAGGTGGGCTGCCCAAGCTCACTGCCAGGGTACACTTCTCACCGTCAGTCAGTCAGCTGGTGCTCTGGCTCTGCGTGTCCCTCTAGAGACAATCTGTGGGCATGGGTGGCACCCAAGTCCCAAAGGGGTGAGGGAAGGGCCAACAAGATCTGGTTCTCAAGCCTGTTAGGCTGTGGGCCAGACCCTGGACCCCATTGGGAACACCCGTCGCAGTGGGGTCATGCACTCCACTGGGAGACCCTCCAAGCCCCCTTTCCCCACCACGCCGCTTCTACTCCAAGAACATGTCAAAGCATTTCAAAAGTCAGTTAAAAATTAAAAATGTATTACTAAAAATGGAGGGGAAAAAAAGGAATAAAAAATGAAGTCATCCAAAAGGATACAGAAAAAAAGGAGTAAAAGAAGACCAAAGATCGTAACTCAACCACAGTAACAATGCAGTACATGAAAATGGAATAAACCATACTGTTAATAAACAAACACTGTCAGGGCGCCTGGGTGGCTCAGTTGGTTAAGCGACTGCCTTCGGCTCAGGTCATGATCCTGGAGTCCCGGGATCGAGTCCCGCATCGGGCTCCCTGCTCAGCGGGGAGTCTGCTTCTCCCTCTGACCCTCCCCCCTCTCATGTGCTCTCTCTCTCTCATTCTCTCTCTCTCTCAAATAAATAAATAAAATCTTTAAAAAAAATAAACAAACACTGTCTGACTAGATAAAAACAACAACTACGTGCCATTTACAAGTGACACAGTATAAACATCAGGACACAGGCCAAAAATAAAAGGATGACGGGGCACCCTCCTGGCTCAGTGGGTAGAGCATGTGACTCTTGATCTCAAGGTCAGGAGTTCAAGCCCCAAGTTGGGCCCAGAGCTTACTTTCAAATAAACAAATGAATAAAGGTGGAGATTTTAGTTCATCTCTCTTGGTAACTGATGGGGCAAACAAAAGAATTAGAAGGGAGACAGAAGGCGTGAACCACGCAAATGAGAGCTGACGCAAATCGCATGCTGTCCCCAACTGTAGAGTAAAACTGCTGGATCGAAGGTTGACGAGGAACTGGATGCTGGCACAGTACCAAAGAACCACCTGACACCCTCCAAACACCCTCTACCCCCCAATATCTTGACTGTGGAGAAAATAAGCTATTGTCACTTTAATACAGTGATTAAACCTAGCATCACTAATTGGGAACAGACATCGGCCTCCTGACTGGGCACAAGATGAAGGACACAGCCTCCCCTACTCAATTCTAATGAAGCCTTAAGACCTAACTCCTACTAGGGGTGCTCGGGTGGCTCAGTCGGTTAAGCGTCTGCCTTCGGCTCAGGGTTCTGGGATGGAACCCCACATCCTCGGGCCCCCTTAGTGGGGAGCCTGCTTGTGCCTCTACCCCTCCCCTCCGCTCGTGCTCACTCTCTGGCTCTCTCGCTCTCAAATAAATCAATAAAATCTTTAAAAGGTGCGTTTCTAACAAGTTCTTAGGTGATGCTGATGGTCCCAGGACCACACTATGAGAACTGCTGTTTTAGATTAAATCAAGAGGCACAAAAGCTAACCGTTAATCTTGATTAGATCCCAGCTCAAACAAATAAGCCAACCACCACCGAGCTAGCAAGACCTATTGGGGTCAAAATGGAAGCTGGAGTATGGACTAGATATTGGGTGGTATTAGGGGATGATGTTTGCTAATTATGCTTGCTAATAGTTTTTTTTTAAATATTTTATTTATTTATTTGAGAGAGAGAATGAGAGAGAGAGAGCACGAGAGGGGGGAGGGTCAGAGGGAGAGGCAGACTCCCCGCCGAGCAGGGAGCCCGATGCGGGACTCGATCCCGGGACTCCAGGATCCTGACCTGAGCCGAAGGCAGTCGCTTAACCAACTGAGCCACCCAGGCGCCCTGTGTGCTTGCTAATAGTTATGAAGAAGACATACCCTTAGTTTTGATACCATCTTGCCTAACTTCCTTTCAAACGGTTTAGGGAAAGTTACACGGAGAGAGAAAGCCAATATGGTCACAGCACTGGAGGGCAACCGGGGTGCGCAAATCCTTGCTGGGGCAGTCTTCCCTCTTCCCCCATCCCCCCAACCAGCTCCATGATGGTCTGTCCTGGTTGCAGGGGCTGGTTTGGGCTCCACGTGAAACACTGTGGGGGTCCTCTTGTGTGGCTGATGGAGTCCCGACCACTGGAGGGGCTGGAAGGTGGGCTCTGGAACCATGGGGGCTGGGATGGGGTGCTTCAGGCAAAACCCTGGGGAGCGACACAGACTTGGTGGACCCACCCTCAGTGGCTTCCCACAGTCGGTTCTTACAGCTCTTATTTTTTTCAGTATGTTAAAAGACACATACGTAAAACATGAAAGACAGTTACCCCAAACTTGCTGAACTGGTTAAGGAAAAGTGTATAATCTCTGACAAATTTAGCTCTATTTAAAAGGAATATGCATGGGGCACCTGGGTGGCTCAGTCGTTAAGCGTCTGCCTTCGGCTCAGGTCATGATCCCAGGGTCCTGGGATCGAGCCCCGCATCGGGCTCCCTGCTCCGCGGGAAGCCTGCTTCTCCCTCTCCCACTCCCCCTGCTTGTGTTCCCTCTCTCGCTGTGTCTCTCTCTGTCAAATAAATAAAATCTTTAAAAAAAAAAATAAATAAATAAAAATAAAAATAAAAGGAATATGCAAAAGTGAAGCCATCCTTAAAGAATGCTACATCCCAGAGACAAGAGTCAGCAGAAACAGGGAGCCTAGTGGGCCAACACAACCCCAAGGGTCAAAACCCCATGAGCTGAATGGGGAGCAGTCTAGGTTCTGAATGGTCAGATCAGGCAGCAATGGTGGCTCAGCCTCTAGAAGGTGAATCATGAGTCAGAACACTGGAACCTCTTCTGAAGGTAGCCCTTGGCCAAGAGACACCCCAAAGGGCCCATAACCAAGAGTGGGCCTCTGCCTGCAGGCAGAACTGCCTCCCATCCCCTCCACTCAGGGCTCTCCCTGGATGCCAGGCTCCGCTCACACTTTTCTTCCTCCTCCCCTTGGAGGATGGCTCCAGAGAACTTTCTGTTATGGGCTGAACTGTGTCCCATCACCCCCAAATTCATATGCTGAAGTCCCAATCCCAGTACCTTCAAGTGTGACTGTTTTTGGAGATAGGGTCTTTAAAGAAGCAATTACATTAAAATGAAGGCATCATGGTAGGCCCTAATTCAATCACCTGGCATCCTTATGAGAAGGAGATTAGGAGACACATACACACACACACACACACACACACACACATACACACACATACATACACACACACCCGATGTGAAGACACAGGGAGAAGCCAGCCATCTGCAAGCCAAGGAGAGAGGCCTCAGAAGAAACCAACCCTGCTGACACCTCGATCTTCAAGGTTAGCCTCCAGAATTGTGAAAAAATTCATTTCAGTTGTTCAAGGCAGCCGGTCTGTGGTACTTACCCTTTCCTTCCCCCACTCGGAAGCCTGTATGGAGACCCTCGGCCCCACCTGGACTTGGCCCCCACCTCCCCACCCTGATAATAAAGGCAAATTCCTTCTCGGTCAATTCAATTCAACCTCCAAAGAGAACTACTGGATCTCTAGAATCTCGTCAAGAGATTGGGGGTTGGTTTGTTTTTGTCTCTCCTCAAAAGAAATGTTGCCTTCTCTGTCATGATCATTTTGAGATACTGAGATTTCTAAAGAGACTATATTTTGCTGAAGCTGAAGCTTGGTGGATCTGTAATTATCACGATGATGTTTCAGAAACACTATATATATAAATCTAAGTAAACTATTTTTATTTCTCGTGTTACCTCAACAGTATAGGTATTATATTTTAATTTTAAAGGAAAAGTATACATGGAGTTCAGCCAGAGACATTTAAAACTGCAAAGGCAATTTCTGTTTGCCCAGAACTATATTTAGTGTAGTTATAATACAAATGTCAAAGTTATTTTACCTAAAAAGTGAATGGTTTACAAGAGGAGGGATCAGCAGTTAGGCCTGGAACCACAGGCCCATGCCCATCCACAGCCCTGGAGCCATATTTTGACTCAGGGCAGGCCACCTCTGTGGCCAGGAGCACTCAGTAATTGAACGATATATTACCAGTTTCTCCATGCCAGACGGTATTTCTGGTTACTTGGAATCCAGAGCAGATTTCTTCCCTGCGCTGTGGTCAGTTTGGGAAGGAGGGCCCTCACCACTCCTGGGACACGTGGGCACCTTGCTTTGCTGGAACACCAGCCTTCCTCAGACACGGCCAGGACTGGAGTCCGCCTCCCCCTTCAAGGCTGGCTGTCCAGGGTCAGGCAGATGCTGCAGCTGAATCTGGCTAAGCAACCCATCTCCAAGGAAAAACCACAGGGGAGGTGGCCCCAGGGTGAACTTCTGCTCCCGTGGGGAACAAGCCCTTGACGGGGTGTGGCTGTCCTAACAAAGCCCTGGGTCCCAGATCAGAGTGCCTCAGTGAACCTACCTCCTGAGCAAAAAGGATCCAAAGAGGCCATCTAGCCTAACTCCAGCCCCCAAACAGAGCCAACAGTCTTGATTTTCAAGTGAGAACGTGGACCTGAGAGGCAAACTGTTGGGGATTAGGAAAACAGAACTCAAATTGCTTCCACATCTGGAAACCAAGCCCAGCAGCCAGCCCCAAGAATTCCAGGCATGTCAGCTGATGGAGAAGATGCAGGTCAAGGGAGGTGTTTCCTGTGAGCCGAGGCCCACCCCCTCCCCTGGCCCCCACGCACCTACCCGAATCCACAAGACCGGTCTACATCAGAGGCCGACTAGGGGAAGGGGACACATGGGAGGACCCACCAAGTGGCCAGCGTCCGTTCTGTGCTCTACCAAGGTGGCCTCATTTTCTTCCCCCAAAATCCCTGCACGTAAGTACCAGCTCATCCTTATAGGTAAGGACCCGATGTCCATGGAGTTGAATCTACCTTCCCCTGAAGTTATGCTGTGATTTTTCTCTATGGCCCTGCTGTCACACAACAAGGTTGAGCCACGTAAACCCGAACCAGGAACCCCCGGACATCAATCACCCTGTCCAAATTCTCCAAAAAGGATTTCCCAAGTACACGCTGGGACGCAGCAGTTCCCACCCGGCCATGGGATCTGTTGCTCCGAAAACCAAAGCCAGGTGTCGGGCTACTCAAATGTCAAAGGCGAATTAACAGGCTGCAGGTTGAAAGGGGTACACATCAAGGGCTCTCCAGGCTCTTTGAAGAGGCAGCTATTTTGGGCTACAAATTATAGCTTTTAAAGATGTGGCTGTTTGAAGTGAGGGCTTAATTACTCACACAGTCAAGAGTTTGTGGGCCTCGCTTTGGGGGCTCCATGTTTCACCCTCATGCTAAGGAGGGCGTAGAGAGGAGCTTGGGGTGGGCGGCTGGGGCCCAGGCCAGCTCCGCCAGGTGGGCCGAGCAGTATTCCTTCACCAGGCACCCTCAAACGAGGCCACGATCTGCTTCAAGGAGAGCACACCTGAACAGAGCTAACCGACCATCTGGAGCTGGGGCAGGTACCTCCCTCACCCCCTCTCTGCATGGAACCCTTCAGGTTGGGAAGGCGAAGCAGAGTGCGCCAGTGTTCACCCACAGCCGATGGCCAGAGCTTCCAGGGCAGACAGACTGGGATCAGGCAGGCCACGGCCCACAGCCCCCCTGCCTCTACTTTTATAACCTCCAGGCATTTCCCATCATCCCAGAGCCCCCGCAGTGTGCCAGCTGGCTCTGGTCAGGTGCTCCCTTCTGTCTTCCTGCCTCTGCCAGGTCCAGCTCCTGGGGCCGGGTGTCCCCGGGGCTGCTGTCTCACACCCGGGCTCACTAGAGCATCGCTGGCCAGAGTGCAGCTTGGGGGCCACGGGCCAGGGAGGCGGAGCCAGCTCGGGTCCCTTCCCAGACTGTCCCGAGGCAGAACAGGTGAGAGCTCTGAGTCTGACCACGAGCCATGGCTTGGGGCTCAGAGGGCAGGAGGTGCCCAGGGTGGGTACAAGGCTACGGACTGTCCATTAAGGTCCCCATCAAAGAGCCCAGGCGCTAGCTTTCCAGTGGCCGCAAAACCAGGCCGTCTCAGCCTAGCACACATAGCCCTGTCCAGCTGGTCAGCTGGTCTCAGCCTCAGGACATGATCCCTCCCCTTGTACCCCAAGCTCTTGTCTGACATGATCACCACCCCCATGCTTTGGCTCCTTATGCCTGAAACACAATTTCTCCCCATGCCACAAAGGCCCGTCCCTAAACAAGCCCCAGGCAGAAAGTCACTGTATGGGGGGGGGCAATCCTTCCCCTCCATGCACACCTTCCCCAGCCCAGAACCGAGCAACTAGAGCCCTACAGCCATCTCTAGGCACAAGCCCCATAAGCCCCTTCTCTGCTCCCATGACTCCCTCCCTGGGACGCCGGGTGAGGTGGTCTTATCCTCCCCAGCCCTTATATACCACTTTAAGGAGAGACGGATTACCCAGAGGGGAAATTTTCCCATCCCAGCCTTGGCACAACTGACCCACTGGTTGCCCCTGTCCCCAGTAAGGAGCTGTGTGGTGGCCTTGCTTCCTGGGGGGTTCCAAAGGGGCCACCACACCAGCTGATACAGGCGCTCTATAAGCAAAGTCGCGCCCCCCCAGCCCGGTTTCTCTCGGGGCTAGTGAATTCATCATAGCCCTTGCCACACACAAAGGACAGAGGTCCACCCTGTGCCAGAGCCCAAATAGCACCTCATCAAGGAGGGGGCTGGGAACCTGGCCACCATACACAAAACTGACGGAGCTGGGCTACCGGCTTTCATCAGGATCTCAGGAGGGGGAGAGACAGAGGGACTTTCTGACAAGAATGGGGTTTGAAACCACCTCCTGCTCTGAGAGCCCCCCTTCAGCCAGCATCTCTCACTGAGGCCCTGCTCGGGATGGCCCACTATCAGCTGGATACCCCCACATGGCTGTCACCCAGTGTCTCACACTCAGCCCACTGCTCTCTGAACGAGCAGCCCACCTCGTCAACCCCATTCCCCAAAGGTGCAGAGGTCCTGACCGCTCACTCCATTCCCTCCCCGAGGCTAGCCACGCTGCCCGATGCATCCTGCTCACGCGGGTCCCTGTGCCTTCACCCCTGCAGTTCCCCACCCCAAGCGCCTCCGTCCCCCGGAGCCCTAAAGAAACATAAAGTGGTCTTAACCATTTGAGGAGGACCAGGAAAGAATACATCTATTAAGCACCTAGCACGTACCAGGTACTTTTGTGCATCAACCACCATTCAGATGGGAAAACTCAGGCTCAGAGAGGTCAAGTAACCTGCCAAAGGTCACAGAGCCAGCAGGGCTGGGATGTGAACGGGTCTGATTTTAATGCAGCAAAAAGGGTACGGAAAAGACGGACTACTCTCAGTGATGGCAGTGTCCAACACACAGCACTGGAACGGGCTCTCAGGTCGGGCCGTGGAGGCCACGGGCACAGGAGGGAGCAAGGCGGCTGGCACCAGAACGTGGGCTTGAGCTGGAGGCTGCAAGGACCACAGCACACTAGACCACGGATGACTGCCAGAGGAGGCTCCTGGGGCCTGTGCCACCCTGGCCACCAGGCAGAACTCCCTCCCCTTCCCCTCCATGGGGAGCTTCAAAGAGGCTGCATGCGGGGAGATTTGACAGAAAGGGAGAGGAGAGAGATTGGAAGGAGAATTGCTAAAAGGAAACACATGTGAAAATGAAAACTCAGGCAAAGTGGGAGGAGGAGGGAAAGAAAGGAAGGAAAAGATGATGTTCAAGGATTAGAAACTGAGTCAAGAAGCCCCGATAAATAATAGCCCTCTCCCTCTGCTACCTTGGGAAGGCCAGTAACCCACTCTCTGCCCTCACTTCCCCCCCTAGTCCAGTTGGAACAGGGCAGTTGAGACCTTAGTTGAGACCCAGCAAGAGAGAGACAGGGAAGACGCCTTATGCACAATCATGACAACTGTGGAGCCAGGATCAGCATCTGACACAGAAAGAACGTGAGGCTCAGAGAGGTTGCTCTACTCGCCCAAGGTCACACTGCTCGTGTGCGGCAAAGCGGGAATCAGAGCCCAGGTCGGCCTGGGGGCCAACCTTGTTCCGTTGAACCACATCATAGTGAGTGTCCCCTCACATAACCCTCCCACCACTGCAAGGTGGCTCTGCTCCCTTCCTTGAAAAAACTGGGCAGGTTACGTAAGTTCTCTAGAGGTTACCTAGTTTGTGTTTCATTAAGTCCAAGATGCCTTTGATTTTAAGATGCACTGTTATTCCAAGTACCCTGAGAAAGAAACAGCACTGCCGATTAAATGAAAGCACACCAGCGAATGTACGACTCATACCAACTTGAGATGTTAAAACATGGGGGGAGAAAAAGAGTGTCTTAGGATCTGTAAAACACGGCAGGAGTATAGTGGGGAATGGGGACTCAGGCACAGTTCCTTGGACTGGGCGTGGGACTTGAGGGGTAGAGGACAACTCCTCACAAGCACCTGCACACACACATGCACGCCTAGCTGTTGCAAGATCCTTCTTTGCTAATAACCGACGCAACCTTGTAGATAATCACACAAAAATGTGCTGGCCAGACCTGCCTGTCAACAAGAACCCTCATTTCACCAGGAGGGTTTCCATTCAAGGTTACTTAATATTAGCAGCAGAGCCCGGCCTGACCACCACCCACCCCGGCCCGCTTCGCCTCCGTGGAGCTGTAGACCTCAGAGCCGCCAAGCTAGATGAACAGGTAGGCTTGCTACTTGGAACACGGCCAAGGGCAGTCACGCAACATGGCCCTGTGGCTGACAGTCCACATCGTTCTGTCTGGCCCCCTCCCGATCTCTAGGCACCCTGTGGGCTGCCAAAGTCGTGATGCTTTAATAAGACCCTGGGGGCTGGCACTGGCAGATGGGCACACTGTTCCAGGCTGGCTTTCCGGCTGGCCCGGGCGGACAGACGGACTGGCCCTAGCTGCTGGCGAGAGGAGGGTGGGCAGAGGGGCGGCCCCTTCCCCTTGGCGGGGTGGGAAGGAAGGATCAGGTGCGGCGCCCCACACCAAGCCCCGGGGAGCTGCCTGTCACCTCGGGACATGCTTTGCATCTCATTCCCAGATTGCCACACTGGGCGCCAGTCACTTCGCTCCAGCCCCAGAGTCTGCAACTGCAGAGGCCGAGTTGGTTTATTTAAAAAACACAGAAGCTGAGGAAGTGGAGTTTCTCCTCCACCACTTTCCTGCCTCTGCTCGGACATCCTTCCCGTGAGAAATTCGGTTAGGCGCTAAGGTTATCAGTTGCAAGAATCAAACCACTAGAAGCTTGCAGGAACTGAAAATAACAGCTGCCTCATATGCCAGGCAGGGTCTGAAGTGCTTTTCATACATTTACATGGTGATCCACAGAACCACCTTCCGAGGGAGGGGCTAGCATCATCCTCCTTTTCCCTAGGAGAACTGGCACAGAAAGGGTCAACAGTCTAAGATTGCACAAGTAGCCACTGGCCCAGGCAGGACTTGAACACAGGCCGCCTGACTCCGGAGCCCAGCCTGCTGGGCACCACGCTATCCTGCCTCTCTAACCACCCACCAGGCGCCAACCGAGCCTGGGTCAGAACCCACTCTGGGCTTGTTGGGTGGCAGGGGCTCATTTTACCTTTGCCATCAGCCCACAGAGGCTCAGAAAGGTGAGGGTGCCTTGCCTGACGTCCCAGAACGAGCAAGCTGCAGAGCCAGGGACTAGACACATGTACTTTCTGGCTCCAAAACATTTTATTCTACTTGAAGAAAATAGGCATTGGGTGGCTGAGCACGGAAAGGAGGCACCCAGGTTTTGAGGTGGATTATTTCTCCCAGGAAAACCAGTGGGTAGGAAGGAGACACCTGCTCCTAGTGTCTCTCCTATCTGAAGAGGGACACTGAAGTCTGGTGCAAAGAGCAGACCCTGCCTATCCCCCCTCCGGCTCTTACCCCAAGTTCGCTGCAGACCACACCGGCTACCACAAGCACAGGTTCCCTTTTCACGCTGTGAGGCTTGCAGAGCACAGAGGACGGTGGGGGTGACAGCAGATGACTCAAGATGGCGCGAGCTCCCACCCACTCTCCCCCACTCGGGTTCTGTTCGGCCCTTCCTCTTTCTGGTCCCTTAAAAGAGAAAGGCTCCCAGAAGCAGGGCCACGGCTATTAATAATAACTGCCACAGAGCTTTGTTTTCATTTGAATCATGTTTACATCGCCGGGAAAGAACCCACTTGTCTGGGAAGAGGAAACAGGTTGAATCAATTATGAATATGGCCAAAAGTCGGAAAACTTCCCATTTCTTGAAGGAAGTTGAGAAGCGGGGTTGGAAACGGTGTTACTTGTACCAGCCTGCCAGATGGGGCTGGGGCCAGAGGTCACGCAGACCCCTTGTCTGTGGGTCTCTGGACCTCCACGCAAACCTCCAAGGATGCACAGATTTCTGGTTGCCCCCTTTCTCCCTGTACACACACACACACTCCGTCGCTCTCTCTCTCTGGGCGCCTAGGCTGGACAGAGATTAGACCCGAAGCTGCTGCCCAGGTAGGCGAGTAGGCTTCTCAGGAGACCAGGGCCCAGAAGTGTGCTGCCCGTGGAAGGAAAAGGAAGGCTTGAGCACCTTGGGGCTCGGGGAGGCCAGGAGCCCAAGGAGAGGATGGGGGGACTGGCCTTGCTGCACCCCTGCTAGCGCAGACCCGTGGGAACACGGAGGTGGACCCAGCGGACACACGGTTGTGTGCGCATCACCCAGGCAGGTTCTGCTGGTACCATCTGTGTGGTGGAAATAACAACCAGCAAGAACGGCTTCCACACTCACGGGGACAGGCTTCTCCGACCTGACCCCGGCCAAGGACAGGAAAGTCCACAGCAGCAACAGCCAGATGCAGACCCTTCTCCTCAAGAAATGCCTCCCTGTGGGGCGCCGCGGGGGGCGCTCAGTGGGTTGAGCGTCTGCCTTCAGCTCAGGTCGTGATCCCAGAGCCCCGGGATCAAGCCCCGCGTCGGGCTCCCTGCTCTGCAGGAGCCTGCTTCTCCCTCTGCCTCTGCTGCCCCCCACCCCCCTCTTGTGCTCTCCCTCTGTGTGTCAAATAATCAATCAATCAATCAATCAATCAATCTTAAAAAAGAAAAGAAAAGAAATGCCTCAGTGCCCAAACCCCTCAACAGCAAGGGTTTGCAGAGGACAGCAAGAAAATGCGTTTTGTGCCTGTGGAATTCTAGTCTCGACTGTGTGCTGGTCACCTCCTCCCGTTCTCCTAGAGTCTGGGCGCTCACTTGGCAGCACGAGAGGTCCCTGATCTCTCTGAGCCTGTGCCCCTTGCCCCAACCTGGCTCCCTCTCCAGTCGCAGCAGCCTCCCTCGTCAGCTGTGGCCCCACCTCAGGGCCTTTGCAGCAGCTGCTCCCTCAGCCTCAACCTCTTTTGCCAAGAGGCCACCTCCTCAGCGAGGACTTCCCTGCCCACTCTGTTTAAGTCCACAACGCCCACCGCCCTGCTTGTGGTCCAGCCGCCCTGTCCACTGGCCACCACGCGGGCTCCACGAAGGCAGGGACTGCCACTATGTCCGCTGCCGAACCTCGGGCGCCCAGCACAGAGTCTAGCACAACTCAGACGCTCCAGTGTCTGATGGAGGAACTGCCTGTGCCGGGTGATGTGCTGGGTGGGGGCGGGGCAAACAGAAATGGGGAAAGGTCTGTGCCCTGGAATGCCACCTGGGAGGGGAGCTGACTCTACCACAGCCGGGACGGGTGGTCACACAACGTCCAGTAAGACACAAGGCGGGTCTGCCAAATCGACGCGCCTGCCTTGTCGTGCCCAGCTGACCAAGGGGCAGAACTAGCCCATGGGTAGACCAGGCAGGGGAAAGACCCAAGCAGTCCTCCTCCTTGGAAAGGCCAGTGATTTGATACCATCAATGCCCCGTTCTCGAGTCAAGAGCCAACGGAGCAGACCCAGAGGAAAACAGAGCCCAAACCCAGGGGTTGTACATGGCTGGCAAAGCCAAGGCACTGCGCCCCACTGCCGACGCCAGGCAGCAGGCAGCCCAGATAAAGATGCTTCCTTTTCAAAATGCACTTGAGCCCTGTGCCAGGAGCCAGAGAACAGGGCCAGAGAGTGGGCACCCTGTGCCCAGGCTGTCCCTCTCCATCCAAGGTCTGGAGATGACTGCCTTCCAGGAATCACTCACCTGATATCTTATTGGGAGCCTTTCTCACCCCCTCCACCTGCTCCCTACCCACAGCTAAAACATATAAACTGAAGTAAAACTGTAAGCAAGATCAGTTGCGAAACATCCCTTGGCATAAAAGGCCAGCTCAGAAGAGGGACTGCCAGCCCTAGGGAAGGAAGTTTCTAGCCACCTGGAGGGGGAGGGAGGGAATGCGGGAAGGTGAGAGCCAGGAGGGCTCCAGGAGGGCTGAAGAGAAAGCCCTAGATGCGGGGCAGCTTGTCCCACCCGTAGGTAAGGGGGCTAGCAGGCCACAAAGGGGCCAATGTCCTGAGGGAGGGGCAGAGTGCTCTGAAAAGAGGGAAGGATGGGCAAGTGTGGGGGCCAGCAGAATATCCACCAGGAACTTCTCAGGGGCAACCCAGAGCCTCCCCAAGGCAAGCTGCTCCGGGCTGATTTCTTTTCTTCCCTTACTTGATGAAAGGTCCTTTTTAAGGTAGTCTCTCCCGCTGGTCTTCCTTGGGACAAAGGTCACACCTCCCGCAGGCTCACCTGGCCTGGCCAGTCAGGTCCCTCCCTAGGCACAGTCTTATCTCTCTGCTGGCCTTAGTCATGCACCCCACCCCCTCCACCAAAGCCTGGGCCCCCCCCAAATAACAAAGCTGTTCCCCAGAAGGCATTCCCCAAGCCATGATGCCTGCTACAAGTCCCAAATTCTTCCCTGGCTTCCCCATTCCTCCAGGCCATACACCCCTCCAGTGAAGTCACAGGGACCTCAGAGACAACCCATATCACTGTGCCTGAGGACTCAGGGCAGTTGGGCAGGAAACAATTTGGCCCAGGTTTTCAGTCTCCCTACAGTCTGCAAACACCTTAGGGGCAGGGAAGTGTCCCTGTATACTAGCACCTGGGCACATAAGCAGTTCATGAATGCCAGCTCAGCAGGGTCAGGTTTGGGCCAGTCTATCTGGGTAAGCTGGTGCCCGGCTTAAGGCAAGACCCCAGTCAATGGCAGTGACCCAAGGACTCCACCAAGGCTGAGCTGGCTAGTTATAGAGAGACAGAGATCCCTACAGCAAAGGTCTGATTTACACATAATTGGTCACCTTCCCCGCTTTGAGATTCCCTTTTCCCTAACCCGGCAGCCACATTTCACCAGGGGAAGGACCTCGGGAACGTCCCATCCCTTTCCCTGGAACCCAGCCGATTAGCACCTGCCTCCACCAAGGGAAGAGAGGGGTTTGGTGGACCATCAGAAACCAACCCAGCTGTTTGCCAAGGCAAAAAGTGTAGGCTGAGCCCAGGAATCCGGCCCCCTCACAATCCTTTGAGGAGGCGGCCTGTATATAAGACAAGGAACACTGGCTTGTCTCTCGGGGCGAGGGATGTGTCACCTGCAGCCATCTGTGGGAGAGCATGGCTGGGGAGAATGATAAATGGAGAAAGAGGTACACTGGAGGGTGGGCACGGATGAGAAGGAACACCGGGCTGAGTCCAGACTGGGTTCCCACAGCACAGACATGGCTCGTTCTCCAGAGGCTGCTCCGCCAAGACCTCAGAGACGCTAGTCGCCCGCAGAGAAGCGGCTGTGACAACAGCAACTACTACCTGCAGGCTCTCGGGCCGGCGGGCAAAGAGCTGGGACTCCGCACACACCTCCGGCCTCGGAGACGTCTCGGCTGGGAAGGGCCAGGGCCCTGTCCCCAAGCCCCGAACTGGGCTGGTTCTCCCCCTTGCCCGGCAGAGCCCCTCGGAGAGGCGAGGGAACCCGGGAACAGGCTCGGTGCAGCCGCCAAGAGCTACGGAAAAACTTGGCCCGCGCACAGCCCCCTCCGGGACTCGGCGGAGCCAAGGGCAGGGAGCTGGGACAACACCGGTGCCGGAGGGGCAGGCACGCTGCGAGCGGGGGCGGGGGTGTCCCGAGGAAGGCGTCCTGGCAAACCAGCCCCCTGCCCAGTCCACTAGATCCCTCTAAAAACACTTTGGGAAATCGCGCCGAAGAAGCGGCGCCCTCTCCCCGCGCCCCCGGGCTAGCCCTGCCCACCCCCGCACCTGGGAGCCGGCAGAGGGCCAGGTGGGGGCAGCGGAGACAGAGGCTTCTCTTCCGTGGCCCAGCGCGCCAGGACGCAGGTAACCCGACCTCCCCGGCCAGGGCCGAGAGGGCACACTCCCGGGGCGGGAGCGGGCGCCCGGGCTGCGGGCAAAGTTCCGCTCTCCGGCAACTTCCCCAGCCCCGGGGCCTCCGGCGCGGCCAGGTGCGCGTCGCCGGAGCCCCGCGAGCCCGAGCCTCTGGGCCGCCGCTTACCTGGCCCCCGGGGGCGGGCGGGGTGCGCATCCCCCGTGTGGCGGCGAGTCGGTGCGCTGCGGAGGGGCGAGGGGCGGGCGGGCGCGGGCCGGCGGGACGGGGAGGGACGCGGCGGGGAGCGCAGAGACTGTCCCCGCCGCGCCGTGGCCGCTCGCTCGCTTTCCGCACCAGTTGAAGGCGCCGGCCCCGCCCCCACCCGCGCCCGTTGCCGGGAGACCCGCGTGGGCCGAAGGGCTCTTTGTATCAAAGCTGCCGTGACATCACGAGGCGCCCGGGCTCGGGGCTCGAAGGGGGCGGGACCTAGGCTCGGGGGCGGGGCCGGAGGAGGAAGCCGGGTCTGGGAACCCGAGCCTCGGGGGGCGGGGCCCAGGTAACCACGCCCCCCTAAGGTAGGGGCAGGTGGCTGGGGCGGTGCGGACCAATGGCGACGCGGCCCCGGACCGGGCGCCTCGGGAGGTGGGGCTCGCCTGGGCCCGCCCGAGCCCGCGCCGCGAGGTTGCTGCTCCTGGGTTTGCGCGGCCCGGGCCTTCGGATTCCAGGAGACCGAGTCTGAGCTGGCGCGCCTGCCTAGCGGGCGCTGTCGCTGCCCTGCCGGGTCCAGGCTACTCTCACTGCGGTCACCGTACTGCGAGATTCCGACCAGCGCTTCTGCGCTCACATGTGCGGACCCGAAGGCAGACCTGCCAGAGCCCCAGCCCCCTCGCCCACTATCACCGACACCACCAGCCTGAGTCTGGTGGCTCCCCAGTTGATTCTCATCCCAAATCCCGCTCACAACTTTCCCAATCTTTACGTCGTAAAGTCAAAAGTTGTATTTATAACCAGCCCAGGAATACGAAGAACCAAGCGGCAACAAGAACTAGAAACAAAAGAGAAAGTACCCCTGTGTTGAATCCTAGTAAATATAATTTAAGTAAAAAATGCGCCCCCCCCCATAACTTCACTATGCTCTGGATTAAAGAAGGCAAAAATGTAAGGCAACAAATAATGCAGATGTTTCCTTTTGATTCGATGTTGCATTGTGCCACTGGGGGTTAAGGCCTGGGGGATTTACCTTCCTAATTGTCTGTCTCAGGCCAACATGAAGGCCCCTTTGCCTTCCCTGAGTCCTCCACTCACCAACAAGGTGGCACTTGAACATGGCAGAGCCTGTTGGCAGCCGGGTGCTTTGGTCCAGCTCCATCAACAACACACACACACACACACACACACACCACACTTCTCAGCTTTTCTGCCTCCTTCTCTCTGGCTCTTTGCTCTCAACGTCCTTCTCCCCCATACCTCTCCTGCAAATAAATTGTCAGCTGCCTCTCCTTCTACCAGGGGCCTGTCTCTGAGGCAAAGCATCCCACTGAGGCCCTGAGACCTAGAGGGGACTCTCCAAAAAGGACAGCATTAGCTAGAGGAGGGCCTCCTGGCGAGGGCTTTGCGCCCGAGGAGGCTAGAACAGTGGGGGTGAGGTGGGCACTCTACTACCCACTGGCCCTCTCCTCCCTGCTTATGCCTCGCGGCTCAGAGATCTCTGTGCGGGTGCCACAGACTATTTCTCACCCTTGCCGGTGTCCACTCCCGCAGTCCCTAATACGGAGAAGCGCTGTGGTGTATCATAAAGAACACTGCCTTTGGAATCACAGAGAGTTGGGTTTCAATCCTGTTTGCCAGCTGTGAGTCCTAGGATGAGTTATGTAACCCTTCTGAGACTCAGTGTCCTTATCTGTAAAATGGGGATGGCACAACCTACCTCGTGAGTTGTTGTGCACCCTGGCAGAGGGTACACTTAATTTCGGTCACTCATCAAAGGTGTGGTGCATGAACGAGCCCATGCGCCCTGGTCCTCCTCTGCCTTTGTAGCTCTACCCTGAGACCTCGGCTCAGCAGCTTCCTGTGAGGTTTTAGGGTGTAGCTGAATGCAGGGGGTTCTGTCTCAGTTTCCCCTCTTCCCTTCTGAGTCTCATGGTGCCCTAAGGGCTATGGGGAACCAGAAAGCAGATCACTTGAGAGGACCACCCAGAACTGGGTGAGGGAAGCAGAAACCTCAGATGATCAGGGCTTTTCTAGGTCCTAGCTTTCTTCTGGCAAAAATCAGTGAAGAAAAGCAGACCTTGTCAAGTACCCCCCGGCCTGCCCTCGTTAGGGGTAGCCCGACCGCCACTTTCGAGGGCTCTGTGGATGGAGTGGTGCTAGTGGTCCCTCTTTATTCTTCCCAAAGCTGTGGTGGAGGGAGCAGCATCTCCAGGTATTTGTCCTGAAAAGCAGTGTGACCAAGAGGAGGCTCACAAGATGCTAGCTCTGAACACTTCTGAGTCTGAAGCCTGCCTCGTTCTACAGCTTCCCGTGACCAAGTCATTCACTGTTTCTGAGCACCTGTTGCTACCTCTGTGGAATGGAAACAAGACGTTTCCTCTTCCAGTTGTGAGGTTTGAATGAAAGGACAAAATAAGTGTCTGGTTCAATGCCTCCTGAGCTACAGGTACTCAATACATAGTAGCTTCTTGTTATCACCAGCAGCATGAATGAGCCCCAGTCTGATTCAGTGATTCAGGATATGAGCTCCAGGGCCAGAGCCAAGGGTCATATCTTGGCTTTACCACCTTGTAAAAGGTCAGCCGGATGAGCCTAGGCAAGTTGAATTTCCGGTGTCTCTGTTTCCTCGCCTGCAAATTGGGAGATAATGATAGTATGTATTTCAGGATTATTGTGAGGATCAAAATAATCAGGACCCATGCGTATAATACTCAGAACAGGCCTGGCACATGACAGGTGCTCAATAAAGAGCAGCCATTTCCAATGACCATACGACAAGAGGCTGGGAAGAGCTGAGGTGAGGATTAGAACCTGAAGCAGCTTGCAGGATGGTGCAGAACCCTGACATTTGGGGGGACGGAGGGGCAGAGGGAAAGGGAGAGAGAGAATCCCAAGCAGGCTCCATGCCCAGCGCGGAGCCTGATGTGGGACTCAATCTCACGCCCCTGAGCCGAAATCAAGAGTCGGACACCCAACTGACTGAGCCACCCAGGCGCCCAAGAACCCTGACTTTTGGGAGAGACCCTGATACCTTCCACAGGGTTCAGGGAAGCAGTGATAATTTGGGGTTGGGGAGGAAGGCTGACTGTCTGCTGAAATGGGATGTGGAAACTGAGGGCTCCAGCCCAGGCTAGGGCTCCCAGAGGACTCAGTGTTTTTCATTCAGATGGGGGCTGGGCTGGGAGAGAATTATTAGGGCAATATAGTCCTGCCTCCCGAGCACAGCCCCACCTATGGGGTTGGGGAAAAGGAGGTTCTTGCATTAGCTACCCTGGTTCCTTCCCATAGCTATGTTTTAGGTGTTATAAAATCAAACCATTTTAAGCTAGGAAGGCTCTCTGGAGAAACATCTAATGTGCTCTTCCCCCATTTTATGGATGGGAAGATGGAGGCTCAGAGAAGGCTAGGAATTTGTCCAGACAACACACGGAGGTATGAGATGAGCAGGGACTGAAACTCGGGCTCCTGGCTGCCTGTGTAGGGCCCTCCACTTCTGGCTCCTGCTGTTTACAGGGGGGTGGGGGCAGGGATGACCAGGGGACGGGGAGTGGGGAGTGATGGCAGTTGATACACTTGCAGTGCTCGCCCGGTGCTGTGAGTCTCCTAAGGGGTTTGACTTGCTGTTTCAGAAGAACGATCTTATTAAAAACAGAAACCCTTTCCCAGGAAATGTATCCGAGAATAATGTGCAGAGGACAAGTCACTCTGATTAATTCTTTTTATGTCCTGAAACTTCTTCTGCCATAGTTGATGTGAGAGTACAACCGTGATGGTGAGGGCCAAAGCCAGAGAGAAGCGGATAGAATGTTGACAAGCAGGAGTTACCAGCCTCCAGAAACTGATGGGGGTGGAAAACACGTGTTCATTTGGGTGAGCCCAGTGAGGGAAGAGAATCTAGTAAGTTCTCTCTGAACCACAGCTATCTATCCACCTTTGTCTACTTCTGTTGTCACCAGGCAGGAGTTAGCTCACCATCAGGTGGTGTAAAGAGGCGACATTTTGTACAAGTCTGGGGCCATATGGAAGCACCGGCTGAACACATATGACATAATTATGATAGGAAAAGAGCTCTCCGAACATTACCCAGTGTTGATGTTAGCCAAGCAACTGAGCCAACCAACATTAGCCAAATGAACAAACAAGAAAACAGCTACACAAGTAATACCAGGGCTGAAAAAAAGCATTCGAGCACCAGGCCCAGTGGTTCTCAAACTCGATTCCTTGGAACCTGCAGGTTTCTCTGGAGATCCTGCAAAAGAGGGGGTGCTCCAGGTGAGCCAGAACAGCTCCACTTCCAGCTGCTTTACAAATGGACTTCCACATAAGAGTTCAGATAAACAGAGAGTCCCGTGGCTTTAACGTTGTTTCAAGTCACTAGCCTAATATAACCACTCAGTCCCCAAATGGGGCACCAAGCCCCAGAGGCGGAAGCTGGCTTCTCTCCTCACCATGGCGTAGCCATCAGCAGAGCTGGGAGTAGAGCTAGCTCTCTCGACTCGTGCTAAGATGGACATTAGTCACCCACCACGACCTGGTCACACACACCGGACATGACCTCCACCCAAACAGTTGCACCAGCTGTTGTTCTTGGCATATGGAAAAGCCCTCCGTGAAGCCGGCTCTGCCGCGGCCACAAACACCTGCCTTCCCTCCCCTCCTCTTTAAACAGCCCTTGATCTGATCAGAAAGCATCAGCCCCACCCCTGAAGTCTCAGCTTGCCCCTCCGGGAGACAAATTCAACCTTTGAGGACGTAAGCAGCAGCTTTGGAAAGAGAAGCAGGTACTAAGGAAGCAGGCAGAACCCTGGGATTGCAGCAGCCTCTTGACCCGTGAAGGAAAATGTTCCCCACCTATCATCTAGAAACAACAGAGCCCTTTCACTCCGGCAGGGGCCTGGCCAGGGGGCCTGCACTGTGCCTGGGAAGAGGAGGGCATCCGGGCCCCTTCCTTCCTCTGGGAAGATGGGGTTCAGACAGCGCGTCGCTAAGGTCCCTTCCCATCCTACAACCCTGCGCTAGCCCAGGAGCAGATCTTGGACCCAGGCGCATGGACACGGGAGCCCCTTTCCACTGGCAAACAGCTCAGTGTTGGTGACTGTCCTTTGGCCAGGACGCCTGCAGCACTCTGCCTCAGGCCTGTTTGTCCTTATAATGTCTGGCTAGGTGCTATGCGGACGGGGTGGGACAGGGTCTTACTGACTCTCCCCGGCTTGGTGTTCAGAGAGGCCAAGCTCTATTTTTGTCAACCTGTGCACATGTGAACAATGGGTTTTCTTACTCATGCAAACCCAAAAGGAGGGGAAAATGGTGAGAAAACCCGCATTTCCTCGGACTCATTTGACCATCTAAGAGGAGGAGATGGTGGGGGGAGGAGGAAGTCAGACCAGGTCCTCGTTGACTCGGACTGGGTGAGGGCAAAGGAGGAAAAACTTCCCCTTCCTTTACGCTCAGGAACGTCAAGTGGCTGCAAACTCAAGAGAGCATGAGCACTGCTCACGGCTCCTCTCCCGCCCTCCCCACCTCCTCCGGGCCCAGGCAGCACAGCCCTGACTTTTATAAGTTGATGATAAAGCAGTGGTTCCCAAACTGCACACTAGACTCACTTGGGGAACTTAAAAAAAGGTCGATGCCCGGGTCACAACTGAATCCAAATGCCTATTGTGGGAGCCAGGTGTTAGCAGGTTTTTTTTTTTAATTTTTATTGTTATGTTAATCACCACACATTACATCATTAGTTTTTGATGTAGTGTTCCGTGATTCATTGTCTGTGCATAACACCCAGTGCTCCACGCAGAATGTGCCCTCTTTAATACCCATCACCAGGCTAACCCATCCCCCCACCCCCCAGTGTTAGCAGTTTTTAAAGATTCCAGGTGTTTCCAAGGCAAGCAAGTTTGGGAACTGCTTTGCTAACAGCGGGCTGACCGCAGGTGAAGGCCTCACTTGTCCATTATCCATCCATCCATCCATCCATCCATTCATCCATCCATCGATCCACAAATATTCAGTGAAGATCTCTTTGTGCGGGACCTTGTTCCAGGTCTTGGAGACACAGCTATGAATAATCAAGTCTCCGTTCTCGTGGAGCTTGCCCTCTCCTGGGGCAGTCAGACCACGAACAAATAAATGAATCAACAAGACATATGACACAGGCTCTGAAGAAAACCAAAGGAGGGTAAGAGACAGACGTTGGGGACAGGGGTCCATTTTCATCCTGGATTTAGGCACCAGATTTTGTTTCAGGAAAGGGTAACTGTGGCCCTGCTCTCCATCCTGGACTTCCTCCTGCTGTCTGGCTAAAAGAGCTGTCCCTCGACAATCCTCGAGGTCCTGCCCCATGCCCCTCACAGGGCCTCCTGCCTGGCTCTTTCCCTGAAGCAATGTCTTCCGGGCGGGGCCTGGCATCCTCTGCACCCAGGGCTCCTGACTCGTCCGTCTCTGTGCCAGCAACAGCACCTGACCCGGGGCTGCACAAGGCAAGGGATCCGTCAGGCATAGTTTATGAACAGCCGATGGAGGGATTTTAGGTTTGTGGGGTGTGTGAGAGGTCCCGTGGAACAATGGAGAGAACCCTAAACTCAGGATCAGAAGACCTGGATTGGGGGCCTGACCCGGCCGCTTCCTGGCAGAGGGCAAGTCATTTCACCTTTCCAAGCCCTGATTTCCTCTTCGGTCAAATGGGGAAAGTGTGACCAACTTTGTAAGACTGGGATCTGCATGAAAAAAGGTCAAGGGGCCGGGCGCCTGGGTGGCTCAGTCAGTTAAGCATCTGACTTCGGCTCAGGTCATGATCTCAGAGTCCTGGGTTCAAGTCCTATAGCCCTCAGCGGGGCGTCTGCTTCTTCTTCCCTGCCCCTCCACCCCGCTCATGCGCTTTCTCCCTCAAATCAATAAAAATCTTAAAAAAAAAAAAAAAAGGTCAGCGGCCCCTGGGTGGCCCAGTCCGTTAAGCGTCTGCCTTCGGCTCAGGTTATGATCCCAGGGTCCTGGGATTGAGCCCCGCATCCGGCTCCCTACTCGGCGGGAAGCCTGCTTCTCCCTCTCCCACTCCCCCTGCTTGTGGTCCCTCTCTCGCTGTGTCTCTCTCTGTTAAATAAGTAAATAAAAGCTTTAAAAAAGAAAAGGTCAAACAAGAAAAGTATCACAACATAAAAATTATATAAATATTTGAGAAATTAAGACATGATCATGGCTTCCCTAATATATAAATTTCATTCAAAATTAATGCAAAAACTTGGGAAGAAAAGAAAATGTCAAAGACTTTTGGAAAGTGTTTTGCAAATAGGAGGACTTTTTAGAAATTCTCATCATCTAGGCCTGTATAGACATGAAATTGCAGTGCATTAAAGCTGGAAGGGATCTGGGAAACAGGCCGAGAGAGACAAAAGGACTTGCCCATAGTCACAAAGCTTGTTAATGGCAGAGGATCCACACTGACCCCAGAGAGGGGGGGTGGTTGGGAGGAGACTGAGGATGTTTTAGTATTTTCCCTTGACAAACTCCTATTCATCCTTCAAAATCCGACTCAGGTGTGACCTGCCAAGTGAAGCCTTCTCTGTCTCTTCCAGTGAGAATAAATTACTCCTTGGCTTCATGATCTCCATCCCTCAAACGCAAGCTCTGCTACTGTGGGGACACACTGTGTTGTTGGGATTGGCCTCCTCTCAGGCCCCCTATACCCACCCTAATTCCTGAGAACAGGGTGCACGTTCCTAGAGTCTTTGGACTCCAGCTGCTAACAAGTCTGGCACATAGTAGGCACTTGAGGGATGTCTGAGGCCCTGAATGGGACTGAGGATCCCTCACACATAAATGATAGAGAGCTGAGGGCCTGATTAGTCATGAATTCACAAGAATATTTTCTGAAGTTCCTGAGATGGGCATTTACAAGAGAGAAGCAAGGAAATAAGAACAGCCTTTATCAAGATCCAGTTGCCCTCCTCCCAGAATGTACCAGATCCGAGCTCTGAAGAGACACCCCTCTGCCTAATGCAAGCCCTGAAACCACAGAGAGATCATTTCCCTGCAGCTTATGATTTAGAACAGCAACCAATTATTGAAGATCGACTGTGTCCCAGTCACTTCATTTCTTCTCCTTTATTCTAGTCCAGCCATCTGTGGATAGAGGTTACTGCACCCGTATTACAGATGAGGAAGCCCGAGGCTCAGGAGGGTTAAGTGACACGGCCAGGGTGACGGAGCCAAGATTTGCACTCAGGTCTGCTGGCCCATGTCCAGGCCTCCCTGCCTTCTCTCTCTCTTACTGCACAACCAGCTTACTGACAGCAACTAGACTCATCTGGAAGGCAGCCAGAAACTAATGTATAAGGATGATGAAAGTCTGTGAGCAAGCAAGGGCCTCACCCCTCCCTCCATCATCCTCGGGAAGGTGTGTGCTGTCCAGCTCGACATTATTTTAATCAGTTGCAGCCAACGCCAGGCCTCTGCCATTTCCCAGCGTGTACCTCTCTGATCCCCCTCGGGGAGCGTGTTGCCCTTGAGGGTGGGATGCAGCCTGCCTGCCCCGCTGAGTGTATTAGGGTGGAGGGCTGGGCACCCCTCTGCTGCTGACTTGGCCGCTGCCTCCTGCCCAGTTCCAAACCCAGGGCGAGACACCCTGGCCTGTCCCTGGGGGCCACGAGCTGACAGGAGCAGAATGGCTGGGCCAGGGCTCCTGGGGAGACGGAGGGAAGTATTTTTTGCTTCCAAAAATGTATTTTGTGGAGTCCCTACCCCACTCCGACAGCAAGAAAGGGCTCTGTGGTCAAATCAGCTGACGAAATTCTTCACTCCTCCCCGGAGATGTCACAGAGCATGTTGGCATGAGAGAAACCTGTCTAGCTCTTTTGTAACCTGGGGTTTCTTCAAGGCGCCCCAGCTTTGGACAGAACCCCTTGTCATTTAATGTCTACCAACACCAGGGACTCAGTATTGTAAGGCATACGCTTGGGAAAACCAATGTACCAGGCTCCCAGCACACAGCGGCACAGAATAACTGAATGTTACTATCTTCAGTTTATTAATAGCAAACGCCTACATAGCACTTACTATGTACCAGGCTCTGTTCCCTGTGCTTCACATGCTATTAACTCATTCGATCCTCACAGCAACCCTAGGAGGCGAGGATTATCCCCATTTCACAGACAGGAAAACTGAGGCTCGGAGAGGTTACTCAAGGACATACACCTGGTAAGGGAGAGCCACGATTCCCACCCGGGCAGCTGGCTCCAGGGACTGTTCACCTAACCCTGACGCTGTGAAGAAGGGGAGGCTCAGGTCTCTACACTAACTTCCCCAAAGTCACCACAATGGGACCGAAACCAGTTCTTCATTCGCTATTCATTTACTCAAACAACATTTACTGAGCAGAAACTGCAGGCCCAGGCACCGTGCCAGCCACCCGGAGATGGAAGAACAAGGCCCAGTCCTGCCTGGGGCTATTGGCCGCCTGTCCGGGTCTCTCTCTGACCCCGGAGTCCTGCTCTGTTCTCCACCAAGATGGACGCCTAGGGCTGGGCGCTAAGCTGGCTGCCCTGCGGTCATTTGCACGTGCACACCCACGTGCATGCCGGCCTGTGAGCCCACCGGAGAGGCCCTACCCTTGGGATGCCGGGGTGCAGAGGCTGCCTCGGCTATCCTGACAGCACACAGTGGGTCAGGGGGCGCACCGTCCCGCACCCCGCTCTTCTCACGCCCAGCCCGGGCTCCTTCCTCGGCCCCACAGCTTGGCACTCGACTGCATCCCCTGCCGGGTCACCCCACATGCCCTGCCTTCAGCGGCTCTCCAGCAGGGTGTGGTGGCCCTCGGAGCCCCCTCGCCACGGTCACTGCCCCTCCTCACAGTCCTGGGGGGCGCCCTGCCTCCCCATTCCCAGGCTGCAGTCGGCCTGGCACCAGGGACCCTTCGGGATGGCAGTAACTCCTCGCAGGACAGTAGCCCCCTCCTGGGAGGAGAGTCGCTTTTAGACAAGGTTGGTGGGGGATGAAGTCGGCTCCACCTCTTTCTTCGGGTCAGGAAGGCATACACTGAAGGGCTTGTAATTCCACTTTAAAAGCAAACACAGTCCCCCCCAATCATCTCCTAAATTATCTTGGTGATGCTGGAATGAAAACCACCCAAAACCCACAAAAAACCCCAGCCGCCCCATAAATGACAGAAGCAGGGCAGGGAGTGGGCAGCCCAGTCCCGGTGGGGTGGGGAGGGGCGGGTTCCTGGAGGGCCCAGGGCCAGCAGCTCGCTCGGACCTGCCCAGGATGGGCCAGGCCGCCCCTGAATAAACAGGCAGCCGCCGCAGCAGCCGGACCAATGGGAGCCGGTCTCAGGCACACATACCTCCTTTGTGGCCCCCCTTCCAGGGCGGGCTCGGCCAAGGGAAACCGAAGGCGCCTGGCCCCAGGACACTGAGCCAGTGTGTTCCTCCCGCTTAGAGGAAAACCACAACCCTGCTGAGCTCTGTGGCCGCAGCCTGGGGCAGGCAGAAGGAGCTGCTGTGTTCAGGTAGACGCTGGAGAAGCCTGAGCCCACAGGAGGCCCGTGGAGGGGAGGGAGAGCCTGCTCTGGGAGGCCCTAGAAAAGAAACCTTTCTTCCAGGCCAGGCCCCCTGCCGTCCGCACTAGACCACAAGGCCACATTCATGGGAGTGAAGTGCTCCCATGAATGTGCCTGGCCAACCCAGGTTCGAGCCCCAGCTCTGCTCTGTGCATCCCCTAGCTCGCAGACGGTGTTCTCCGTAGCCATGTGAACACTGAATCTGTGAATGCTGAACCATTGCTCCCAGGGGTTAAGTTCCTGAGAACCTCTGATTGCAACAGTTCTGTCAACCGAGCAATACACAAGCTTGTTTTATGCAGGTTTGTTGAAAGGCATGTTTTTTTTTTTTTAAGATTTTATTTATTTGGGACAGAGAGAGGGAGTGGGGGAGGGGGAGAGGGAGAAGCAGACTCCCCGCTGAGCAGGGACCACCCCCCTCCAACTTGGGGCTCAATCCTGGGACTCTGGGATCATGACCTGAGCCAAAGGCAGACGCCCACCTGACTGAACAACCCGGGCGCACCTAAAGTCACTTTATTTAACAATGAACTTCCGGAGGATAGCATTGTCATTCGTGCCTGAGCAAAGCTTATCTAACGTATTTTCTCCAGAAGGCACATCAGGGCTTTCTTGCCCTTAGGAACAATAGACAGCACTTTACCACATTTGGGGGGCATTTTAATGGCAAAATCACCAACCAAAAAAAAAAAAAATCACCAAAAAAAACCCAAATACAAAACACGGCACTAAAATGACTGCCAAAAGGAAGCTTGTTTCAGTCTGAGCTGAAACGAGAAGACAGAAGAATGTTTTCTTTGAACTGAGCGGCCTACCCACATCTTCTTCTTTTTTTTTTTTTTTGACAGAGAGAGACATAGTGAGAGAGGGAACACAAGCAGGGGGAGTGGGAGAGGGAGAAGCAGGCTTCCCGCGGAGCAGGGAGCTCGATGAGGGGCTAGATCCCAGGACCCTGGGATCATGACCTGAGCCGAAAGCAGACGCTTAACGACTGAGCCACCCAGGTGCCCCCCACATTTTCAACAATCCAAACGTGTGTGCAAATGGTCAGAGACACTGCCATATTGATTGGGGGATTACAAATAAACTGTAGCAAGTAGGCAACTTTGCAAATATGGAATCTGCAACAAATGAGGGTCAGCTCTGTCTGCCTTAGAGGGTACTGGAGGGGTGCTCAATGAAATACTGCATGAGGAAGATGGGCACAGCCATGGCTCAGTACACATTTGCATAGTTACTACTCCTATGACCCGTGGGATGTTCCGAGTCTTGACACCTTTGCTGTTCCCTCTGCTTAGAATGTCTTTCCTTGCACTTTTCTCATCTAGTGAAGCCCAGAGCCCAGGGGTTCAGTTCCCCTCAGGGCTGCCATTTGTCAGCTGGGAGCCCTCAGGCCAAGCTGGTTCTCCCTTCTCCCCACCCCCCACCTCCAATCAGGCTTCCCCCTGCTCACCATCAGCTGCTGACTGTGTGTGATAGAAGTAAGGAGAGGAGAGCTACCTCCCATCCCCTCCACCAGATCTGTGCACTCTGCAGGTGCCTCGGCGGCCTTCCTTCCGCCCTGATGCTTGGCTCACAGACGGACCCTTCTACCCAGTCCGGGACCCCTCTCCTCACGGGTTCTTTGCTCCTGCCCACCCCCAATGCCACTTTCTGCATCATCAATGGCTCCTTCTCTACTAGTTCAGCTCCTTCCTGATGATGCCGTGGGCTTGAAAATCCCTCCCTAAACACCACAAGGTGGAAAGGAATACACCAGAGCCACATGGATCCTCATCTTACCTGAAATCTCTCGCAGCCCCGAACCCAGCGGGTCTCCCCTCGAAACAGTTTCCTAGCATAGCTTCTAGCACGCCCACCCTCCTGGCTTCCTCCAAGCCTCCCAGTCGTGACTCAGTTGCTGTTGCTGGCTCCCGCGCCCTTCCTCGGCCCTAAAATGTTGCACCTTCTGTGCGTCAGCCCTCTCTCCTTCTTGTTTCTCTAACACGGGGCTTTAAATCTCATCAAACGCTGATGACCCCCCAATGTCCACGTCCAGCCTGGCCCACTCCCCTGACCTCCAAACCACTGTATCCAATTGCACATGGAGGGGGTTTGTTGGGAGCGTCTTAGGGACCAGCCCCACGAGGGTGTGAGGGAAGCAGGAGGGGGCAGAGGGAGAGAGGGGTCGGGATGCCATGTGCCGAGGCCTCAGCCAATCCCACAGGCACTCTGGGGCCCGGATGGCCCCTAAAAGAAGCAAGATGGCAAAGCTCTTGTGTCCCCACAAGGACCAGTCAGGGGATGCAGGCTCCCTCCAGGAAAGGTGTGTAATCTCGGGCCAGGCAGCCCCCTGGCCCCTGGGGAAGGTCAGCTGCAGCCTGGGCAGATGGGAGAGAGGTGCCCACCCAGAAGGGGTCTGGACACACCCCACCGTGTGTGCACGTCTCCAGCTGAATCTTCCAGTAGCACCAACTGGGAGCTCTGGTGGCCATGAGGAGAACCTCAGGCTAGTCCTTGATGATTCTCTTCCCTCTGCCCCGCATCAGCAAGTGCTGGCAGCTCCAGCCCAGTCCACCTTCTCACCATCTGCCTGTCACCATCCTCAACCAAACTGCCACCACCTCTTCCCTGGACAAATAATACACAGCCTCCTAACTGGTCGCCCCGATTCCAGGGCTGTCTTTACACACACACACACACACACACACACACACCAGCGAGCTCTTTGAACCACCAAGGTCTTGTCATTTCCCAGCTGACGACCTTCCCCTGGCCTCAGGTCAGGATAAGCCCCAGACTTCTCCCCTGCGCTCTCAGGCCCCTGGGCCACACCCTCCCTGCAGCCTCTCTCCAGCCTCCCTCATCACCTGCACCGGGGCTGGCTTGCCAGCCCCCACACAGCCAAGCCCCATGCCCAGGTTCACGTGTCCCTGCCCCTCACTTCCAACAGGCTGGCTCCCAGCCTGTCCTGAGAGCTCCCCACCTCCGCTTCACTCTGCTTTATTCCCCTCAGAGCAATTCTCTCTCTCTTCACGTACGGTACTGGCTTTCTCCCCCTAGGACAGAAGTTCTTTGGGGGAAAGGACCCTGTCTTTCTGTCGGCAGCTGGATCCCTGGTACCCCACACACAGCTGTGGAATGAGTGCGTGGCTGAGCCACGTCAGTAAACTGGGCTTCGTGCTGGGGTGGGCGTGAGCACTGGAGGTGGAGAGTGTTGGGCACTTTCATGGTGATTACCACAGCTCAGCTTTCAAGGCCCAGTCCAGCTCTGTGAGCTCCCTGCCCTTGCCTGGCCCCCCAGGACATCAGCCGCTCGCTCCCCCACGTTCCTGGGCACCGCTGACGGCTGGAACATTCACCACGTGGCACCACACGGTGGTTCTTTGTGTGTCTGCCTCCCTCCGAAGGCTGAGCGCCTCCAGGATGGACCATGTCCTGTCTCCGCTCGCCCCGACCCTGGCCCAGCATGGCGGGGAGCCAAGGTCTGAGGAATTGACCTCAGGTAAACAAACTCTTCCCTGCTTCAGGACTTGGCATTGAGGGCTCCAGGCAAGGCGCCTCACCACCTGGCAGGGCTACCTGCTTTTGGACACAAGTTCCGGCCCTGCCTGCTGGGTCTGCTGCCAACTTTGGCACTGGGTGAGGGGCTTGTCAGCTGGACGGGAACAGCGGTGACTTTCATCGTCACACCTGGCACCGAGACCTTGGTCAGCCGCTTCTGTCTACACCAGACTGTCGCCCAGCGCCTCCAGCCCGGCTCGGCAGCTCAGCAGCTCCTGTCAGAGTCTGCTCAGGGCCGAGGGCATGGCCATCTCTCTCTTCTCTGACTTTGAGTCTGGGCTCTGCCACTCACCAGCTGGGTGGCCGTGGGCAGCCTGTTGAACGGCTGAGCCTCAGTTCCCTTAGCTATAAAGTGGGGATAGTAACAGTATCTCTCTCACGAGTCTCTCTGGTTGGGGGGCTTGGTTCCCATGACCTCCATATGTGTACGCTGTTATACTCCGGCAGAATATTAAATCCTGGACCCTTTTCAAAAACTTCTCCTTCCTGCAGACATACTTTCAACACATTTGCTTCAATTTTTAACAAGGGCTAATAGAAATATGAAAATTTTCTGTATTTAAAAACAATAAAATTGGGCACCTGGGAGGCTCAGTTGGTTAAGCGTCTGCCTTCAGCTCAGGTCATGATCCTAGAGTTCTGGGATCAAGTCCAGCATCAGGCTCCCTGCTCAGCAGGGAGTCTGCTTCTCCCTATGCCCCTCCCTCCCCGTTGTGCTCGCTCACGTGCACTCTCTCTCTCTCGCAAAAATAAATAAAATCTTTTTTAAAAAAGCAATAAAATTGATTTTAAAAAATAAAAGTTCTACAGAAAACTCCAGCTACTATGTGGTCCATTTTCTCCTCTATAATGACCTTCCCCATAAACTCCTCTATCAGGTTCAGGGATGAGTCCTCATAAGTTCTTTTGCTTCTCTGAGCCTCCACGTTCACATCTCTGAAATGGAGATAAAAGTTGTCTACCACACAAGAGTGTTACGAGGACCACACAATAACAGGTTCCAAGCAGAGTGGGTGGCACATAGTAGGTGCTTAAGAAGTGTAAGCCCCCATCCTACCCTACCCCAGCCCACCTGCTATGTAATTCCTTCCCTCCACTGGATTAGAAGGGCTATGTATCACCATTCCCCCTCTGCCAAGCCTGGGATAAGCTTATACCCCCACTGTGGTTTTCTGGGTCCCATACTTGGGTCCTCCTGCCTCCTTACTTGTTTTTTGAACTCTGACCTTTGTCTGAATGGTTTGAGTGCACCTTGTGCCTCTCACTGGGAGCTCCTCCTCCTCCAGGCTCCCAAGGTATCAAGCCACAGAGCATTTTGCCCTTCCAGGAGTAAGTGAATCTAGTGCGTAGACCAGAGAGCCAGGCGAGGGCTGGTGTCTGTGGCCATGGCGGCTGGGTGTGTGTGGCTGCAGTTAACGATACTTGTGCATAAGGAGGCTCTCCGAGTCCGATAGGCGGACTGCTCTTAGACTCTGAGGCCCCAGGGAGGTCACAACCATTCTGATAGTAGTGGTAGTGTGATCTCTGAGAAGGCCACAGGTCACATGAAACTGCAAGGGCATCTCTGCCTGTATCAGCCACGTGGTGTAGTTGAAAGAGCTTGAAGGCAGTCCGGTGAGGTTTGAACCCCAGCTCTACCATTTAGTACACAGGCCAGCTCAGGTAAAAGCACATCCCCACCTGCTCCCCATTGCCTCCTCTCTGAGTCATCCAGAGGACCGAATGAGACAACGTATGTTTAGCGTCTTGTTGGACCTGGTAGCAGGTCATCAACGCCGCTCTGCCAGACTGCTTTATAGACAGACATGCAGAAAGTAGAATAATAAGCATCCTTTCCTTTTTTTCAGTGCCTCAAGAGGGGTCTGTCCTTATATCCCAAGTCGAAATGATTTCCCAGCTCTCTCACATCATCACCATTCCCTTTGGATGTGCCTCTTTGTGTGATGAACTGATGGCCTGGTTACCCTTCCCAGACTGAGAGCTCTAGGAGGGACCTCAGCACAGCCCCTGGCCCCACGTGAGCACCAGCCCTTGAGCGAGCTAACAGGTGAAGGTGTCAGGTGCTGATGCCGTGCTTGGTGCTACCAGCATAACCCTGCCTTCACCTAATGCTCACGACAGCCCGGACAGGTAGGCAGAATAGAAGTTACCACTTCCGAGAGGTTTACTTTGTGCCAGGCACTGTTCTGGGACCGCTACAAATCTCAGCTCATTGACCCCCTCACAGACCTATCAGGTAGATTATGTGCGCATCTGCATTTTCTCTGCAGCTTAAACTTCTAGGACCCTTATGTGCTCCAGAGGGGCCCTGCAGTGTGTTCACAGGGTCATGTGGTTTTGTTGTTGTTGTTTAAGATTTTATTTATTTATTTGACAGAGAGACCCAGCAAGAGAGGGAACACAAGCAGGGGGAGTGGGAGAGGGAGAAGCAGGCTTCTCTCAGAGCAGGGAACCCGATGCAGCGCTCGATCCCAGGACCCTGGGCTCATGACCTGAGCTGAAGGCAGACGCTTAATGACGGAGCCACCCAGGAGCCCCGGGTCATGTGTTTTGTAAAATTTGCAAAAAGAAGATACGTTGAGATCTTTTACCTCGAAGATGACTTTACACACTGTAAAAGCTTCAGGCCCCACAGAATCCGGGGCCACCAAGTAGGTACTACTCTTCCCATTCCACAGATGAGAAAGCTGAGGCTCAGAAAGATTAAATCTGCCCAAAGACATTCAGAGCCAGGATTTGGATGCAGGCCTGCATTCCAACTTGGCCACAGACCTCCCAGGTCTAGGGAAAGGAGCCCTGGTCAGCGGAGACAAGGTGTCTGCCCAAGGGGCAGCTTAGCAGCTGCGGGTTCTGGGCAGAGTGGGGAGGGAGGAGGGGAGGAGGGGAGGAGGGAAAGAGAAGCTCTGATCTGAAGGGTCTCAAGTCCAGAGTCCAGAGTCCAGAGCCCAGAGCCCTGAGCCCTGAGCCCCAGCTACTTGGCATCAGAATCCTGGTTAATCTGACCATCTCCCTCCACCCACTCCCTCGTGACCCAAATCTACACGGTTTGCCTTTCCAACTCCTGAAAGCACCGAGTGCAAACTGCAATGAGCCAGCCCAGCTCACCCCAAATAAACCTTACTCTCTGTCCCCTTCCTGGGCCCCTCCATCCGGGGGCTGCCAGGGCCCCGCCTGTCTTTAATACCAAGCTAGGGCAAATAAGAGCTGGCACACTCTGCCCTAAGGGCAGCCCTCCCCTTGCTGTTTTGCAAAGGGCCGGTTTCAGCTGCCTGGCATTCAGTTACCTTCATTAGAATGGGCCCCGAGAGAGCTGGCAGGGCTCTGACGGCTCAGGGCAGATCCTATCACAGCAGGGATGGAAGACAAGAACAGATCGAACGGATCAGTAATGCAGCCGCCTTTCCCCAGGCCACCGAGAAGGAGGGGAGAGGAGCGGAGAGGGGTGGGTGGCAGCAGGAAGAGGGGGAGCCAGGGGCCTGCCAGGCCCTCCCTGGCTCCATGGCTGCTCTCAGTTCTGGAGTCTTCAGGGGCGAAGAGCGAAGAGAGGTAGTACAGAGTCCATTCTGAGGGTGCATATCAGCCCCTGTGGGAAGACCTCCCAACTCCTTCACAGCCACTCCGTCAGAGAAGGGACGCCAATCAGAGAGAGAAAGAGCGTGGCTGTGGGGAAGGGGGATTCAGGAAGAAGCACAGCCCATGTAAGGACACCTGGCCTGAACTCTCCCCGCAGACGCGGGAGTGACCTCTGGCCACAAGGACCGGACAGCTGATGTCTGAAAACAATC
Source organism: Callorhinus ursinus (assembly GCF_003265705.2). Classification (NCBI taxonomy): domain Eukaryota; kingdom Metazoa; phylum Chordata; class Mammalia; order Carnivora; family Otariidae; genus Callorhinus; species Callorhinus ursinus. The sequence continues at coordinate 5,553,741 of NW_027397096.1, read as the reverse complement.
TCTTAGACCCAAATGCAGAGATTGTAAGTGTACTTTCTTCCAGAAAACGAAAATGAGCTTTTCATTTCATTTTCATTCAAACGGAGAGACATTGGCATAACAGAAATGGAGCTTTCTAGTTTGAGGGTGGCGGGGTCCCCAGCAGCCACTGTCCCCATAAGGGACTTGTGGGGCAAAGGGATGCTAAGCTGCTGCGGCTCCCACCGGGTTTCCCGCCTTCTCAGCTACGGACTTGGGAATTTCTCCTAACCCCAGAGTGCATGGGTGCCCCCTGTTGAGTGGCTGGGGGTGGCGATGGGGAGGGGCTTTCCTGCCCATCCCTAATCCACCAGCAGAGCTGAGGGGGGCGGGCGCTGGCACGGGCCACAGTCACCCAGGCAGGGACTGCGTGGGACAAGGGTAAAGCCCCAGCCAACCTTGCTACCTAGGGGTGGCGTGACCCCGGGAAAGCCTCTCAGCTTCTCTAAACATAATTTTCTCTGCCTGTAAAATGGACATAATGATAGTGGACATTTATATAGACCTTACTGTGTGCTAGCTACTAACCTCAATGCTTTCTTAATCCTCGCAGCACTCCGGAGGGAGACATCACCGCCCCCAGCCCACAGGGGAAGTAATAGGCAGGGGGGACGCAACCAGAAGTGGCGGATATGGGATTCGATCCCAGGCTCCTGGACCCAGGGTGCATGTGCTTACCCACTGGGGACCCGCTGTTGTTAAGTATGCCGGATAAGCAATGCTTTTAATGAAAGTAGATCTGTCGGGGGCTGGGATTCTCCAGTGGTGGATTTTGATGCAGGGGAGGAGAAGAGAGGCCCAGAGCACAGTTCTGGGGCTTTGGGACCCATGCAGAGAGTCCACAGCTGTGATTCCAGAAGTCTGGCCAGGTGAGCTGGCTAAGGATGCAGATCCCTGGGTCTGCCCCAGATACGGAGTCGGTCCATGGGGCCCAGGGATCTGCATCTCACACAGAAACGCTGGCTGGGGGTGAGGACTACCCTCAATGCCTTCCTAGCGACAGGCGTCCTGGCAGGCAGGGGAAGTGGGTTCCAGCCTGGCCCTGACTCACCCTTGGGCAAGCCCTGGACCCTCTGTGGCCTCTGTGTCCTGATCTGTAAGATGAAAGTATTGCTCCAGACAGTCTCCATGCTCTGGCCTCTGTCACACTGTCCGGGGGCGGGGGCCCTGGCTGAGAAGACCCGACTCACCCACACACCCTGTCTCTGCTCTCTGTAACCAGGCAGCGGTGCTGACGTTTCCCTTTGAATTTGGGCTCCCAGAGGGAAAAATAAAAATAAGATGACCATGACAATAACAGCTCTCTGTCAGGAGTGGGCCCACGCGGTGGGAAGAGAGCCACCCACGGTGGCCGGCGGAGCTAACTTCTGCTTGAGCGACCCAGGGAGGCTGGGAATCCCCTTCGGGATGGAGCAGGTCTCCTTGAAGCCACCAAGCAAGCCCAGACAACAACAGCCCGGGCATCTGTCAGATGAGGGGAAAGGGCAAAGATATGCCTCTGTTGCCCCTGGCCCCTCTGGCCCTGGGGGGCGGGGATCGGGGTGTTCCTGCCGCAGGGGCACGTCCCATGCCTGGGCTGGCTGGGAACCCGGGCCTCCTGTGTCCCTGTGGCACGAGGCTGCGAGTCCAGTGAACTCTGACCTAGCGCCCACCACATGCCAGGCACTGGCTAGGGCACTGTCACCTTCATCTACTCAGTCCGCTCACCGGCCCCAGAGCAGTGGAGTGCTGTTGTGCCCACTCTACAGATTGGGCAACCGAGGCCCAGAGAGGCTGAAGGCTCCGTGTGAGGGGGCACAGTGGACAAGTGGCAGGGCTGGGGCTCACATCCAGCCTGCCCCCGGATCCTTCCCTCGCTCTCCATTTGGCGAAGCTGCCTCTCAGCAGGTGGGGATTACAGCGCGGACTGGAGCTTGGCTGCGTACAATGTGTTAATGCCTCCTGGCTTGGGTGGATTGAGCTTTACTGTCCCGGGGGACAGTTTGCTGGAGTCCTGGGCCTGCAGCCAGCAAAGTTAAGAGCAGAGCAGGGGTGGCCTCTGCAGTTTTGGTGTGAGGACCAAGGCTGAGGGGTAGGTTTAGGAAGGGGAATTTTCGAGGAGATGGTGTGGAGGTGGTGACTCTAAGACCCCAGACACCGGCTGGCCGTCGGTGTCAGGAAGCTGAGTCCTGGGTCGGGCTTTGCCACCAGCAGGCTCCCGGACCGTGGGACAGTGCCTTGTTCTCTCTGTGCCTCGCTGGGGCAGTTCCAAAGCTCAAATGCTTCCCTGCACATTCCAAGCATGGAATGCTCCTCACCCTCTGTGACCTTCATCCATCCAGGCACTGGCCAGCAGCCCCCCTAACCTTACCCCTTCCTCTCACCAAGCATTGCTCACAAACACAAGCAAGAAAATAGGGCCCAGCAGTAAGACCAGGAGCTGTGATTCCCAAACCTCTCTGCTGTTAAGATCACCAGTGGAGCTTTTCAAACTCCCTACGTGCAGGCCAAACTGTAGACCAATGAAATCTGGGTCCAGGCATCAGTGTTGTTGTTTTTTTTTTTTTAAGTTTCCCAGCTGAGTTCAATGTGCAGCCTCGGTCAAGACCCAGTGAGCCGCAAGAATGTGTCTCAGACTCTCTAGGGCACATGAACGAGTCACCTGGGATCTTGCAGGTCCTGGTTCAGCTCCTGATTCTGTAATTCTAACAAGCTCCCAGTTGTTATCCATGGACCACACTTCAAATAGGAAGGATCTAGAATGTTGGTAACAGCAGTTCCCATAGTACACTCCTAAGGGGGAAGAAAGGGTTCCCTGGCCAAGTCCTATCACCCTCTTAGTCAGCCCTGAGGGATGTTCGCATATTAAACTCTGAGGAGTCCTACACCCATTTATGTGCGTTTGACCATCTGGCGTACGGCGGTGCTTGGCTTGCTGGTCTTTATCTTTTGGTGCACTGGAGGGACTGGCTGAGGGGTCTGTGGGGAGGATGGTGGTGTGGACTGGGGGCCAGGCCTTTGTGGGGGGAAGGGGCTTTTTTGCTTCATCTGTGCACCTGCTCCTCTGTGGTAAATGGCCTTAAAGGTGTTTATCAGCGGAAGGGACGAGCAGGGGCTGTGGGGCTGTGGGTAGTGGGGGCTGTGAACTTGGTGGGGATCTGTATGGGATGGGGGGCAGTGGGTAGGGTCCTCGGAAGGAGGGGGTCCATGGATGATGAGGTCTATGGGTAGGGAGGGGTCCGTGGGCAGGGGGCGTCTATACGGGGGTGTGGGTAGGGGAACATGTGTTCAGGGGGCTTTGTGTGTGAGTGGTGGTGGGTGAGGGGCTGAGGGCTCAGCATGTGACCCAGCCAGCGTTCACAGCAGTGTTGTTCTTTACTAGTCGTGTGTGATAACTCCTGTGAAGTGATTAAAAACATACACGCAATTTTGTTTCTGTGAAAAACCAGTCCCAAGGAGAAAGCCACCTGCCACCGCCAGTCACTGAAGGCAAGAGGAAATGAAGAGTTCCAAGAAATTAATGGTTCTCTGCCAGAAAATAGAAGTGAAGTAGTAATATTTATAGCCACCAACGTTTCTAGCGCTCTGCCCCGCTGTCAGGCTCCAACACATCCTAACTCATGCCAACGGCTTCTACTTTAGCTCTTTGAATCCTCACAAGAAGCCCGAGGAGGGCACCCAGACAAGGAAACTGAGGCTCTGAGCGGTAGGTGACTTGCCCGAAGTCTCATTAGGAAAGGGTGGAGCTGTGATTCAGACTGAGGTCTTTCTGACCCCTATGTCATGCTCTCCATGTGAAGGTCAGCTGCTTCCTCCCAAGGACAGCTGCCGCTGGCCACTCGCCACCGGCTGGGTCCTGAGTTAAGCATTTTAAATGTCTCCAGTGCGCTCGCTTCTCCACCAAACAGGGGTTCTAGGGGAGAGAGCAGCAGCAGCGGGGGCCTGGAATGAGGAAGGGCAGGCCCGTGTTCAGGAATTCCTGGGTAAGCCACACAAACATAAGAGGAGAAGCTGCAGCAAGGTCTGGGTCAAAGTGACGTGCATTCACTGAGTCAGCAAACATTCACTGGACTAGTACGTGTCAGACGCTGGGGTCAGAGATGAGTGAGACATAGCTCCTGGCCTCCTGAAGCTCAGAATCTAGCGGTAAAGAAAATGATAACTCACAGGGAAGTATTTTATTCTCATTTTACAAACGGGGATGTTGGCCCAGAGAGGTTAAGTGATTTGCCCAGGATGACACGGCTCACCCATCTCAGAGGCAGGGCTCCACTTCTGGGGCACCTGCACAGCTGGAGGGTACTACTGCTGTCAGCTGGCTGAGGGGAAAAGGGACTTGGAGGAGGGTAGGACTGGAGAGGTGATACAGAGGAAGGATGCAGGAGATACCAGAGGTGGCAGATAGGAGACAGGAAGTCAACCGAGGCTGTTGCAACTGTCCCACAATCATGTTGAAAGATAGAATTAGGACTGTCACGTTCAGCCGCATAGGTTGTGCACTGTACAACTCCCAGACTGCCATTCCCATGGACTGTGATGAGATTAGTGCCCCCTGAAATTGTGTAGCACGAAGACCCCAGCTAGTAGATAGAGGGACCAGACTCACACATGCCTACGTATGTGGCCACAAGCTTTTCGGTCCCTGTGTAATAGTTGCTGACCAAACCCTACACTGTTATCACACAGCCACAGTCTGCTTCCTCTGGGGGAGAAGTGGCAGCTACCCCACAAAGATGTTTCACACCACACCCCGGACCACCCATACAGCCAGTCACCTCCACGTATCTGTAACAAAGATATTGGTGCACGAAGGGTTCTAAGAGCAAAGAAATTTGGCAAACTGCCTACACTCCCTGCTGGGGGTCTTAGAGGCACGCAGAAGCATTTCAGAGGCTTCCAGAAGTCCTGCAGCCAAGAAGCCGGTTCATCTTCCTGGAAGCATTTCCCAGACTGCCTTGCAGAGAAGGAACACCTTGGAATGCCCCAGGCACAGCACCACACTGGGAAGCTCTGTGACACCTGACTCCTGCACCCACCCCTCTACACCCAGTTCAGAGGCCACACTCAGGCTCCAAAAGCTGGGAGGAAGGGGCTGGTTAATTCTCCTACCTCGTCTCTCTAGGGACCTGGCCTCACTCCTGCTCTGGGAATACTATGTCTTATTCTTTTGGATAGAAGATTGTCCTCCAGCAATGCAGGGGCTCCCAGTGAGTTGACTCTGAAACTATGGAAACCCCTCAAGGCAAATGAGTTCTTCTGGTCCTTTCTCCCAGGCTGGGGGAGGGGCAGAGGGGAGAGGCTTGGAAGACCTCAGAAGCCTCTGGAAAAGTGGACATGGAGCTGGCTATCCGAGGTCTGCCGGGTGCAGAGTAAAACCCTGGCTCTGCACACTGGTGGCCTGACACCCTGGGCAAGCAGCTTCACTGTTGTGTGAGCCTCGGCCTCCTCATCAGTAAAGTGGGTATAAGAGTACCTACCTGGCAGGAGTGGTCTAAGTGGGCAGAGCGGGGTGGGGTGGTGACTAGAGATGAGACGGGTCAAGTGCCTGTGCTTGGGTGACACTCCGTCTGTCCCTCCCCCACCCAGCCCTTGGGTCAGGCTCCTGAGGGGACCCGGGTCCAACTGGAAGTCCTCCTGGGCTGGACTGGAGATAGCAGAAGGCCAGGAAAGCGGGGACAGCGAGGGACAGAGTCGGAAAGAGACACACATAGAGAAGCAGAGAGAGCGGGGAGGGTACAGGCACATAGACACAGGAAAAGACAAGTCGGGAGAGTCCAGGCGGAGTGTGGCCACCTGTGGGGGGCCAGGCCCTGCCCTGCCCACCTCCCGCCACGGGGCCGCTGACCTCACGTTCCCTCTGGGTCTGTGGTCTGCGCTGAGGACAGCAGGATGGTCCCTCCGCCGCCTTGTCCCTCCTGCAAGGGGACTGGGGTGGAGGGAGGACAGGCAGGAGAGGGGGGAGCTAGGAGCTCCTCAGGGCGGGCGTGAGGGTGGCGGCCCAGAGCTGGGGACACCTCCAGGAGTGGTGGGAGCATGGCCTGCTCGTCCTGCCCCTGCCAGAGAGGCGAGCTCCCGATTCCAGGAAGGCCCTCATTCAGCCAGTCAACAAACACAATCAAGTAACTCGATCAGGCCCAGGATTGGGCGGGGCAGAGCAATCAAGGTGGCTCGTCCCTGCCCCTGGGGACTGTGCCGGCTAGACGTAGGGAAACCTGGGAACCAGCATGTCCTTGTTTGCGGTCAACTGCTCGTCTCTACCATCAACCAGAGCAAAATGCTTGTTCACCAAATCTGGATTAGGCTTCTCTTCTTCCCCCCAGGTCTGTGAAACTTCGGCCCACCCTTGCCTGAGCCCACATACAGCCCCTTCTTAACAGCCCTCCCTAGCATAGCTGGCCTCAGGCTAAAACATTCCTGGACCTACTCTGAGGACTTCTCAGCCCCAGGGTCACACTGCCAAATGCCTGGTTCTTTCTGGCTTGGCTTACTCCCCCCCTGTAAAGAAAACCCCTTCTCCCTCACCCTGGGGTTGCTTGCAGATTTCTCCCTAGTGCAGGGGCCCCTCCTTCTGTTTCAATAGTTCCTTCCCCCTCCTTGGAAAAATTGTTTCAAATAGTTGCTCCTTACTTCTTTTTTTTGAGACAGAGAGACAGAGAGAGAGAGAGAGAGAGTACTAGCAGGGGTGAGGGGCAGATGGAGAGAGAGAATCTTGAGCAGGCTTCACGTCCAGGGCAGAGCCAGATGCGGGGCTGGTTCTCATGACCCTGAGATCCTGACCTGAGCAGAAATAGAGTTGAACGCTTCACCGACTGAGCCAAGGTGCCCCCCAACACCTTTTATTTTTAGAGATAGAAGTTTATTGAATACATTGCAAGGGAGCAGTGGGGCAAGACCGAAAAGTCGCTCCTCACTGAATCTGAACTTATTTCTTGTTTTTTTGGATGCCTGTGAAATTGTTTATCATAAGACATTCCAGTTGAACTAATCAAATAAAAATAAACCATACAGAAAAAGGAGGTAAGTCATTACACTGAATGTTACTGATTTACCATTAGCTCTAAATTTTCTAACTACCAAGACAAAAGAGGAAAAGCCAGGAATCACACTGCGGTTCTTATCATCTGATGAGACAAGAAAAATCATTTCATCAGGGAAGACTGTTTTTCTGGTGCAAAATCCTAAAAAGCAGGTTTTGGATTAAAGGTACAAAATGGCAAATCAGATAAGGTTCCTGACAGCAACTGGAATGAAGTTGAAGAAATATTGTTTAGGGTTGACTTACACTAAGCCAAGGGAATAAGAACAAACTCTAGGTCCGTGAAGAGGTTTTTCCAAGAAGGTAAGAGGCAACCGTGCTTTCTGACGGGGAACTCCACGCCTCGGATGAAACATCTAAAGGAATGGGGATTACTGTGTCCTCAGGATGCCTTTCTCCCGGGTCACTGAGCTGAGCCTGGAGATTACCCTCCTTGGAGGGAGGGGCAGTCACCTGCCGAGCATCGGCTCATGCTTGCTGTCACAGATGAAGGTCTCTACATGCCTGGCCTGGGTGTCAGCCCTCTCACCCATCTCCAGGGATCCTTTCAGCCTGGATTAAAAATTCCCTTGAGGAGAGCAAGAATATTCCGTCCCAGCACAGGAAGAAGACCAGGCCGTTGTGGTAAAGGCAGGTGCTCTGAAATTGCATCAGAATTGAGAAGATGCTTAACTGCCCAGGCCCTGTGGTCAAAGGGGCCCCTCTGGCCAACTAGATACAGTGAGTGCATACAAAGCAGGGGCTTGTTCAGTGCTCCCCCTACCCACCTGTCCTGTGCTGGTCATCAAAAAGGCTTGGGGAGAACTGTCAACTAGCCTGAGACTCCCCGATGCCGTCCACAGAGCCCACAGAGCCTTTCCATCTCAAGGATCACACTTGATGATGTGTCATGTTAATTTCAGTCACTTTCTTTGTCCTGGTCAGGAAGCGGAGTGCAGCAATGATCAGGATGGGGACAGTGATTTCTCTCTCCTGTACTATGTTCGAGCAGTTTACCCTCAGGCTCAGCAGGCGTGCTTTTTCATGGCACAAGGGTCTGACACAGGGTGGGCCCAAATTTGGGGATGCCCCGCAGGGGCTGAATCGTCTAGTTGTGGCCTGGTTATGGGACGCAGGTGTGAAAGAGGCCTGGGACATTGACATCGCTTGTCGGTGCCCTCTCAGCAACCCTGGGGCAAAAGGTACTCCATCTATGAGACGTGACTCATAATCTATGCCCTGTGAATTGAGAGGTTCTAGCATTTTCTAGGCACTGAATCATTCTCCAGGGAGTCTCATTTCTCGTTTGAACGATAATCCTGTGAAGAAGACACCAGTTACAAGTGGCAGAGGTGGAAGTGAAAGGGTCAAGATTCAAATCCAGGACCTCAGACCCCGAAGCCCATGTTCTCGCCAAGTTTAAACCAACGTTAGCCTCCAGGGCTGGTCAGGTACGCCGCTACCTGCCTGTTCCCCAAACCAGAGCTCAGGAACCACTCCGAAATGCCTCCCTGATCCCAGCCAGGTCAGCTGTCCCATCCTGCGCTGGGGACCTCTGGCAGACCCAGCATCCCCGAGGCATCTGCCTTAAGGAGAAGATGCAGACAGAAAACAGAGCCGTGACAGCACAGTTCCTGGCTGAGACTCTGTCTTGTCTGTCACCGTAGCAGAAATGCGGAGACAGAAAGCCAGGGGGCCTCAGCATGCGCGGAGGTGACAGGTGACAGTGCCGGCTAGCAAGAATCGGCTGCTGGCAGAGGGTGAAGGGAGGGGAGAGGAGGCAATGGAGGGACCCTTGGGCTCTTTCTGCAGCTCCCCGGGGTATCTAAGGGGAAGGCCGGGGGGCGGCGGGGAAGGACCCACGAGTTACCAAAAGCACTGCTGGGGTGATCCCCGACCAGCAGCGTCACCAGCACCTGGTTGCCTGTAGGAAATGCAGAATCAGGTCAAGCCCAGACCTCCTGAATCAGAGGTTGCTTTTGGTGAAGCCCCCAAGCGATTCCCACTCACAGTAAAGCATTAGAGCTCAGGTGTAGAGGCAGCAACCCGTCCATCTGCCTTTCAACTCCCGTCTAAGCCCCTGGAGGCACTGAGGCCGAGTGTGATTCCACAGCCTTTGAGCTGGAGGCGACATCCCCCAACGGCTCCCCGGCGGGAGGACACCCAGCCCATCCCTCGCGGGCACGGCCGAGATGTGTCCAGCCACCCGAGCGGCAAGCATGCACGCCAGCTTCTCCGAGCCAGGCACTGTGCTTGGCGTGGTGGGCACCGTAGTGGAGACCCAGCCTGGGCGGGGAGAGGGGGACACAGACAAGACACACAGAGACAACGAAGCCTGTGGCAAACAGTGGTGCACGCCCCGAAGGAAACGAACGGGATGTTCGGACAGTGATGGGGACAGGGGTGTGGAGGGGCTTCGCTGAGATGACCGGTCAGGGAAGGCTTCTCTGAGGAGGTGATGTTTTTGCTGAAACTTACAGGATGCGAGGGCAGCTGTACCAAGACTTGAGGGTCGAAGATCCTGGGTAGAAGGAACAGCAAGGCAAAGGTAGAAAGAAACTGGCTGAGGGCGTCTGAGGAACAGAAACGCCCAGAACAGCAAGGATCATGGGAAAGGCGGGAGGAAGCCAGAGATTCGGGCAGCAGCGAAAGCTGGTAGGCCACAGGGAACAGCAGGCTAGGGGATTTTATTCTAAGATGGCAAGCGGTAGGAAATGAAGCAGTCCTTGGCCGGAGCAGCCGGGTGGATGGCGGTGTCATTCACTGATTGGGGGGGGGGGTGCTTTCCGAGGGCTGAGGACAGACCAGGCACAAAGGGTTCAGTGTCAGACACAGCGGCATCCAGGAGTCTGGAGCCAAAGGCAGAGCCGATGGGGAGACGCTGTTGGAAGCCCTTGGGTAACAGTGCATGTAGAGCTCCGGGACCAGGCGTGGGTGTGGGTGAGCGAGTGCGGAGGGCCAAGGACCCGGACCAGGGACCCACCACCACTTAAGCGGAGCCATGGGGACATGAAGCCAGCCAGGGTGACTGAGGAGGAGCAGCCTGACAGATAGGAGGGAGCCGGCGGAACTGAGGGAAGGACAGGTCTTGAGAACGGCCGGCTGAGAGTTCCCATGAAATAAATGAGCATGAGAACCGACTCTTGGATTCGGCCAGCATGAGTCCCTGGTGACCATGAAAGGAGGGGCCAAGACAGGACTGGGAGGGGTAGCCGAAAAAGCGAGATGAGAAAGTGGGTGCAGGGAGCTTTGAGGAAAGGGGACATGGAGTTCAGGTGGGGCTCCCCCCGCCACGCCCCCCATGGGCATTATTATAGTACATTAGCTGCATGCGAGGGGAAACAGTCCGGGAGGGGGCGCAGCGCTGGTGCTGCAGGGGTGGGGGCTTGTCCTGGAGGGGGCAAGAGGGCCTGGGACCCAGGGCTCAGGCACAGGATTGGCCTTTGTCAGAGCAGGGTCACGTCATCCGCCATCCCAGGAGGGCACTGTGCGTGGGTGCAGCTGGAGGCAGTTGGTGGCTTTGGGAGACGGAGGAGAAGGAAAGGAGAGGAAATTCTCCGTGTCACCTGTGTTCTCAAGGATTCCCCTCAGGGAGCTGAGCCATACTGAGAGGACAAGCAAAACTACCACCTACGGACGCCTGGGGGGCTCAGTCGGTGGAGCGTCTGCCTTGGGCTCAGGTCATGATCTCAGGGTCCTGGGATCGAGCCCCGCATCGGGCTCCCTGTTCAATGGGAAGTCTGCTCCCTCTGCCCCTCCATCCCACTCATGCTCTCTCTCTCAAATGAATAAATAAAATCTTAAAAAAAAAAAAAAAGAAAAGAAAACCTCTCACTTACTGGGGGCCCCGCTCTCTTCAGGACCCTTTAGAAACATTATTTCATGGCATTCTCACCATACCCCTGCAAGTGAGGCATCACTTCCCTGAGGTTACACAGGTGGAAATGAAGAAGGCTCAGAGAAGTGAAGCAACTCGCCCAATGACACACAGAGAAAGTGGGTGAGTGGAATTCACATTCCACTCCTGACTCCTGACTCCTGACTCCTCCTGACTCAAACCTGAGCTCGTCCCAGGGTTCGGAGCAGCCTGGGTGATGACTAGCAGTGCCTGGTGAGGATCTGGCCAAAAGCGCTCCTTGCAAGTTAGGGCAGCCCCCAGACAAAGGGGGCTTGAACCAAGTCTCCTTGAGGCCAGCCGTGAGAAGAGGCAAAATCATGTCATCCACAGATCCTGCCCAGGGAGCCCCTCCCTGGCCCCAAATTTCCCTGTTTCTCACCATCCTCAGCCAAGACCAGTTTCATTGTTAAAATGGACACTGCTTTTATTTTATTATAATAAAACAGCAATAAGGGGCACCTGGGTGGCTCAGTCTGTTAAACATCTGCCTTCATCCCAGGTCATGATTCTAGAGTCCTGGGATCAAGCCCCGCGACAGCACGGAGCCTGCTTCTCCCTCCCCCTCTACCCCCTCCCCCCCGTGCTTTCTCTCTTGCTCCCTCTCAAATAAATAAATAAAATCTTTAAAAAGAATACAACAGCAATAATAGTAATATCTTACATAAAGTGGCCACACTGCTGAGGAAAGTGGACATGAATGAGCCTGTTACAGGAGCAGGACTCAAATGAACAACCTGTAAAGTAAAACTATTTTATTTACTTATTTTTAAAGATTTTATTTATTTGACAGAGAGAGCACAAGCAGAGGGAGAGAGAGGGAGAAGCAGGTTCCCTGCTGGGCAAGGAGCCTGATGTGGGACTCAGTCCCAGGACCCTGGGATCATGACCCGGGCCCAAGGCAGCCGCTTAACCGACTGAGCCACCCAGGCGTCCCAAGTAAAACTATTTTAAAAGTCTTCTTTCTTATCTTGAAAATGTATGTGAATGACGTACGGAGCCTGTTTTGATGTTTGACAAGGTTTTCCCCGATTCTTGCAGCGCGGCTGGTGTCCCAGGAAGATGCCCTTCAGGGCCTGGAGCACAGCTGAGATCTCCCAGACATGGGTGCCTTGGGAAATGCCATGCACAGCCTCCTAGGGGCTTACACCTCTTTCCCACGTTAGCTCAGATAATCCCCAGAAGGACCCGTGAGGTTCTCTCACCAGCCCAATTTTACAGTCTTCTCTTCCCCCCAGCACCCAGGCCTGCTGCCTCCTCCTGGTTCTGGGGACAGGTGCCAAGGGGCGGACGCTCTGCCCCGCAGACAAGCCCTTCTGTCCCCCATGGTGCTCCCCCATCTTCTCTACACCCCACTGGCTGGCTGCTTTACAGCTGGGAAAACTGAGGCCTGTTGAGTGGGCACCAAGGATAGGCACTTTAAATGCATATGGAGCAGAGAAAGAAACCCGGTAGAACTCCCCTCCTCCACCCCATTTTAATTAGGATTTAAATTGCACTAACCCACAGGGCCGGATAACTAATATGGGCAAGTGCAAATTGAATGCATTCTTTGGAACAACTGGTTTGACTTTATCAAAAATGTCAGTGTCATTAAAGGTCCAAAAAAAAAAAAGAAAGGAAAAGCTGTTTACGGCCATACCACCCTGAACGCGCCCGATCTCCTCTGATCTTGGAAGCTAAGCAGGGTCGAGCCTGGTTAGTACTTGGATGGGAAGAAAAGAAAGGCTGGTGAACTATTCTAGATTAACAGAAACTGAAGAGACAGGACAACTATATGTAATACGTGATCCTGGATTACACCCGAGATCAAAAAGAAAAGCTACAAAAATATCCGGAAAACTTGAATATGGAATTTATATTAGATAATATATGGCATCCATGTGAAATTCCCCACAGGTGATAACCAGTGCTGTGGTTATGTCGAGGACATCCTTGCTCTTAGGAATGGTCAAGTATTTAAGGATGAAGTATCACAATGTCTGCAACTAACTTTTTTTTTTTTTAAGATTTTATTTATTTATTTGGCAGAGAGAGAAAGCTCAAGCAGGGGGAGCTGCAGGCAGAGGGAGAGGGAGAAGCAGGCTCCCCACTGAGCAGGGAGCTTGATGCGGGGCTCGATCCCAGGACCCTGAGATCATGACCTGAGCTGGAGGGAGATACTTAACCCACTGAGCCACCCAGGTGCCTCTGCAACTAATTTTCAAACAGCCCAGCAATACATGAATAAAGTACCTACAGGCACCCAGGAGCGGGAAACGCAAACGTTCACAACATGGTAACAACCGGCGAATCTAGGGAGCTGGAGAGATGGGTATTCAATGGCACTACTCTTAACTTCTTTCCTGAAGTTGAAAACCTTGGAGATAAAAAGTTGGAGGAAAAGTACATTCGCGAGGTCTTTGTTAAGGCAATCTATTCTCCATTCTCGAACCTTTTGCAGCAGGAGCCTGAGCTCTCAGGTTTCTCCATGGGGTGGCAGATGAGGAAGCCTCTAACGAGATTCCTGGTTAGGCTCTGACACACGGCAGGCCCCCGCCCCGCTGACCCAGAGTCCCCCGCGGGCCCTGGCAGGGCCTCTCTCGGAAAAGCAAAGTCATGGCTCACTGGACTCCAAGAATGCTCCCTCCCTGTGCCTGAGCCCCCAGGCAGCCCGGTTCTGTGGAGGACAGACAGCTCAGAGCAGGGCCCCGCAATCCCAAACCAGTCTCCCCAGAGGTGGCCATCTGGGAAAGGGCAGCCAACATTTGTTGAGCCCACGTCCTGCCCCACTGTCCACTGTCCCAATCTAAAGACTCTTCCCCCCCAACTCCACCTCGGCACTCCGTCCTTGGGGAGAGAAGTGTGGATGTGAACTGACCAAGATCCAGGATGTTAGAGGATCAGGGTTTCAGGGAATCGCCTGAGGAGATTTTAAAAATACAACACCCTCGAGGGTCTGTGTTGACTGGTCTGAGGGACAGCCTGGGCATCCAGAATCTTAAAAGCTCCCGGGCCATTATAATACGCAGCAAAGTTTGAGAACTCCTGGTTTAGTAGACACTTGGTTTTCTAATTTGGGTGTGCGTTAGAATTACTTGGGGAACTTGTAAACATAGACAAGTGGACCCCTCCCCGGACTGATTAAATCAGGACCTCTGGGAGGTGGGTCTTTTGTATCTTTTGAAAGCCCCCTACAGGAATCCAGTGTGCAGCCAGGGTTGAGAACCACTGATTTAGACTGGGCCGCTTCTGAGATCTAACCTCTGTCCTTTATGTGATTGTGTGTGTGTGTGTCTTCCCACAGTTACCTGTGTCAAAAATCTACTCATCAAAGTGGGAACCAGCAGGCTGGCACAGCTGCTTCAGAGGAGAAGGGCAGAGATCCAAGGGTGTCTACTCAATGAAAGAAATAATGCTGAAATTAAATCACAAAGTCAGATGCAAAACTGGTTCATCTCCTCCAGAATAATAGTCCAACCAAACCCTCTCAAGAGGGGATGTAGGTGGCCACCCTCCCAAGTTTGCTCAGGTGCTGAGTCCAGGTTCTAAAGGGAAGTGTGAACTTGAGCAGCAAGGCGGGGGGAGGCAGAAGGTGGAACCCTGGATATCCTGGGAAGCCAGTGCTCCTGGCTGGCTTAGCCCAGCATTCCTAGGGCAGGGATGGCCAGGGGGGTGGGGGGGCAGAGGGTCAGGGACAGGCGGTCCAAGGCAGACCAGAGTGAGGGGACAAACAAAAGGGACTTTGGCATCTCCTCTGCTTCTGTACCAGCCACTTCTGCTCTAAGCAGAGTTCAGGTGTTTCCCTGAGAAACGACTCAAGGATCTTTTATTCTTACAGAAACTCTGGGGCTTGGGATAAGCAAATTATTCTTTCCTTTAAGAGGAGGGAGGTATTGGAACATAGAAAAAACACTGTGGCCATATGAAGCAGAAAGGATCATGTAAGGGCACCCCCCCCCCGCGAGCCGTTGAACCCCCTCCCGCCCCACCACATCAGCCTGAGCATGATGCCACCACCCACACACCTCCACCAGCACAGCTGAATCAGAGCGCTGTTTTTCAGAACAAATATTTTTAGAATTTAAAAGTGCCATTGTCACAGGAGGTTTTAGAAACACTTGCTTCAGGATGGATGAAGTTAAGCAAGGATACACTTGGGCCTTCAGGCCTGAAGCTCCCAGGGGCCGGTCCTAGAGAACCACAGGGCAGCTTTTTAACAGGTGTCCTGGCAAGACGGAGGCTTGGCGAAGCTTCTTCCACGTATAAGCAGAAGAGCCAGTCTGGGCCTGGGCTTACAGTCTGGGGACCCAGTAAACCCCATTTGTTTTCCCGCCAGGGGACCGCTGTAGCATAACCTTGCCTTAAGGAGCTTCTGATTCCCATGAGGTGAGGTGGGAGGGAGGGAGGGTAAGGGGCTGACGGGAAACAAGGAAAGCTGGATCCCTACCTCACTCCAGACGTCAGAATTAATTCCATGGATCAAAACTTTAAATATAAAAACTGAATACATGAAGTAAAAACAAAATAGAATAGGGGCACCTGGGTGGCTCAGTCAGTTAGGCGTCCAACGCTTGATTTCAGCTCAGATCATGAGCTTGAGCACCGCGTCAGGCTCCACGCTGAGCAGAGTTGGCTTGAGATTCTTTCTCTCCCTCTTCCCCTCCCCCACCACCTTGCGCATGTGCACACACTCTCAAAAAAAATTTTTTTTTAAATAAAATAGAATAGGGGTGCCTGGGTGGCTCAGGTGTTTAAGTGACTACCTTCGGCTCAGGTCATGATCCTGAAGTCCCAGGATCAGAGTCCCGAGTCGGGCTCCCTGCTCAGCGGGGAGTCTGCTTCTCCCTCTGACCCTCCCCCTCTCATGCTCTCTCTCTCTCTCTTTCTCTCTCTCTCATTCTCCCTCTCTCAAATAAATAAATAAAATCTCTAAAAAAATAAAAAGAAATTAAAAAATAGAATAGTTCCACAGTCTTGGGGAGGAAAGCCTTTCTAAGCATCACACCAAAACCCAAAGCCATAAACGAAAAGATGGATGAGTTGGCTATAAAGAGAATTATAAATCCGTTGTCATAAACAAAGTTAAAAACAAATGAGAAGCTGAAACAGCATTTGTAATATATGTCCAAAAATGTAACATTTCCAGTTTTTATAAATCAATGAGAATAATACATACATAGAGACTATGATAAAGAATGTGGGCAGGCAATGAATGAACAAAGAACTCCAAAAAATGTAATTGAAGAAGTTCAACCATATTTTTATTTATTTGTTATTTTTAAGTTTATTTATTATTTTTAAAGTTCGAACTCACAACCCTGAGATCAAGAGTCACACGCTGTACCGACTGAGCCAGCCAGGAGCCCCGAGTTCAAGTGTGTTTTAATTCAAAAGAGCAATCCTACTCTTGTTAAGCCTCTCAAATTAGAAATTGAGAAATCAGTTAACACCTAGTATCAAAAGGGTAGTTGGACTCTGACGCAATCCTGATGGGACAGTAAATGAAACAACTCTTCCGGAAAGGAATTTGGCAGTTGTATGGGAAATTTTAAGATTAGCACCCTTTTGATAAAATAGTTTCCACTCTGGGGCACCTGGGAGGCCCAGTCTGTTGTGTCGGACTCTTGATTTCAGCTCAGGTCACGATCTCGGGGTTGTGGGATCGAGCCCTGCGTTGGGCTCTGTGCTCAGCGGGGAGTCTGCCCGAGATTCTCTTTCTCCTTCCTTCCGCCCCTCCCCCCGGGCTCGTGTGCTCGCGAGGACGTGCCCCCCCAAATAAATAAATAAATCTTTAAAAAAAAATAGTTTCCACTTACCAGATTTCTGTAAAGGGCAGAGAGTCAATATTTTAGGCTTTGTGGGCCATGA
Source organism: Callorhinus ursinus (assembly GCF_003265705.2). Taxonomy (NCBI): domain Eukaryota; kingdom Metazoa; phylum Chordata; class Mammalia; order Carnivora; family Otariidae; genus Callorhinus; species Callorhinus ursinus. Next base: position 5,536,984 of record NW_027397096.1, on the reverse strand, counting down.
AATTCCGTGGCAGCCACTCAACTCTGCCATTGTGACGTGAAAGAACCACAGACAAGAGGCGAGCAAATGGGGATGAATATGTTCTAATAAAACTTTATTTACAAAAACAGCCTGCTAGATTTGGCCCAGAGGCACTGTAGTCCGCCAACCTCAGACTTACTCTAAAGCAGTGATTGCTGCTGTGGGGAACTGTTTAGCTACAACAATGATGATTACATTGCATTTGTTAAACCCCCAAATTAGGTTAATATATGTATATATATGCCTAACAATAAAGAACTGGTAAATAAATTTGGTTGTCTTTGTGTAATGAAATATTATGTAGCTATTTAAATTTATGCAGAAAAGTAATATAGCTATGTTATTATATAGCCTAAGGTTGAGAAATAGTATGTAAGCGAGCTACTAGAACGAATAAGGGGGTTTAGTAAGGTTGTCATGACAAGATCCACACCAAAAACCAAAAGCTGTCCTCAACACTAGCCATAACCAATTGGGAAATATCAGGGCACAAAGATTCTACACATAACAGGAATAGAGATTCTAAAATATAGTCACCCCATGAAGAAAAATGTGCAGAACCTATTTGAGAAGATCATAAAGTTTTTCTGAAGGGCATAAAAGAAAGCCAGACTAAATACAGAGATACACGAAGTTCCTGGATGAGAGAATTCCATATTATAAAGAAGCCAATTCCCTTCAATTGATGAACACATTCCAAACAAAATCTCTAGCAGGGTTTTTAACAGATTTTGACAAAAAAAGAGTATTCTGGAAGGGAAAATACGTAAGCATAACAAAAAATCGTTTTTAAATGAAGGATGAAGGACATTGTCTCTAGCAGATATCAAACTATAAAGCGAGAGTAGCTGAGACCGGTTTTGGCTCAGAAATAAGACAAATAGATCAATAGAACAGACCAGAGTCCAGAAAGAAACCGTGATCATAAGGAAATTGAGCATACGAGAAAGGGGTGAAATTCCAAATGCGTGGGGAGAGTGGGGATTATCCGACAGGAGGTGCTTGGACAGCTGGAAACATTTGGAAAACAATAATGCCAGATGAATATATCCATACCAAAACCAAAAATAAGCTGCAGGTGATCAAAGAGCTAAGCATAACATGTTTTGTCTAAAAGTATTGGAAAAAAAACATGGGGGATATGTTTATAGGCTTGAGATAAAGAAGCATAAAGTGTAAATGGCATAAAAGGACAGGTAAGGATTACTTAAGCATTTTAAAATTCTATACAATAAAAGACACCACAAACAAGACTAAAAATACAAGCAAAATCCAGAAAGATTGAAAGAATGTATATAGATGTCTTATAAATCAGTAAGGAAAAGACAACCTACCCAAAGGAAAATGAGCAAAGACTGTGAACAGGTTACTCCCCGAAGAAGAAATCCAAAGGGCCAGTGATGGGCACGCTCACATACCGCTGGGTGATACATCCGTACCGCCTTTTGAGAAGAAAAATCTGGACACATCTATTAAAAAAAAAAAAGTCTGCATACCCTTTGATATAGCGTTGGTGAGAGGTGAGGCTGGAGAAGCGGGGGGCAGGGGAGCTGTTTTTATCCCACTGGTGATGAGGGGTCACAAAAGGGAGAGCCAGAGCAGCTCCTTAGGAAGATGCGAGGCCCTGGGCTAAGGGTCTAGAGAGGGGAGGGCTGGGGGCAGGGGGGACAGCTGTAGGCAGCGGTGGGGGAGGACGAGGGGGTGCGTGGGGGTCAGGGGACCCAAGGCTGGCTGGCTGTGGAGGCGGCAAGAAGGACTTCCTCGCTTGGGGGCGGACTGGCTGGTGACATCACTGGCTGACATGGTAGTTTTCACAGGAGGAGCAGACTGCTTGACGCCCTGGTCATTGTGTGGGCTTCCCCATGAACCGGCCCACGAGGGAGAATGACCAAGGGCCCGGGCTCCCACAGCTTTCACTCCACCGCCCCCTCGCCTCCCGGCCTGAGGTGGGGGGGCTCTCCACCTGCCTACGCCCTCTCCCCATCCAGACCCCTACACTATGGAGACTGAGGGCTGCAAAAAAGGGAGGTCAAAGGGGAGCCCGCTGAGCAGGCCAGCCTTGGGAGGGACTCCCAGTGATATAGCACAGGGGACACGCACCCAGCAGGGACTCACGTGGGCGCACAAGTCCGAACAGAAGGCTGAGAGGCGCGGGCGGGAGGTTGAGGCACAGGGTGCCTATGGCAACCAGCCGCCCTAAAGCGGTTCAGCATTTTAACGAGGACCCTCATCAGGTGGTGAGGTCAGAGGTCCCCACGCCAGGCTGAGGGGAGGGGGGGAGCTCCTGCTGTCCCATCAATGTGTCCCCCCCAACAGGGTCCCCAAACCACCCTTGGCATTTTTGTCTCTGGCAGCACTTTGGAAGCCCGAGGGATCCAGGTTCCGGCTGGTCTCAAGCTGACCCCTAGGGGACAGCCGGGACACGGCAGGGTGCGGAGGGCCCGGTCTTTAGGATTAAGAACCTGCCCAAACTGGCCCCCTCGGCTCCTCCAAACTGAGGAGCTGTGGGCGTTTAGCCAAATGGAGCCCAGAGCTCCATATTCCAGGGGGCTGAGCCAGGAAGGGGATTCATCCTCATCACGGAGGCCTGGGGTCCTACAGGAGCCCACAGGCCCAGCCGGCTGGCTTTTGACCTGTCCCCCATCCACCGCCCAGCACTCGGGAGCTCATCGTAAGGAACAGAGCCCAGGTCAACCAAGCTGCCCGGCTGGAATGCCCCAGAACAAGGCTGCCCAGTGCATCTGGTGATCAGTCGCCACCACCCCGGGCTCTGGCCAGTGGAGCCACCCGAAAGAGCCAGACATACGTAGATGGCATGAGGAGCTCAGCCCGCAGGGGCTTAAACAAAGGGAAATGAAGACACGTGTGCAGGCAAGGTACTGAGACAGAGAAAATGAGGGGCACCGGGGTGGCTGAGGTTCGACTGGCATGTTCTTCCTGCTTTTCTCAAACCTCCAGATTCTGTATTCTGGAAAACAGCATTGTTCTAAAAGCAAAGCATCCTCCAGGAGCCCAAGGCTTCTGGGTCTATTTCTTACCGGTTTCTTCCAGCAGCATGGACGGCCACACGTGGGGCCAAGAGCGTGGCCTGTAGCTGCAGGAAAAGGATCTGCCCTGGCAACGCCGGGGGGAGGCTGGCCCGGCTCCACTCTGCCCTCCAGCTCCTCACGGGCAGGCCTTTGTTTTGACAGACTTTTGAAACACCAGTTTCCAAGGGTAAAGCGGAATAAGCACCAACGTTCTCATCCTAACCACTACGACTCAGCGCGGGGAGGAAGGGAGGTCTCATGTATTAGCTGATTAGAACATCAGTATTTTCTCACTGATTTCCACAGGGCCCCTAGACAGGCATGGAAAGCCCCATTTTACAGCTGAGGAAACTGAGGCCCAGACGAGTTGACTGCAGCTTGTCCGGTTTGCTTGCCTAGTCAGTGGCCCCGGTGGGGTATGGATCCAGTCCTGAGCGACCGCACAGCCTTCCTGCTCAGCAATCCACAAGGGACCCACTCCAAAAACCTGGGGACGCTCATTTGTTTGTCCCACACAGGGAGCCTTCTGCTCTGATCCTGGCCCCTGTCCCGTTAGTTGGGCCCAAATGCATATTCACCCCACATCCACTGGGTCTGTTGAGGCAGGCCTGGAGCCTAGCTCTCTTCACTCGTTCCTGGGGGTCCTCGTTTTGGGCACAGCACCCTGGGGGCCAGCCACCGACCTCTGTGTTGGAGGCCCTGGCTCTGGCCTCTGCTGGCTTCTCCAACACCATTTTGCTGGCCCCCCTCAGCATTCAGGTCCTCCGTGAGGACTCCCGCTCAGCCAGAGCCAACCCTGACCCTACCACCCAGCCAAAGGGACCTCGGGGGTCCTGGACCTCCTTCAGCTATAGAAAATACTTATATTTGGAGGGTCCAGATGAGGCACCAACCGGAGGTGGGGAAAAGGTTTTTTTTTTTTTTGAGGGGCCTGGATGAGAAACCAAGAAAATCCTTCTCCAGCTCTGGGGTGTCTCGACCAGAAGGGTCCTCCGTTGACTGTCAAGACGCACATCTTAAACTGTGTCTCTCTGTAGGATGTAGCCATGTGTGTTTGCAAAAAGAGTTCACAGTTTTCTAATAAACAAACCATTAGGTGAGCTAAAGGAAAACAGAGCGGGGAGGGGGACGGCGGTGTTTGTCCCACTTCCCGGCACAGAGTTCCTAAGGCCCTCGAAATGTCCTGAGTAATGGGAATGTCTTGGGTCACGTCTAAGGAGCCCTTTCCCAACACACCTGAGTTCCTACTGAAGAGGTGACACAGGTGGGGCCCCTAGAGAGCCTCAGGGTGGGTCTGGCCACCAGAAATCCCGAGGGTAATTAGAAGGTGGGAATGTTCAGCTCGCCCACAACCCCACCTCGGGGAGGCATGAGGGGCTGCATATGGGGTTATCGAAGGTTGGAGAGCGCCCGGTTGGTGAGCATGCTGATGTGCTGCGAAGCTGGCCAGTCTGGAGAGGGCACGGGATCTCTGCCCCCCCCAGCCCCCACGCTTTGCCCTTTGCATGTTTCCCAGTTGGCTATTCCTGAGTCCGTGTCCTTTGTAACCAACTGATTATCGCAAACACAGCGTGTTCCTTCCTGAGTTCTGTGAGTCGTTCCAGTGAATTTTTGAACCTGAGTGGGGGGGGGGTGGTTGTGGGAATCCCCACATTTGTGTTCAGCCAGCACAAGGGCAGGCAGCCTGGGCCCCCCATCTGTGGCTGCCCCTAAGTGGGGTGGTTGTGGGGGATGAGTCCTTGACCCCGGGGTCTGCACTAACTCGGGAACTGAACTGAAGGAATTGCTAGGCACGGGTCTGGTGCTGGAGAATTGGCAGATGGAGGAATTGGTGGGGGTTGTTGTTTGGGAAAAACCACCCAGGGGTCTGTTGGCTCCGTGGGTTGCGGCACAGGAGAAAAGAGAAAAATTGCAGTCCTGCCTGCCATTGACCTCAAGTCTGTCACTTTCCCTGTTTGGGACTCACTTTCTCCTTGGAACCCAAGGGTAGGGAGTAAAGGTGCTCTGGGAGGACCCCCCCGGTCCCTACTCTCTTTGCTGTGGCTTCCCAAGGGGCTTTGTTGCTCAGGTTCCAAAAGCTATTTCTTGACTTTGAAGCTAACCAGTCCTCCAAAGGGGAGGCCCTGGGGCCTCCCAGACACCAACGAGGTAGAGCAAAGGCAAGAAGATCAGAAAGGGCAAGGCGGGGCCCCCAGAGGCCCCTCTATCCCTTCCCCGCGGGGAGCTGCCGTGAGCCTCGGGCTTCTTACCTGCTCCACCCAGTCTGGGATCTCGGGCGTGCAGGGCAGGGTCCCTGCGCTCTCCACAGACAACACATCCTTCAGCAGCTCCTCACACCCTGCGGACAGACAGAGAGTGCAGGCTCAGAGCCTCAGCAGCTCTGCTTCTGATTCCCGGGCCTTGGGTAGGAAGGGCTGTGGGGGAGGCACAGGGCCCAAGTCTCCAAGAGACCAGCTGACCCTTCCGAGGCAGAGAGGGAGTACCCGGCTATGGAGGAGCTGGGCCAGGACTCTGCGGATGGAACTGAGACAGGTCGTTGCCCTCCAGGCATTCTCCCAAGGGGAGTAACCCCGACAGAGAACGCACGAAAGAGAGACTCCCAAATGCAGAGGGCAGGTCAGGGGGCAAAGAGCATCAAGGAGGCCTTCCTGGAGGAAGGAATATAAGCCAATACTCCCTGCCTGGTTGACAGAGACTCCAAAGGCACTGAGGTCCTCAACAGCCCTGCAAACTCCAGGGCACCTAGGATAGTGTCACCCTCAGGATCCTGCTGACTCGGTTACACAGGTGGCCTCCCTCCACAGTTCCTGAGCAAATGCCCCCATAGCTTTTCAGACAAAGGAGGTCAAACCTGCAAAGCGCCTGGCAGAGGCACACGACAGGTGCAGCTGAAGGTGGTCCTCCAGCCAACTCTGTTCGGAAGGCTTTACGGGGGGCCGTGTGCAGTGCAGCCCCTCCCAACCTCTCAGCTCGCTTCCCATCACCCCTCACTTCCAAGGAAGTCATTCCTGCTTCCTTCCCACCCTCCCAGAACCCAAGCTACCCCACAGAGAATGGTTCATCCCGACAGGAAAACATGGCTTTCTTCCCAGATAGCAGGAAAGCTTCGCTGGACTGTGTCCTCTTCAGAGCCTGCAGGGAGCCCGTGGCACGGCCACCTGGCTGGCGACCTCAGCCACTTTCTCCAGACAAGCAGTTTAGTATTAAGAGTGGCCCTGAGTGGCCTCCGATGCCCGGGGCTCTCTCACAACGGCCTCCGAACTGGGGAAAATAGGGGGACTGTATATTGCCCCTTCAAGGGGGAGAGCTGGGGAGAGAGGAAGGGACTGGGGAGTCCCGGGGAAGAGAGAGGGGAGGAAACAAAGGGAACGGAAGAGAAGGAGGAAGATGGGTGTCCAGCTCTGCCCACGGTTTGCCCACAGCCATGCTGGTTTTAAAACGGCAATTCCTGCGTCCCGGGTAACTGCTTGGGAGCTCGGTCATCCTGGAGGGAGGTGACCCGGGGGAGGACGCCAGAAGGAGAAAAGAAAGCAATCGGGAGCCTTTCTCGGTGGGACAGACGACGGGAAGGGTGGAAATGACCGTCCCACGGGTGTGGGACTCCACGGCAGAGGTTCAGAGACCCTCCCACGGCCCCCCGCATGGCTGCAGCAGTTGTACGAGCCCCGGACCCTTCTCCTCAGCCCTGTCGGGAGGAACCCCAGCGGAAACCCAAGTCAGGCCAGCCTCTGCAGCTGGACAGGATCCTTGAGAGACCCTCTTCCCACGAAGCTCTCACCTTTCATGGCGAACACCCCTCGGCAAAAATCCTTGAAGTTGATCCTCCCAAGGTCGTTGGGATCCAGATATTTCACAAGTTTTTCCACCTGTGAGAAGGAAGGAGGGACAGGTGTGAGGTCCCCCAGAGATGCCCCAGGGGGTTCACAGAGCTGGGGTGAGGCTGGCTGGGGAGGGACACCAGCGGTGCCCTCCTAGGCCCCCACCCTGCACCCTGGGATCAGCACCAAGCCCCAGACAGCGGCGGGCATCACTCAATTCTGCTGAGGTCCACCGACAGCGCGAGGAGCTTCCCGACAAAGACCGGCTCACGGAAAGTCAATGCTCTGATTTTTTAACCCAGTGGTTTCTTTACTACAAAAATAATACGCGCTCATCGCAGAGACTCCAGAAAAGGCAATCAAACCCCGCTGCTTCCCACTTTTCTTTGCTTTAAAACACATAGTTTTAACCACTTTGTGTGTGTGTGTGTGTGTGTGTGTGTATGTGTGTGTGTGTGTGTGGTAGTTCTGAGAGACCCTTGGTCAAATTCCCCTCTGTCTACAAGGAGGAAATAATTATGTCACATTTGTATACATTCTTTAAAAGTTTAAAATGACAAATCAAATACGATTTAAGGCAAAACCAATCATGGTCAAGAACAGTGGCGACATTGGCAGAACTTTGTAGGGGGTGGGGGATGCCGGGGGTGTTTCTATCGATCCATCTGGGTGCTGGCTGCACAGTGAAGCCCACGGAGCCGTCTGCTTGTGGCTGATGCACTGTTCCGTTCTATGTGTACTTCATACTTCAATTAAAAATGTTAAAAAAATAAATAAAGTTTGTTAATAATATTTTTTAGCCCAAAGGAGTCAGCTATTCTTGATGTATGGAATGTTCTTCCCTGCTTAACTGTTAATCAGAAAACCTTCCACACTGCCCAGCGGTACCACCCAAATTTTTAGCAGTTATAAGACCCGCTGCCCAGCGGATACACCCTCATTTACCTAACCACCCCGAATAGTTGGGCAGTTTTGGTTTTTCCCGCTTTTTGTCATTACAATTGATTTTGGGGGGTTTCTACAGCCGTGTGGATGACCGGTCGCCCCCCTGGCCTCTCAGATCCTTGACTTTCTCATTGTTTTCTCCAGCATCCACCCCAGCTGCCCCGAGGAATCACCCCTCCCAGGTCCCCCCAGGACCACTCACTCAAATGGCCCACTCCCTGGCTGCATCCTCCCTCCCTTCCTTCCTGCCCACCGTGCGGTTCTTCAGCATCACCCGGACTGCTCCCTCTCACGCCCATTCATTCTGTACCCAAATACCACTTCCTCAGGCCACCTTCTTTTCCACATCGTGCCTGGGATTCCGCCAGTCACAGACATCATCATCTCCCTTCCCGGCTGCTGAGGTCTCCTGATTCATCTACCCTCCCCCACTTTCAGCCCCCCCATCTCATTCTCCACTCCAACTGGATCATGTCACTGCCTCCCCTGTTTAAAACTTTCCAGTGACTCTCCACTACCCTTAGGATAAAATCGAAACTTGGTGACGTGGCCTCCCTCACTGCATTCCAACCACACTGGCCTTCAGTCAACTCCTCAAGCAAAATAATCTCTGTTCTGCCTCAGGGCCTTTGCACATGTTGTACTTGATTTCAAGTACTCGTCCTCTCTCCACCCCCTTTCATCACCTGACTTTGATTCATCCTTCAGGTCGCTGTTTATACCTGTATTAAACATTTCTCCCTGAGACAAGCCTGTCCCAGCCACTCCCATCTAATTAGGGTCCACCCTGCTATTACCCTGTCTTGTAGCACCCTATACTTTTCCTTCAAACCATCTGCTGCACTTTGTAATTATATTTGACGTGATAATTGTATTAATTTGTATCTTCCCCTCTAGAAAGTAAGGTCCCTGAGGGCAAGGATTATGCCTGTTCTTTTTAAGATTTTATTTACTTATCTGAGAGAGAGAGAGCAAGCGAGAGAGCACAAGTCGGGGGGAGGAGCAGAGGCCGAGGGAGAAGCAGACTCCCCACTGAGCAGGGAACCTGACCCAGGGCTGGATCCCAGAACCCTGGGATCATGACCTTAGCTGAAGGCAGACGCCTAACCAATTGAGCCACCCAGGCGCCCCAAGGATTATGTCTGTTTTGATCACCACTGTATACATGGTAGCACCCACCATGACTGGCACATACTAGAAGCTTCACAAATATTTGTTGAATAACTGAATATGAATGGTTCTACCAATCCTCTAAATTTTAAAGGCTTTTGATAACAGTTGCCAAATTGTTCTCTGTAAAGATGTCTTAATTTAGTCTTCAACCAGAGCCACTGACTTCAAACTTGCGAGCTCTGGGTATAGTTTCCTAGTTTTTGGCAATGGCCAATTTTGTAAGAACTATCTTTTCTAAGGAACTGGTGCCCCTCCCCTCCCCGCCCCCACCGCCCATAGTTCCAGCAGCTGAAAGTCAGCTTCTTGATATTTCTTCCAGAAGCCCGCTTCTAAATCCACCTGTAACTTAGTGGCAGCCCCTCCCCACCACAGCAAGCATCCGATCCCTCAGTGGGCGCCTCCTGTATGCGCGGCACTCTGCTGGGGGCCGACGGCTGACCACCCACGTGGTCCCACAGACACTCACGCGCGCGCACGCACTGTCACGCGCTCGTCGTCCGCCACCTGCCCTCCTCTCGCAGGGATCCCCATCGCAGGGCGAGGACGAGCTCTTTCTCAGACTCCTTTGGGGCTGGGTTGCGGGTGGTGGTGGATGCTGGGGCACCGTGGAAACTGTAGGGCGCCGCCCGCAGGCTGCTCTTCCCGCCGGTATTGTTAACGCTGCCCTGGCAGACGCCCTCTCGCCCACCGCACCCCCCACAGGCTCCGAAGCCCAGGCCCTGCTGGGGACTCATCTGCTCGTTAGGGACCGTGTCTCCTGCACGCTCACAGGACATGTTTCCGGTGGTGGCAGCTGCAGCGGGGGTCTGAAGCCCTGGTCACCGCCCGTGGCCTGGCATGATGGGCACGTGCCCACCAGTGAGCAAGAAGAGACCCCCCACAAGCGTCTCTCCTCCCTCCCTGAGCTCGGTGGCCCTACACTTGGACCTCTATTCCCGCTGACACTGCCTTTTCCACGCGGGTGGGAGTCTGGGGCTGACGGGTGGGCAGAGCCTATACACCTGCTCTCCGTGACCCCCTGAACCTGGTCCCCCCCCGGGGACCTTGGGATTCCAGGGAAGGAAGAATGTGGCTTTCTGCCAGCTCCCATCGCGGCCAGAGCCCCCTCGGCACCGTATTGGCCCCCTGCCCCCGCAGCCAAGACAGCCTGCCACGACCAGGCAAGGCATGGCTTCTCAGAATAGCCATGCCCAGGAGCCACCTGCAGCCCGCCCACCACCCCAGCCGGAGTCCCAGCCCCTCTCCCCCTGCCCTCTCACCACTGGCACCGTGGGGACAATGTGACCACGTGGACGGTACCTTCCAGCCTCCTGGCACTCCCCCCTACAATCCTCTCCAATGTGGGGGGCTATGCCTTAATTATCTCTGAGAGAGTCAAGGGTGGAGTCGCCAGGGACTGTTGAGCCCCTGATGTGGAGCACCAGCCTCAGGCCCACAAGAGAGGCAGGAGGCTGGTCACTCGGATTGGGTAACCCATGGCGTCGGTCACCCCCTGGGGCGGGAGACCCTGGTGGGGTCAGGCCGTCCAGCACCCGCTCCCCCCCCCACCAGGGAAGGCTGGCCTGGGGCAGAGGTACAGGGGTGTTTGATGACAGGCAGATGGACGAGGTCCTGAGGGCCACTGCGAAGTTCCCCAACACCCCTGAGTCATGGCTTAGGCGACTCCCACGGGGCTCAGAGTGTGCGTGGAGAGATCCCAGAGTGTGTGCGGAAGGCCATATAGACAGCCCTTTAGAAGGCACACGGGACCACTGTAAAGTTACCATAACAAAAATACCAATTATGTGAATAAACACCATCACTGTAGGCTCAGGAACTCTCTAAATAAACAATAGCAGAGCTTACGTGGAGAGGTATTCATAACCCCTGCTGGGTTCACGGAGGGCTTGGCAGAATCTACAGCATGGCCCTAAACTCTGGCTGTACTCAATCTCATCTCTAGCCCTCCGGACAACTCGAACAGTCGCTAAAATCATAGCCTCCCATTCTACAGCTAAGGACACTGAGGCTCGTGGAGGTTGGACGTTTAGACAGTCACCACGGCGGTGACCCTTCCTTGAACCCAGGTCCTGCTGGCCCCAGAGGATCCGCTTCTGCAGTCTCCTGCTCTCCCTGCGCTTCCTGCTGAGGTGTCGTCTTGATCCCCCACCCTCTGTGTATCGGAGCATCTTTACCTGCTGTGGCTGGGGACCCCTCACCTTGACCACCAAGCGTCGCAACCTTCCTGGACACCAGATGACCTTTGGCCAATGCACCCCAGAGGTGCATTCAGCGGACCCAGCCCTTCATTCTATAGACAGGGAAGCCAAGTCCCAGGCAGGGGAAGGACTTGCTCAAGGTCCCACGGCAAGTACAGCAACTAGCCCCCCACATGTGGTCTTCATGGTGAAGCGAGGTCACAGCCCCCCCCCCACACACACACACTGTGCCCACCACCCGCTGCTGGGCGGCCCGGGGGGCCCTCCGCTAGGTGCCCAGCCGGAGGAGAAGGGCATCCCAGGCCTGTCGGGACCCTGCAGGAGTGGCACTGTCACTGAACCACACGCAGCAGGGGCCTCGGAGCCAGCTGCCAGGGAAACAACCAGTAGAATAGTGATCTTTCCATTTTGGGGCCACTCAATGACCAGGCTTTCCCTTCTATTTCTGTTGCCTTTCTCTCTGGGCTGATTCTTCCCTCCCCAACCCCCGCCTCCCGCTCATTCCCCCCGGGTCACATCACTCCGAGCACAGACCAGGCGGTGTTTAGAGCCTCCCTGCCACTGCTGTCTGATGGATCACCAGCCAGATGCTCCCTGAACCGGGGCCCAGCCACCCACGCCTCCCTCGTTGCCAGATCTGCCAGCCACACTGGCTCAAGCAAGGCATTTACCTCTCGGAGGCCTCAGCGGCCTCATCGCAACAAGGGAAATAAGCTGCAGTTGGCAGGTGAGGTGCCTAATAGGTGGTGGCAATTACTGTTCCCAATGATGCAAATGCTTGGTGACTCTTCCTTTGTGCCAGGCCCGTTCGGAGCCCTCTACTGACATGAATTTATTGAATCCTCACAACCAGATACTATTATTATTCCCATCGTACAGGTGAGAAAACTGAGTCCCTCAGGGTGATGGTCCTGTAGCTAGTGAGAGGCAGACTTGGGATTTGAACACAGGCAGCTTGGCTCCAAAGTTCATGGTCTTTACCAATAATTATTATTATTTCTGCTAATCATTGCTATTATTATTATTATCATCACAAGTTTGGGGGCTTGCTCTGACCAGAGAATGAATAAATTTGTCTTCTCTCTTTTCACCTAGAAAAACTGGCAGGGGTGCAGGAAACTTTCACTTAAGCATTTGAATACTTAAAGGGAAAAGCATCATTTTAAATGTTGTGTTGCGAAAGCGGGTCTCCAACTAGTATCCCAGATGCAGCTTGGAGACAGACTTGAGTTTTTAAAATTCAATGCCAAGATTAGAAACCAAGGAAGGCTACTGGTTTCTGTTAAGATGGAGTCAGTTCCCTACACTCTATCACTTCCACTGATTGTAACTCAAGATGCTGGACAGAATACATACAGCAGCTATGTGTAGACTCTGAAAAGTAAGTTCTAGCAGGCAAATTGGGAGGGAAATTAAAATGAAGTAAAAACGCCAGCAAAAAACAAACAAACAGACAGCTTGAAGACGAATATGGCAATAAGTTTCCCGGTTCATTTTTCCCTTGCATGTTTTCCAGCCTAGACTCGGGAAGCCCAAACCCCAGAATTGGACAGCAGGTGTGAACAGAAAAAGCTTCAGAAGAAACTCTCCCTTTTTGATGAGAGGCCAGGGAAGGGGGCCTTTGGGGCCAGAGAGAATAGAAGAAATGCCATGTTTTAAAAAAAAAAAAAATCCCTCTCCCTGCCCTACCCCGAGGCAAGCCCCAGTCTCAAAGTTGGGGTTCGCAGCAGTACCAGCTGCCAGACAGGCACCTAAAACCCCAAGAGAAGAAAATTCTTTCTCTGTGGAATGTGAATCTAGGAAAAGGGGTCAAATGGGGGGGGGGAGTTCCTGTCAGTCATTTCTCTCTTTTTCTTCTCACCACTTCATCCTGGAGGTAGACCAGTCATGAGAGGGGTGAACCTGTAGAGGGAGGCCTAAGCCTCAGATTTCTAACCAAAGGACCAAGAAGAGGGACCCTGAGAGCAGGAGAGGGTGCAGTCACAGAAAAGAAAGAGCTCAGGACCAGGATCCCATAAAGTCGTGTTTGAAGTCCTGGACCCACTCCTGAGCTGCGCATACATGGAACTGACTAATAGCTAATCAAAGGCTTTGAGAACTGAACTCCAGTGTAGACAGTGAACAGACCAGCCCCAGGAGAGTACACACTTGAAGTGGATCCAAATGGCATTTCAAACGCTTTGAAAACTGAATCGCCGTTGGAACAGAAGGCAGGTTGGGCTCAGAGATTTCAACCAAACTGGGTTGGTTTCCTGATTTAAACAAACAAACAAAAACCCCCAAATTGATATGCTTTGAAGTATTTTAACAGGAGTCGGAGTCTCATCATATACTATTCAAAACATCCAGGACACAGGCAAAATTACTTGACATAGAAAAAAAAACAAAACAGGAAAAGCCCAGTAATGCACAAGGGGAAAGATAGTCAATAAATATCAACCCTGAAGATGACCCAGATGCTATCATTAGAGGACAAAGACTATTTTTTTAAAAAATATTTACCTATTTATTTTAGAGAGAGAGAGCGTGCAAGGTGGGGGGAGGAGGGGCAGAGGGAGAGAGAATTTCAGATCTCAAACAGACTCCCCTCTGAGCGCAGACCCCTACCAGGCCTCATCCCACAACCCCCAGATCATGACCTGAGCCGAAATCAAGAGTTGGAGTCTCAATCAACTGAGTCACCTAGGCGCGCCAGAAGACAAAGTCTTTAAAGCAGTTAACCACGTTCCATGAAGGAAAGGTGAGCACTCTTGAACAAATGGAAATATAGACATTCTCAGCAGGAAGACAGAAGCTTTAAAAAAGAACTGAATGGAAAAAATATGATAACTGAAGTATTACAAATTCACTGGATAGGATTGATAGCAGAATGGAGATGACAGAAAAAACTGTTAATGACCTTGAAGATGGAATGATAGAAATGATCTAATCTGAACAAGGAAAGTGACCAAAGATTAAGAGAAACATTGCACAAGAGTCGACTCACTAAGAAGGTATAACAATCTTAAACGTGCACACACGTAACAACAGACTTAAAAACACACGAAGCAAAAGCTAATAGAACGGAAAGGAGAAACAGACAAATTGACAATTATCATTGGAGACCTTAACACTTTTCTTCAGTGATCAATAAAACTAGTTAGATGGGAAAACAACAGGGGTATCAAAGACGTGGACGACACTATTAATCAGCTTAACCTAAAATTGACATTTCTAGAATTCACACTCAGTAATAAAAGAACGCACATTCTTTCATGTGTGCACAGAATGTTCACCAAAAGGGATTATATCCTAGGATAGATTATATCCATTAAACGAAATTTAACAAATTTAAAAGAACTGGAATCATAGAAAGTATGTGCTCTGACCATAATGGAATTAAACTAAAAATCAATAACAGAAAGACATCTGAAAACTTCCCGAATGCTTGGAAATTCAACGACATGTCTAAATTAATCCATGAGTCAAAGAGGAAGTCTCAAAGGAAATTAAAAATATTTAAAACCAAATGAAATAGAAATACAACATAAAATTCAAACCCAAAGCAAGAAGAAGGAAAGAAATCATGAAGAACAGAAATTTAAAAATTGAAAACAGAAAAATAGCAGAGAAAAATCAATGAAACAAAAATCTGGTCCTTTGGAAAGATTAAATTGATGTATCTCTAGCCAAACTGAGCAAAAAAAAAAGGGGGGGCGGAGAGAAGATACAAATCACAAATATCAGAAACGAAAGCAGATATCACTAGTCCCACGGCGTTAAAAGGTTAATATGTGTGGAGGATTTTTAGGGCAGTGAAAATACTCTGTATGGTCTTATAATGAGGGACATATGTCATTATATATTTGTGCAAGCCCACAGAATGTCCAACACCAAGAGTGAAGCCTAACGTAAACTATGGACATTGGGTGATTAGGATGTATCAATGTAGGTTCATCCTTGGTTAAAAAAATAGTACTATTCTAGTGAGTGAACTTGATGACGGGGAGGCTACACATGTGTGGGGGCAGGGAGTATATGAGAAATCCTGTACTTCCCTCACAATTTTGCTGTAAACTTAAAACTGCTTTAAAGGAAGGTCTTTTCGGGACACCTGGGTGGCTCAGTTGTTTAAGTGTCTGCCTTCGGCTCACGTCATGATCCCAGGGTCCTGGGATCGAGTTCCGCATCAGGCTCCTTGCTCAGCGGGGAGCCTGCTTCTCCCTCTGCCTGGTGCTCCCCCTGCGTAGGCTGTCTCGCTTGCTTTCTTTCTGACAAATAAATAAATCTTAAAAAAAAGAAGGTCTTTTCAAAAAAGATTAATAAGGGAACACTACAAACATTGCTGTACACATAATTTCTACAACTCCAATGAAATGGCTCAATGCTTTGAAAGACACAAACTATCAAAATTCACATAAGACAAATGAGATGATCTGAATAATGCCATCACTCTTAAAGAAATTAATTTCACAGTGTAAAGGGTTCCAAAAAAGAAAACTTCAGGCCCAAATAATTTCACCAAATGTTTAAGAACAATATACATAAATTCTACACAATCTCTTCTAGAAAACAGAAGAGGAGGGAGCACTTCTCAACTCATTTAATGAGGCCAGCATCACCCTGATACTAAAGGCAGACAAAAGCAGGACAGGTTTTCCCCCAACCTTCCAAAAGTAGAGCATTCCTGTGATAAGCTGAAATGCTGTAAATAGGCAGCAATTACCATCAATTTAGGCTGAAAAATTTTTTGAGCATTCCCCGACCTAAAAAATCTCTCTTAGGCTTTTCTGATATCTTGGGATGCATCTTGCAAACGAATGCACAAAATAAATCAAGATAAAGAATAGGTGCTCAAAGACACAGTTCAAAGCCTGGCAGCTGGGGCTGAGAGGCTGAGTATGGTTCCTAGGAATGGAGCTTGGCGGGGCCACTCTTGCAGCCTGGGGTGCATGCTGCCTTGGTAACAGTTTGCTGCAAAACAAACTGAACGGGATTTTCACTTTTTGCCTTTTCTCTCTCTCTTTTTAAGATTTATTTATTTATTTGAAAGAGAGAGAGAGAGAGAGAGCGCGCGCGTGTGAGCAGGGGGGGGGCAGAGGGAAAGGGAGAGCGAAAATCTCAGGCAGACTCCCCGCTGAGGCTGGAGGCTGCCATGGCGCTCCATCCCAGGATCCTGAGATCATCACCTGAACTGAAACCAGGAGTTGGACACCCAACCGACTAAGCCACCGGGCTCCCCTCCCCTTGCCTTTTCTCTTGAAAATGGAAATCCTCTTTGGATTTCTTTCAGTTCGCAAAAACGGGTACTGACATAGGTCTTTTATAAAAGTGACTGTTGTATGTGCAATTTCAAATAGTGGGGGATACCTGGATAAGAAAAGAACACTACAGACCAATATCCCACATGAACATAGATACAATGATCCTAAACAAAATATTAGGAAACCAATATACTTATATGTATATATATTTATGTATGTATATGTGTGTCTGTATATACATATTCACGAATAATACAACACAGCCATCACCGTGGGGAGTTTAGCCACCAAGCCTCATTCAACATTTGAAAACCAATTGATGTGATCTGAAGATGACTAAAGAAAACCCGCCCCCCACAGTTTAGAGGGAACACTTCAACATAATAAAAGGCATATATTGAAAAAAAACCCACAGCTAACACCACACTCAATGGTGAAAAAGTGAGAGCTTTTCTTCTAAGATCAGGAACAAGACAAGGATGCATACTCTCACCAATCTTATTCAACATAGTTCTGGAAGTCCTAGCCACAGCAATCAGCTAAGAAAAAGAAATAAAAGGCATCCATATTGGTAAAGAAGTTAAACTGTCACGATTTGCATATGACATGGTATTACACATTAAAAACCCTAAAGACTCCACCAAAAAAACTGTTAGAACTAATAAAGGAATTCAGTATAGTTGCAGGATACAAAACTAATACCTAGAAATCAGTAGCATTTACACCAGTACACTGATAACAAAGTAACAGGGGCGCCTGGGTGGCTCAGTCAGTTAAGCATCTGCCTTCGGCTCAGGTCATGATCCCCCAGGGTCCTGGGATCGAGCCCCGCATCGGGCTCCCTGCTCAGTGGGGAGCCTGCTTCTCCCTCTCCCTCTGCCCCGCCCAACTCGTGCTCACTCTCTCTCTCCCTCTCAAATAAATAAAATCCTTAAAAAATACACACACACAAACACACACAAACAAAAACCCCCAAAGTAGCAGAAAGAGAAATTAAGAAAACAATTCCATTTATAACTGCACCAAAAAGAATAAGGTACCTAGGAATAAACTTAATCAAGCAGGTGAAAGAAGTATACTCTGAAAACTATAAAACACCGATGAAAGACAGTGAAGATGACACAAACAAATGGGAAGACATTCCATGCTCACAGATTAGAAGAAGTCATATGGTCAAAATGTCCATACTAGCCAATCTACAGATTCACTGCAATCCCTATCAGTGCAATCCCTATCAAAATACCAACAGCATTTTCACAGAACTAGAACAAAAAAACACCATGGGACCACAAAAGACTCCAAATAGCCAAAGCAATTTTGGGAAAGAAGAACAAAGCTGGAGGTATCAGAATCCCAAATATCAAGATGTACTACAAAACTGTAGTATTCATTTTTAAAAAAAGATTTTATTTATTTATTTGACAGAGAGAGAGCGAGCGAGCAGGAGACTCCCCGCTGAGCAGGGAGCTGGATGTGGGCCTCGATCCCAGGACCCCGGGATCATGACCTGAGCCGAAGGCAGACGCTTAACCAACTATAGCCACCCAGGTACCCCCAAAACTGTATTCAGAACAGTTTGATACTGGCACAAAAAGACCCATAGATCAATGGAACAGAATAGAGAGCCCAGAAACAAACCCATTTTTATATGGTCAATTAATCTGACAAAGGAGGCAAGAATATGCAATGAAGAAAAGACAGCCTCTTCAATAAATGTGGGGACAACTGGACAGCCACATGCAACATCATGAAACTGATTTCCTTCTTACACCATACACAAAAATAAACTCCAAATGCATTAAATACCTAAATGTGAGACCTGAAACAGTAAAACTCCTAGGAGAAAACACAGGCAGTAATCTCTCTGACATCAGCCTTAGAAATGTTTTTGTAGATGTATTTCCTGAGGCAAAGGAAACAAAAGCAAAAATAAACTTTTGGGGCTACATCAAAATAAAAAGCTTCTGTACAGCAAAGGAAACCATCAACAAAACAAAAAGGCAACCTACCGAATAGGAGAAGGTATTCACAAATGAAATATGTGATAAGGGGTTAATATCCAAAATATCTAAAGAACTTATACAAGGCAACACCCCAAAACCAAATAATCCAATTAAAATGGGCAGAGGACCTGAATAGACATTTCCCCCCCAAAAGACAGATGGCCAACAGACACGTGAAAAGTCGCTATCATCGGGAAAATGCAAATCAATACCACAATGAGATGTCACCTCATACCTTGGCAGGTGTGAGCCATTCTGGCTAAAATAAAAAAGACAGAAATAACAAGCGTTAGTGAGGATGTGGAGAAAAAGGAACCCTCGTGCACTGTAGGAATGTAACTTGGTGCGGCCACCATGGAAAACAGTATGGGGTTCCTCAAAAAATTAAAAAATAGAATTATATGATCCAGTAATTCCATACTGCATATTTACCCAAAGAAAACAAAAACACTGATCTGAGAAGATATATGCACCTTGTGTTTATTGAAGCATTATTTACAGTAGCCAAGATACAGAAGCAACCTGAGTGTCCCCAGATAGATGAACGGACAAAGAAGACGTGCTATATACACACACAATGGAATGTTACTCAGCCGTCAAAAAGCATGAGATCTCGCCATTTGTGACAACACAGATAGGTCTAGAGGGTATTATGCTCAGTGAAATCAGTCACACAGAGAAAGACAAAGACTGTATGATTTCCCTTATATGTTGAATCTAAAACACAAAACAAACAAACAAAAAGCATAAATAGACCCATAAATACAGAGAATAAACTAATAGTTTCCAGAGGGCATGGAGATAGGGTGTGGGCAAAATGGGTGAAGGGGAGTGGGAGGTACGGGCTGCCAGTTACGGAATGAATCGGTCACGGGGATGAAAGGCACAGCGTGGGGAATATAGTCAGTGGTGCTCTAACAGCCTTGTGTGGTGACAGGCGGGAGCCACGCTTGTGGCAGGCACAGCGTCATGTCTAGACTTGTGGAATTACTATGTTGTCCACCCGAAACTAATGTTACATTGTGCATCAACTATATTTCAAGGAACAAAACAAAAAAAAAAGAAAGAAAGAAAAAAGAAAAAAACCCCACATAATCATTTCAATAGATACAAAGTAACTGACAAAATTCAACATCTATTCATGATTAAAAAAAAAATGCCCAGCAAATCGAAATAGAAGAGAATTTCCTTATCCTTCCTTATCCTAGAGAAATAAAAGCATATTCACACAAAGACACTGTATACAAATGTCTGGGACAGCATTGTACAGAATTGCCCAAACCTGGGAACATCCCAAATGTCCCCTGGCAGGTGAATGGATAAGCAAACTGTTCTATAATAAAAAGAATTGTTGATGAGCCCACCGGGGTGGATCTCAAACGCACGATGCTGCGTGGAAGAAGCCAGTCTCCGAAGGTTACAAGCTATGATTGCACTGATGTGGAAAAGGCTGAGCTGTAACACAGGGAACAGACCCGCGGTTACCCGCGCTGTTCTGTCCCCCGATGTGGTGGTGCTTAGAGGAGTCCGGGCAAATGCTTTAAAAGGTTAATTTTACTGCATGGAAAATTGTTCTAACATGCTGAGGCGGCTGCGCTTGATCCTGAGGCTGGGATAGCAGATACTCGGGCAGTAAAGGGAGCAGTACCAACAGCAAGCAGGGCTCACAGCTGAGCACTGACTAGGTGTCAGGTGCTATGCTGAACACGGCACAGTCTCCCTGCTCCCCATCCTCCCAGGAGGGCTGGGAGAGAGCTGGCCCACTCCATCGGCCAGCAGAAGAGCCAGAGGCCGCAGCAGGTGAGGGTAGAATCCAACTCCCCCCCCAACTCCCCCCCCCCCCCCCGCCCCAGCCCCTTCTCTGCCCCACCCCAAGGAGCTCCTGCCCTCCCCTGGGGCCTCAGGGCAACCGGCTCGAGCTGCTTGTTTATCCACTTTCCCAGGCAGCCCCGCTGCCTGACGTCAGGGCACACAATGCCGCCCTGTATTCTGGAGCCCCTGCCCCCAGCCCCGAGGGACAAAGGGCACAGAGATGGGGGGGAAGGCAGTCACTGGCCTTCTCCATTAGTTCTCCAGAGGAGAGGGGAGGGAAGCCAGGTGGGAGCTTCTGCAGAACCAGCTGGAGACGAGTATGAGGGAGGGATTCCAAAGTGGGACCCCGGGGCCACCTGTGACCTTTGAGGAGCAGTCCCATGGCAGGAATGGGCTGTGTTCTAGAAAACATCCCGCGGAGTCAGGAGCCGGGGCTCAGGGTCAGCTTCCCAATTTGTGGCGCCCAGTGCAAAATGGAAATGCTGGACCCCTTATTCAAAAATTATTCCCAATTGCAAGACGGTGACCACAGAGCATCAAACGCTGTGCGACTGCACGGCATGCCAACAAAGTCGGCTCTGCCTGGGCTTCAGCAGCACTCACAGTGTGACCCTGGGCAAGTCATGCTACCTCTCTGGGCCTCAGTTTCCCCATTATAATGCACTCCGGGGGCGAGCTCACAGGACTGCTGTGACGATCAAACAAGACTGTGGCTGAGGAAAGGACACTCCATGGGAGTGGAGTGTACTGTAGATTGTAGAGTGCTGTGAAGCGAGCCGCGCAAAAGGTGCATAAAGAGAACGGTGAGGATGAGCCTCGCAGCCCGCAGGGAGGCTGCAGGGGCTGTCTTGCAGCAGGGACTGAGGTGATAAAGTGGGGTGGGCTCCCAGCCCCTTTGTGAGTCTCAGATACGATGTACTTCCCTGGCCCTCAGTCCAGTCTCGGCTCCACCATCAGTGACCTCCCTGAGGGGTCCTGGGGAGCCCCTCCCCTCTCTGGGCCTCAGTTTCTACAACTGGAAAATGAAGGCACGAAATGACATTCATATTGAAGGTCTCTTCCAGCTCTGGAGCCTGTATGATTGTCATGGTTCCCCAGGGATGTCTGGGTGGGCCTGGGGTTGGGCGGAGGGAGAGAAGAAAACCAGACAGAGCGACAGATGCGCGCAGAGGGCTGGGAGGCGAGTGTCCCCATCCAACCCGGCTTCACCAAGGACCAGGTAAATACATGGCTTGGGGGCCTTGGAGGGTGGCCCTGGCGAATGACTCAACCTCTCTGAGCCTTTTACTTGCTCTCTTCTATACAGTCAAGGAAAAATGACAAGGACCAAAGCAGACCCTTGTAGGTCGCTGCCCTGCCACCCCTCCCCTCTCCTCCTGTGTGGGGCAGCCGCGAGGTCTTTGAGACGCCCACCTCCTGCTTGACCGGGTGCGCCCCGCGAAGCCGCAACCCCAGAGCGTGAGCCCTGATTGGACCAAGCCAGTCAGGTGACGCATTCCTCCTTGCCAGTGGTTGGTTTAGGCGAAAGTGCGTTACACATTTCTGGCCAATGAGACATGAGGAAACATCTGCAAGTGGCTTCTCGGAGAGGTTTTCCCTGATGATAGGGTGGGGATGGGGGGACCGTGCTCAGGACGTGCTCCCGGCCCTTCTTGCCCTCCCAGAGAGCAGACACCGGCTTGGGTTGGCCTGGGGAAGCTGAATGGAAGGGAGCTGGGTCCTGGAGGTTGCCTCTGAGCCCCAGAAGGAAACAGCCCCGGAGCCGTCCTACCTTGGGTTGGCGTGTCAGGAGAAAGAATACATTTAAGCCATTTTGCATTGGTTCCTGCTCTCAAAGCGTCCTCAAGGGGCTGCAGGTGTAAAAGGTAGTAGTGGAGGGTAGCTTTGAGAGCGAAGGTGCTCAGTGCACAGCAGAGAGAGGCTGTGCCCATCGGGGCATCTCTGGCCGGGGTGGCCAGGCATCAAGGAAGGGCCATTTCCACCTCCTGGGCTGGAAATGCCTTCCTTAATGAGAGACCCCCAGCATGTCCCACTGTCACCAAGCAGGCCCCTCATCCACGGCCTGCACGGCTGCTGACCAGAATTCCTTAGGCCACCCAGGAGGGCTTTGTGTGATGTCTGAATAAGAATGAAAGGGACAGAAGCCTGGGTGGTCTGTGAGGTAGACTGGCCTATCCATCCATTTCTCCATCTGTCCATTCCTGCAGCAAACGTCTCCTCAGCTCCGCAGCCAGACTCTGCCCTGTGGGGAGACAGGCAAGTTCCCAGGAAGTTTGTAGGGAGGGGACAGATGTCTTGCTGTACTTTTGAGTGAAGTAAAAATAGCCTAGGGAACAGCATAAAAGGGTGGAGATGACTATCAACACGGCGACATGCCCAGGGGGCAGTCTAATGTCCCCTCCCAGACGCTGCAAGTGGACAGAGCTGAGCTCGCATTCCGGTACCTCCATTTATCAGCTGTGCGACCAAGGATAACGGTACCCAAGTTCTCTGATCAATCGCCTCTGCCTCGTGGAGGGTGAGGATTTAAAGGGAAAGGCATGAGGACTTAGGCTGGAACCTGGCCCAGAGCAAACTCCATAGAGAAGTGAGCGCTTTTGTAGGCAGACGGCTTGGAAGCCGGGCATGAAGCTGTTGCCCCAGGTGATCTCTGTGTGCCACACGGCCAGTCCTTTTACTTCGGCTTTTTACATTTTCTAATTGGGTAAAGTTAAAAAAAAAATGGGTTGGATCATTTTTAAATCAGTGGGGGGGGGGAAAAAGAGTAAAACTTCATATTCTTTAAAAAAATTACTCCCAGGATTGTGGGGGTAGATAAGACAGATTCGACCATAATACAACCCCCTAGAAGGTGCTACCCAAATCCACAGAGGGAGGAAGCCCTGAGAAGCCGGAGTGTGGGGGCTGCCATGGGGCCTTTGAAAGGGGTGGTGGTCGTGCGGGACTCTACGGGCTCATAGGACTGAACACAGCAGGGGGGGCACGGGGCGGGGGGGAGGGTAACATGAGCAAAGGCAGAGGGAGGGACCGAGCAGCCAAGGCCGGGCCCTGGGGGAGCCGGAAGGGCTTCGGAACCACCAGCTGCTCCGTGTGGCTGGAGGGCAGGGGGCGCTAATGTGGGGGACCAATGGGGGGGACCCAGTGGACTCTCCCCTCTGGTGGGGGGGGTTTTAGGAGGGGCCCCATGAAGCAGGTCTCAGAATGGCCTGTGCCCACAGTGCATGGTGGAGGGAGATGGCGGACAGGGAGCTCACTGTGCAGGGGAGGGCCATCTGGCCGGGGACACTGCTTTGGGGTTGGGGGAGGCACGGGGCTCAAAGGAGGCACTGTGGGAGAGTGCACCTTGCATCCACCACTGGCTCTGACCTCCGCACCAGGCCCTTGGTTGGCATCTTTGATCTCAGTGTAGGCTGGCAGGTGCTGCTCCCTCTAGGGCTCTGGTGAGTTTGGGGCCCATTATTTAACATCAAATGGGAGCATTTGCTCCCTGAAGGGGAGTGTGGGCCTGCCGGAGCTGGGAACACTGCCCCTCACCAGCGCTCCCTCCCAGGCTGTGGTCCCTGGACCCCGCCTCTCCCACCCATCCCACCCCGCTGCCCTTCCCAACTGACCCAGCTCCCGGTTCTAACCGCTCCACCACTGTGCCAGGCCTCAGCTGCAGGCTGCCCTCCCCCAGACACAACTAAAGTCGAATAGAAATGCCTTCCTGCCAGCCTCCGTTACCCAGAAACTGGAGTTAACCACAGCATCTCACAGCCTCCCCATGAGCTGAGGTTTAGCTACTTGAAACAAAGCAAAATATGGTGGCACCAGCCAGAAATTCCAATGTTGTTGCTGTCAACACAACAGAAGGTGGCTCATGAGAAAGATCACGAGTTCTGGAAATCTCATTAGGGAATTTCTAAATGAGGGAGGGAAGAAAGCCTCGCTGTAAACCTACCATGAGACCGTGGGTGAACCCCAAACTCTCTGAGCCTCAGTGTTTCCACCTGTGAAATGGGGCAGGCAACCTCCGCACCTCAGACCATTCCTATGGGGACCAAAGGAGGTGATGGATCTGAGAGGGCCAGGCCACGCCCCCACCAGCCCCACCCGCGTGTGACTCAGGCTCCCTTCCTGTTCCCAGGAGAGGTCAGGCAGACCCTTGTGGTGGCTGCAGAGGAAGGGTGATGTCCTGCCTCCCAGTAGGTCCCCTCACAGAAACCCCACAAGGATGTCCGAGGTGACGGGTAAGACAGCTCAGGGCACGCTTGGGTCCATAGCCAGACTCCATGACCTCAGAGTGGTGAGACTGTGAGCCCGTGGCCCCCTGTCTCTCCCCAAGAGGACCAACTGCGGTCTGGTTGCTGTGCCAGTGAGGACAGCAAGGGCTAGCGTGGCCCAGTCCTTCCCATCCCTTGTCCCTGTGAGGTGGGCAGCATGGGGGCTGGGGTCCCAGGCCCTTGAGAGGCTGAGGCTTTGCCCAAGGTCCCAGCACAGCACTTCTTAGAGAGCACCAAGGTGTCCCACGGGAAGAGGGTTCTGAGGTCAGGAAGTTGGAGGCATGCTGGGCCCAGGTCTAAACTTTTAACTAGAGCCTCTGCTGGACTAAGGTGAGGGCTATACAGGCACCTTTCCAAACTTACTTGACCTCCTACCCTGCTCTTTGCAGGACCAGGATTCCTCAGACTCAGGGTGGGACCCCTGCTCTGGGCATGGCCACAGGCAGCTTCCTGTTTTCTGCACAGGATGTTCAATGGGCCATTTCCCCAGCAAAATGGAATCTGGGAGAGAGGAGGGCGGGTGACGCATGCGGTCACTGCCAGAGACGGAGGAGACCTCAGTGCACTTGCCCTGTTCCCCATGGCCAGGCATTCTTGGGGTGCAGCTCCCAGCGCTGCCTGCACCCACCTGGGGAAGGGGGGGTACCTGGTGGGATCTCCTTGGGTCCCGCGGGAACCAAGCAGCTATTCCTGGGTGGAGGAGAAGCGCTGGGGCCCCGACCCTGGGTTCTGGGGGCATCATGGGCACCACAGTGCCACGTCTGGGCTTTCCGGCCCCCGCGTCCTCTCCGCTGCAACCATCCCTTCTCCTCTGAGGAGGCCCTGCATTCCCAGGGGCTGGCCCCATGCAGAGCACCGGGGAAGTTCCTTAGGGCCAGCCGGCTGAATCCATTGCTCTGAGGGAGCTCTTTGCAGAGGTTCATTTCTCTTCGGGACAGCAAAGCAGGAAGAAGCAGAGGCAGGAGGGCTCATACATGATTTGCACCCCTGTTCATAAAGTATACCTCCCGGGCCGCCTGGGCGGCTCAGTCGGTTAAACATCTGACTCCGGGTTTCAGCTCAGGTCATGATCTTGTGGGTCGTGGGATCAAGCCCTGAGTGGGGCTCCGGCTCAGTGGGGAGTCGGCTTGGAAGATTCTCTCCCTCTGTCCTTCCCCCTGCTCGCGCATGCTCTCTCTCTCGCTCTCAAATAAATAAATCTTTTAAAAAAAGAAATAATAATGTATACTTCTCCCCCAAACTTAGTGGATTGGAGCCCTGGGCTGGAAGGAGGAGGGCCAATTTCAGAGGACTCCCAGCACCATTCTGGGAGCCCCTGAGGCACCTCACTTACCCTCACACAGGCCCTTGAAGGGAGAGTTCCTGGCCTCCTTCACTAGACCAGGAAACAGGCTCAGGAGCATCAGGGACTGGGATTCTGATCTGGAGCCTGCACGGCCTCTGGGCAGAAGCATGGGAAACACTCCCAACACAGGCCTGCTGAGTCTGGTGGCCCATGTCTGGCATTTGCATTTTCAAAGGCCTCCCCAGAGTGTCTTGATGATGACACCTGGGAGGGGAATCCTGATGGAGTGGCCGGTGACGTCACACAGCCAGGGACAGCAGGCCTGCGGGCTTCGAGCTTTGAGCCTGCCACATGCCCTCTGAGGCTGGCAAGAGCGTGGTTGGGGGGCTGTGTGGGGGGGTATTCCAGCAGCAGTGGAATGAGGGGTGATGGGAAAGCCTGGGCAGACTCCGATCACAGTGGTCACAACCTCTCCAGGGCGGTGATGGGTCCTGGCTGGCTTCCTAGCTGGGCTGAGAGCTCGCTGAATAAGAGCAATAGCAATGATGACAATGATACAATGTGACAATGGGACAATGACACTTACGAGCGGTTAGTGTGAGCCGGGCGTACGTGCAGTAACCCATCTACGCATCACAAGCTGATGAAGGAGTCATATTAGCTCCATTTTACAGATGAGGCCACTGAGGCACAGAGAGTAAGGACTTGCTGGGAAGGGATGGAGCCAGAATTCAAACTCCAAGAGCCCATACTCCTTCCTCCTGTGTGGTACCACCTTTTCAGTTCCCTCTTGCATCCCTGGTGGCCAGCACAGTGCCCGTCACAGAGCTGTGCTCACGTGTTTCTCCATCGTCATGGTCATCGACAACCCGGGGCCACACACACACACACACACACGGGTGGGGGGGCAGCAGGTGCACGGGCAGCAGGCTATAACCAGCGCCATACATCCTCCTCTAAATGTCCCTTCAGCTACAGAGGGTTCATAAAAATCAGTCCCCCGTATAAAGGGCTTCGGGTGCACCAGGCACTGTGCTAAGGGCTTCGCCTCGTTCTCTCAATCCACTGTCAAGGAGAACAGCATCGTTGCATCCCCATTTCACAGGTGAGGCTCAAAGATGTACAGAGACTCGGCCCCAGGTCAGAGAACCAGCAAGCCACTGGGACTTGACCTCTGACCTATCCAGCCCCAGAGCCTGGGTCCTCACCACAAACCCTCGGGCCCCCAAACCTTCATCAGGCAGCCCCCAGAGGCAGAGAGGGATTTGCTTACCAATGGACAACTTCAGGGCAGAG
This sequence comes from Callorhinus ursinus, assembly GCF_003265705.2. NCBI lineage: Eukaryota > Metazoa > Chordata > Mammalia > Carnivora > Otariidae > Callorhinus > Callorhinus ursinus. The sequence continues at coordinate 5,509,899 of NW_027397096.1, read as the reverse complement.
GTCAGTAGGAGCCAGTGCCTGGGGTCTGGGCTGGTCCCTCTGCACTTCATTTATTCACTCGCCCGGGCGTGTAAGTAACACTTACTATGCCCTTGCTCTGTGCCCCACAGCAGTGCACGACCCCAGCTGCTGTCCTTGTAGTCTGTTTCCCCAGGGAAGCACAGACGCAAACGCCTGTCCTGCTCCCCCTGGGCAGGCTGGGGGTGGAGAGCACTGGGTGGGCTAAAAGGCTGGGTTGCCCTGCAGTCTGTCGTTTCTCGCCCCCCAACATCAATTGCCCCCCACCTGGTAGGTGTGCCTTGACTTTCCTTTGGCGGACTATACCCTCCCACTCCAGGCAGCTTGGGGCCAGCCTCTGGGGATGGGCTCCTGGTCAGGCCTGGCCAATCAGGTTCCCCCTTCCAGGCATATGCTTTGCCTCAACTGGGAAAATAGCCAACATCACGAATGCATTTAACAGAGAAAGGAAAATGGGGGACCAGGAGAGGGTGGTCTTCATTACCATGCTGAGGATTATAAACCTAAACCCAGGTGCTAACATCCTACTTAATGGCAGTAATGGACAATCAGTCCATTTAAAAGAGCAGTAAGAAAAGAATAATGGGGTCTTGCCTCTGCCAGCCCCACCAACATTTATACTCACTTGGCTCCACCAACTAGTCCCAGACCAGAGCAAGGACACAGGGAACAATCTCAGCCCCACCGGCTGCTTCCGGATGCCCAAGGCCAGCTCTGCGGTGCAATGTGGCCAGCCAGTTAGTCTCAGCCTGGCCAGCCCCCTGCTGTGCTGCTTCTGCCTGTGCTTGCCTGCCTTTCAAGGCTGGAGTCCCCCACCGATCCACAGCCATGACACCTGACCACCAGCCCCTTTCCTCTAAGTTAGACCCCCTCCGCGGCAACGGCAGCCTGTTTTCCTGAACTTGCAGGTGGGCCACGTGGTCACCATCCCAGCATGCCTCACTCCCAAGCCCTCCTGAGTTAGAGCAACGTCCCGCGCCCACCCCTGTTCCAACTAGCTCTAAAAATGCTGGTGACTCCCATCTAACTAAGAAGCAAAAGTAATTGGAGTCATAAACATAGGAAAGGAAGACATGATAAAATTATTGCTTTCTGAAGAGGACATGATTGCTTACCTAGAAAATCCAAAGAAATCAGCCAGAAAATTACCAGAAGTAATAAATGAGTACAGACCAGTGGTGAGTTATGAGATAAATTTACAAAAATCAATTGCATTCTATGTGCTAGTGACATGCCGCTAGGGAAAAAAAAATCAATGGGAAAAAAGTATTTCATCCTCAGTAGTAACAAGACACATTAAATATTAAACATTAATTTAGCTTAATTGTAAGACATTTATTTTTAATGTTAATATTTTGCTCCTATTGGGAGAATTAAACATATACTAAAGATGGTTAATTTACTAAATTTAAAGCAATACCAAATAAAGACCTTGAAAATGTGTCATGTACTTTAAAAATCCGTAAGTGGTGAAGAATATCAGAGCATTTTTTAAAGGTAATGATGACTGATGTCTCAATTTTAAAATATTTTACGCCAAAAAAATATTTTACGCCAACTAATGGTCAAAATTTTATGTTGCATTAAAAACAAAACAAAGATATCTCTGAGCATCAAAAATAAGAATGATGTAATGGATTATAATACACTGGAAAGAAAAGAATCCATGAGTCCATAATGATACTCAGAAAAGGGGGTGAAGGAAAGATCTTTACTGAACACTCCATCTCTAGAAGAAATGACAGAATTGGAAAAAAATCACCATGTTGCAACTACCAGTGTAATTTACGCAAGCAAGGAACATCAGTGGATGCTCAAGCCATTGTGTGAAAAGCTGTTGGGGAACCAAATATTTACACTGTCTCAAAGCACCATCCCCCAGATTGCTCATTAATTATAAAGGGGGAAAGGTACATTATGTTGAAGGCATCGGGCAGGCAGGGCCTTAACCAAGTGATTAAACTCAATAAAGGGACAAACTGGTATCATGTGTCTTCTTATGTGATGCTCTGAGAAGTCCACACTGTTACCTACCACTCCTTGACAAAAATGCAAGGAAACAGACATATCCAGATTATGGGACAGCTTATAGGACAGCTGGCTTGGACTTGAAAGAAAATGTCAATGTTATGAAAGCCAAAAAAAAAAAAAATCAGAGATAGTTCTAATTTCAAGGAGATGAAAGAGGTATACGACAAACCAGATGTGATATGTGATCCCTGACTGGATCTTGGATCAAAAGAGAAAGCAGCTAGGAAGGACGGTTTGAAAACAAACCAGGAGATTTGAATACGGACTGAATCTTAGATGATGCTGTTGAATTGATAATAAGTCTGAGGCATGATGATGACACTTGTTTAGGTAGGAGACTGTCCTTGTTCTTACCCTCCAAGTGTTTATGAGGGAACTGTCAAGACATCGTCGCGTACTTAAAATGCTTCTGTGAAACAAAATAACACCGAAGAAGATAAATCACAGATAGATAATCACTGACAGAGTCAAAGAAAAAGCATATGTGGCAAAATGTTAACAGTTGGTGAATCTCGGAACAGTATATCTGGGTCTTCATCATATTCTTTAACTTTTCCTTTTGAAGATAAAGGGTGAGAAAAAAAAACCAGGAAAGGATAAACTAATGGAATTCAGTTCTAGTTTAGAAATAAATTAAAAATATTAATAGAACTGAATGTTGGATGAACTTCATAAAAATTCCAAGTGGGGGGGGGGCGCGCCTGGGTGGCTCAGTCATTAAGCATCTGCCTTCGGCTCAGGGCATGATCTCAGGGTCCCGGGATCGAGTCCCACATCGGGTTCCCTGCTCAGCAGGGAGTCTGCTGCTCCCTCTGCCCCTCCCCCTGCTCATGCTCTATTTCTCAAACAAAATCTTTAAAAAAAAATTTCCAAGTGGGTTAAATTTTTTTTTTTTTACAAATTGGGGGGTTTGGAAAGAAGGCAGCTTATTTATTCTTGCTAGAGATGGGAAATAAGTTCTTAACACTGTCGGGGAGGAAGAATTTCCTTCGCCCTTCAAGATCCTTCTGGCTGGACTAAGAATCAAATTGACATGAGACAGATTAACAGGAGAAAATCAAATTTCATTTCATATTTATGGGGAACCCACACAGACATGGAAATTCCAAAGACAGTCAGGCAAAATGAGGTATATAGTCATCCTGAACTGAGGAAAAGGGGGTAGGGGTTTGGGCCTTCAGAAGGAAGGAATGAAATTCACAGGAAGATGAAAAAGAATAAATGATGTTTGGTAAACAAATGTTTGGGCCACTCAGAAACAGTAAGACTGAGAGGACTTTGATCAAACAGGCCTTGCCGGGCTCCTCCCTGTCTCCCGTATCCAGTTCACGTCATAAGGTAGTTAACTATGGTGACAGATAGAGTAGGTCCTCTATCTAAATTCTTTTTAGGCAGTCGGGGAGGTAAAGAGCTTTTCCTGAATCTGCTGGATTTTGATTGTATTTTCACTCAAAATAATCTTCATGCCAAAGTGGCCCATCCTGGGGCGACCTGCCCTTGGCCCCTACACTACTAAGAAAATGAGAAACATAATTAGAAATAAAGCAGATATGATATAATTGAAAACAGAAATATTCAAACGTAGGAAGACTTTCAAGTAATAAAATGTGATCAACAAATTACAAAAGGAAAGCCACAGTAAGAAAGAAATGACAAACTGTTCTGAAAAAATATTAAGAACCAATTTAAAAACACAAAGATCAAAACAAAAGTTCCTCTTGATTAGCACTCAGAAGAGATGGACGCAACAGTTTATGCAGAAGGAAATACCAAGAACAAATAGCAATGCGGGAAAAATGCAAACTCTCATTAGTGATCAAAAATGAACCCATGAGCAAGTTTGAAATACTATTACATGTTACATATCCATTAAACTGGCAAAAACGAATTTAAAGTAATACTCGGGGTTGTTGTTAATGTGGAGAAAAGAAACAGGCACTCTCATGCAAATCATATCAGAGAAGGGGAGGTCAGGGGAGGGGACAGATAGGGAGAGACCGATGACCAGACCATCGGATGGCCCCAGAAAGGGTGACTTTCCTTTCTCAAATGCCTCTGCCCAGATTAGTGGGCAAACAGGCTCTTGACTCCACCACTCAGTGTCCAGGACATGGCAGCAGATGTCTCCCGGCCCTACCCACTCAGGGTCAGCCCACAGCAGAGGCCACCAGGCACTGGGCTAGGACCCGAGCCCAGATAGTCTGGGGCCCAGGGGACAGTCAGTGTTACTGAGGGAGGCCAGCCCAGTGTGGAGTGCAGGTGGAAGGCTTAGGGGAAGGGCCCAGGACTCTTCCCTCCAGCAACCCCCCTCCACTCTCTTGGGGCATCATCTGCGAGCAAAGCTCCCTTTGGGCTCCACCCTCCCCCTTCCAGCTCAGGGGCCAGGGTTTGGCCAGCCAGCCCAGGTACCTCTCCAGGTGGGCCAGGCTCAGTGCGCTGTGCAGAGCGGACAGAAGTCTGTGGAAACATTAAGAGTGGCTGGTGGGAGGACCAATCCTAGGACCAGGCTTAAGCAGACAGGTGACATGGTTCCCTCAAGGACTCAGGCCCAGGAAATAGCGTTAGGTGGAGAGGGGCCAAACAGCTCCTACGCACTGGTCACAAGCACACGCGGGTCACTGCCAAGGACGCAATGTGGATATTAAGGTATACGCATATAGTTTGGCGCTGGTTAGCTTTCTCATCCTATAAAGTTGTTATACGCGGACAACGATACTGGGAACTTTTTTGGTTTTGAAGTAAAAAGCAGCTGTCCTGGGAGGGCCTCCTGAGGGTGAGGGCAGGCCTCGTGAGCCACGTGAGCCGTGCAGGTGTGTGAACATCCTCGAGCTGCGCTCAGGCCCCCCTCAGCTAGCCACCTAAGTGGGGGGCACGGGACACGCATGAGCTGACGCTCTGCCCTGTTCACTGAGCACAGCGCTGGGAAGTCCAGTGGACAGCCCGGAAGCCGTCCTCTGACCCTCTCCAGCTCTCCATCTCCTCCCCCACTTCCTTCCTGCCCCTGCACTGGGGCAGCGGCCTCTGCTTTGGCCTCCTTTCTCTCAGCCTCGCGCTACTACAGACGGGCTTGTCCAAAACACAGCAGAGCCACCTTATCGCTCTGCTTCCAACTCTTCAACATTTCATCCAGCCACCTCCCCACACAGCCCCCACCTGCCTGGCAGCTCAGTCCCTCTCCCACCTGCCACCCCACCTGCCCGGCAGGTGTCTCTCCCGGCACAGCCATCCTTCCCATCTGCCCTGGCCGACCTGTTCAAGACTCACCCTGCCGTCACCCCTGGAAAGCTTTCCCATCTCCAACAGAGTGAATCTCGTCTTCACTCGCAAGCACAGCTAGACAAGTCTCCGGTGCTGCCCGGGGGCACAGAGGGGAGCCCTGACTTCCCTCTTAGAACAGCCCCCTGACACCCACACCCGGGGGGGGACCCCCTCAGGGAAGGAACCCTATCCTACTCACCGCTATGCCCTCTAGCCCCAAACCTGACCTAGAGCAGGTGCTCAAAAAGATCCCTAAAAGAATGAAAATGGACAGCCCACCCAGAAAACCAAGACTTAGTGGTAACAGTGATATTAACAAATATTTATGACATTTACTCTGTGTCGCACATGGGGTTAAGAGCTCACTAATATTATCCCTTACTGGCGAGGCTGAGCCTGCGAGGGGTTAAGTAACTTTGATTCATGCCGCTAGAATCCCGCGCCAAAGCCCACGCCCTGACCGAATGTGACAGCGGCCTGGCCTGAACTGAGATGCTGGGGGGAGGTGGACGCACAGGGAGCAAAAGAAGGTCAAGGCTGGCTGGGGCCACAGGGCCTTTGTGGCTGGGGAGGGCCTGCAGTGTGGGCCAAGAAGACGAAGGAGCCTGGAGAATGGGGCCAGGGCATGGGCGGGGTGCCCTGTTTGTGAGCCTGGCCCCCTGCCCCTACCCTACCCGCCTGGGGGCCCCGGAGGACGGCAGAGGGGTGCCTGGCAGGAAACTCACGTGAAGCAGTGGAGATGCGCGATTTGCGGTGCGGTTGCCGGCAGCCTCTCTCCGCCCTAAAACCTCAGCTCCTGCTGCCACCTGCCCTTCCATCGCAGCCAGGGCAGCCCAGCCTGCAGGGCTCATCTGGGGCTCCCGGCGGTGCCCCCCACCGCCCTGCAGATTGCAAACCTGCTTCTAATTATGGCTCTGGCCAGGCGCTGCTCCGGCCCCTGAACCGGGGCCACCCCAGATTTAGAAAGCCAGACAAAGCCTTGGATTTGAGGTTTCTCCAATATCAAATTGCTGAAACTCCGATCTGATCATCCTCCCTCTCCCCTGACCCTGGAAGAACCCTGGAGGCACTAAGGAGATCGCTTTAGAGCCAGACGGACCTGGGTTCATGTCCCAGCTCCCCCACTTGGCTGTGGGACCCTGAACAGCTCCCTTTGCCTCTCCGGTTCTCGGGGCTGCTTCCAGGATGAAAGAGAACAGGAACTATGAAGGCAGACTGCACCGATCATTTCTTCATCCCCTCCATCCACAGAAAAGTTACTAATGGCTGTGGGAGAAAGTCTGGCCATTGCACCAGTGAGGCCCATGCCTAGAAAAGTACCAGGCAGAAGAAAGGGGTCAGAGGTGCACTCCTAGGATGGAGAGCAGCAGGGATGCCAACAAGGGTCATGGAGTGAAGAAAGGATCCTGAAGAAAGGATGCCAAGAGGCACCATGCTGGTCTTTCCACACTATCTCCAGTTCTCAGAACATGACCCCCATTTTACAGATAAGGAGACAGGTCCACCCATCATAATAAGCACTTCGCAATAACCTAGGCTTTTGCTTCTTACAGTAAGGCCTCAGCCCTCTCCAGACCCAATGGCCAATGCGGGAAGTGAGAAATCAAAACCAGCTAACTCCAAGGAGGGGAGGGTGTCGCTGCCCATCCAGGACTCCATAAGCTCACCATCTGGCCCCAGCTCCAGCCCTCACCCTCCCTGCCCTGGCTGTGCCTTCTCCCCTACGGCCACATGTCACTCCCTGAAAATGCCAGTCCCCAGCCCTGGGTCTGTGCTTAGGCCCCAGGCCTGGCAGATACTTGGAAATGCTGGTTGCACGGTGAATGGATAGGCAGGGGAGGCTGGTGGAAAGGTGGGTGAACAGATGGATGGACAAATGGATGGATGTATAACGAATGGATGAGTAGATGGGTCGATGGGGAGGCAGATGTTGGGATGGATGGATGAGCAGGTACACGCTGGCTGGCGGTCTGAGTGGATGTTTAGGTGGGTACACTGTCAAATGTGCAGGGGGATGGTTGCGTGGATCGGGAGAGGGAAGGATGAGCAAAGGACGGAGCTCCAGGAGCAGACCTTAGCTCACTGTGCGAGAGAGGACTCAGCCAGAGCCTTGTCAGGACAGAATGGGCTTGCCTAGGGAGGCAGGGAGGCCCCAACTCTCGGCGGGGCTATTCTAGAGTCACAAAAGTACTGAATGCATCCCTACTCCCTCCTTTTGGTTTTTGTTTTGGTATAAATCAGCCCTCTGATTTACCTGTCTAGCCTGTCCAGGTGTGTACTGGTCTTAGATCGGGATCTTCCTGGGGACAGTGGCCTCCAGAGGCCATGGGCGATCAATACCTGCGTTTGAAGGAAGCTGCCATCTTTTTTGAGTTTTGTGCCACAGCAAGTGAGACATGGGTGAGACTCAAGGTCTTAGGTCAGGTCTACAGGGACCTTAGAGGTTCTCATAGCTATTGTTTGGGCTATGGACAGAGGCTTACTCTCCTCTCCTACAAGTGTCTGGATCCTGAGCTGCTTTGCTCCCCCTGTCCCTGAGAGCATGCAACTATGAACAAGGGGTCCCTCAGCAGTGACCCAGGAGTGGTGGGGTGCTGGTCCTAAGGTGTGTCTCCAGGGGTGGGGGCCTCCAAGGATCAGAAGATGCTGGGAATGGGGGAACAGCATAGAGCCCCAAGTCTAATCGGGGGACAGCTCCAGTGAGGGTCCACTGGAGAGGGCCAGCGGTCATGTCAACGGCACATTCAAGCAACGAACCATGGCGCTGGCCAGTCCCTACTCTGTGCAGAGAGGAGGCGAGGAGGAGCCCTCAGACTGACAGGCTGGCAGATGAGCAGTCAGCCTCCCGGACAGAAGACAGTGAGGTGCGATGCCCCAAGCCAGCCCAGCTGAGGCCCTGGGACCCCAACCTGTGCCTGGCTTCTAAAGGGGGATGAAGCACACCTTAACCAGGTCCTCTGTTTTTCCCTCAGAAAACCTCTCTGCTGTGGGCAGTGAGAGCGAAGGGCCGGGGGAGAAGAGGAGGGAGGAAGGCAAGAGTCGGCCAGCAGGAGCCGGCCCGAGGCACATTCCTTGGACTCGTCCGCTCGCTCGATGCTGGCACACGTCTCCTCGTGGACGCCAGGTGCATCTCCTGACTCCCCGCCCAGCCCGCCTCCCGCCTCACTCTTCCCCAGCCAGCAGATTCTCCAACTTCTCTCCTTCTCTCCCACCCTGCTTCCCGTGGGCTCTTGTATCCAAATCCGGCTGCTTCTCCGCTGCTGTCCTGCTCTGTGCCTCCAGCATCTCTCACCCGGCCCGTCTCCCCTCACTCCTCTAACCCCCCAGGCTGCCTGCCGCGCCTCTAACCCCCCAGGCCTGCTCCTGCCTCTGCTTGGGTCAGCCACCTGCAGACATCTGCGGGTGCAGCCGGTGCCCCACGTCGTTCCACGCTCCACCTCCCTGTGCCCCTGTGACAGAAGAGCCCTCCCCCAGTCATTCTAGGGGCAAAAATCTTCCTTTGGGGGGGCGCCTGGGTGGCTCAGTCGGTTAAGCGTCTGCCTTCGGCTCAGGTCATGATCCCGGGGTCCTGGGATCGAGTCCCGTGTCAGGCTCCCTGCTCAGCGGGAAGCCTGCTTCTCCCTCTATCTCTCCTCATCCCGTGCTCTCTCTCTCTCTCAAATAAATAAAATCGTAAAAAAACCCAAAAAACAAAAAACAAAAAACAACCCTCCTCCTTTGCCTTTGTCTCGGTACTTTGGTTCTTCCTCGTACCTCACACCACCCGATAGCCATTTTTATGTCTTTGCCTGTCTCTTTTCCGGCTCCGGGCCACCCTGGTTTCCCAGTGCCTGGAAAGTTTTGGCATATAGTAGGCATGCAAAGATGTTAATGGAGAGGAAAAAAAAAAACATTTTTTTAATCCTGGAAACATATATTAAAACAACCCCCACATGCAAAAGGTATTTCCTTTAAGACTACGCTATAAAAATTTCAGGGCCTTCACCCAGTCTGTGTGCGTGTGCGCGCGCGCACGTGTGGGTGTGTGGGTGTGCGTGTGTGCGTGTGCACGCGTGCGCGCGAGGAGACAGCAGTTAACGCACTGGTGACACTCATTCTGTTTCCAGGTCAGCAGGCTTCTCCCCCATCCCTCCCTGCCCCGGCTGGCCCAGCTCTAACTGCATTCCGGGCTGGCCATCAGCGCTTGGGGCTGGCGGTGGAACTGACAGCCAGCTGGGTGGGCCACAGGGCCCACGGTAGCAGGAGGCAGAGGAGCCCCTTTCCCTTACACACTTACTCCAGGGTCCGGCAGGAGCCTCGCCCGCCAAATCTGCGAAATGGACCCGGGAACACGGGTGCTCTGGCCAGCACCAAGTTGCATGGGAGTAGGTCACCGGCCCTGAATCTGCACTATCCCCCAAGGCTGGGCTGCTGACCAGTGCAGGTGGCGGTGGGCACGCCCCTCCCCCTCTCCCCGGCCCCCGGCCAGGGAAGCAGGAGTGCGTTCTCAGCCATCTGCCCCCCCCCACCAGGTTCCCGGGCTCCCCCTCTCAGCCGCCATCCCAGGGAGGCATGCGAGGACCCTCAGCCATGGGCAAAGCACTGCCCCCCAGGCCCTGCTTCTACCACCCCACCTCTTTTCTCCTTCTTTGCCTCTTGGGTTCTCTTCCCGGAGCTGGGGGATGTTCCTGGGCCTCAGAGTTGGGGCCGGGTCTGACTGCCGTGCTACCTGCCCAGGCTGGTAATTTGGAGCCCTCAGCAAGCACCTGTGAAAGGGGGCAAGTCCTACTTCACAGGGCGGAGGCCCAGCACCCACGGGGAGCTCAGGCTCTCCAGCCACTGGAACTACGCTAACAGCACAACTTGCTGTTTGGAAGGCCTGATTCTAGTCCCCCGTTCGACACCCAACCACATCTGTCTGCAGCCAAGTCCTCTGCTACCTGGAGCTTGCTTCTTCTCTAGAACCCAGTATCTGGGGAAGGAAGCTGTAACCCAGAGAGGTGTGCCCCGTGGATGCAGGCCACTTCAAGAATGTCTGACAAGATGGACCAGTCCCCGTGGGCTGTCTTCACATGCCCCCTCCTCCCAGCACGGCCGAACTGTGGTGCGGGCAGGTCAGAGGCCGGAGGGTGCCACACTCCAGCTAGGGCATCCCCCCGGGGCCCCGAGCCCCAGAGCTCGGTACTTTGTGCTCACTCCTTATGCCTGAGGGACCACAGTCTCTAGGGAGCACCCAGCAGGTGCAGAAGCTCAGAAAAGAGAAGGTCTCTGTGGCCCACTCCTGTTCTGCTCCCCCCTCATGGGCCACAGGCACCCCTACCTCTTCTTCGAAGCTTGGAAGACCTAGGCCTTCCTTCTGTGCTGTCAGCTCTGTCATCTGGAGCATGTCCCCATTAGGGTGGGGCACATAGAGGGGGTCTGTTCACCAGTAAAGGCTTGAATTGCACCATCCAGGAGTGACTTGCTGGGGCTTTGCAGGCCTTCTGGGCCTCTGCCAATTTTTCCCGCCACCCCTGCCCAAGTCCAGACCCTCTTCCTCTCTGACCGTATGTCACAGTCTCCTGCTAGAGCCAGCCTCTGTTCTCAGACACACGTCCAATTGTGCCGCCCGGCTTCTCCGAGCAGCTACAGAGAATGGCTGAGCCTTTCCTGATCTGGCTCCTCTCTTCCTGTCCCTTCCCTACCTCCGAAGCTCCAGCTGCAGACATGGGGGACATGGTTGCTTCTTCCCCCCCCCCAGCCAATCCACTCTCCTGGGCAGACGGCAGTTCTAGTTCAGGGTTCCCCTGCCCGTGGCAGCTCACGAATCTGCGCTGGACGCCCTCACCCCCAGCCAGGGCTGGCTCCTGGGGAGTGTTGTCCTGCCTCAGCCCTCCAACCCCTCAGCCAGCTCAGAGAACTAGGCAGCACCAGCATCTCTCTCGTGGCAGCCTCGAGTGCAGGGGGCACCTAGGGACGGAGGGAGCCCCGCCAGGACCCTATTTCATCTCCTGCCCAATACGAACAAGGAGGCCCCATGCCCTGGTGGCTTCTGGCCATATCCGGGGCAGCTGCAAAGAAGGGGTAAATTATAGACTAGTCCTAGTTGGCTAAAGCTGAGTTACCTCCCTGAAATAATGAACAACGCCCTTTTGGACGTTGGAGTGGCCCTCCGTTCCCAGCAGGAACGACAGGCCCACAGCTGAGAGGAACTGGCGCTGTGTTAACAGAGGGCAGGGACGCCACTCAACTACTTTTGTTTCCAGTCTTTCTAGCAAGAAGGAGGGTCTTCAAACTGGAAAAAGGACAAGAATATATGACAGGGAGTGTGGCCCATCTCTGGCTGCTTTCAAGGTCTTCCGTCCTCAGCCTGCTGAGGGGCTGGCCCATCCGAGCCGGACAAGGGGGGTGGGCTGAGAGCACCACAGACGAGTCCCAGACCTGGACCTCAACCCTAGGGAACCCCAGGGCCCAGCACAGCCTCGCAAAGGTGCTTGCAGGAGTTTAGAAGACAATCATAACAAAAGTAGCAGCAGTCCTGACATGTGCCTACCCACAGAGCCAGGACTCAGCACGTCCCATATACAAGCTCGTTCAAGCCCCACGATAAGCCAATGGAATGGGGGACTATTATCATCCCCGATGAGTAAACAGAGGCCGAGAAAGGTTGGCCTTTCTCGAAAAAGGGGGAGAAGCAAGACATAAGAAGCCAACGTGGTTTCAGACCATAATTCTACGTACTTGTCATAGTCTGCTCCCGCACGTCAGGGACTCTCATGATTTGGACAGTGGTGTTTCCCCTCATCTTTGTATCCCTTAAAAGGTCAATCTTTGTGTCTCAATTTCAGGGACTCATGTTTTTATCAAATGTTCTTGTCTTCTCTTTTCTACTATGATTCCTAAGCCAATAAATCAGGGGGATGTCAGAGGCCAACCTTATATATACATAAGACCATTACTAATTCAAGTGCATACTTTATTCAGACTTCCTTAGTTTTTACCTAATGTCCTATCCTTGTTCCAGGACCCCATCTACATTACATTTAGTTATGTCTCCTTAGGCTCTGCGTGGCTGTGACAGTTTCTCAGACCTTCCTTGGTTTTGATGACCTTGACAAATTTGAGGAATACTAATCAGGTGTTTTGCAGAATATCCCTCAGTTGGGGTTTGTCTGGTATTTTTCTCATGACTAGACTGGGGTTATGGGTTTGGGGAGGAAGACCACAGAGGTAAAGTGCCACTTATGACATCACATCAAGGGTACACACTGTCTCCATGACTTATCACTGTTGATGTTGACCTTGATCGTGTGGCTGAGGTCGTGCTTCTCAGGCTTCTCTGTTGGAAAGTTACTCCTTCCCCCTTTCCATACTGTGCTCTTTAGAAAGCAGTCACTGTGCACATCTGACACATCACTTATGGGGTGGGGACTTATGCTCTACCTCCTTGATGGGGAATTATCTATACAAATTATTTCTTCTGTATGGGAAATTCACCTAGTATCTTTTCATTCATTCAATCATTTACTTATATTAGTATGGCCTCATGGTTATTTTATACTTTGCAACCTAGTATATTTTGATGTGTGCAAAGGATTATGGCATCCCTGGTGTTCTGGGGGTAGTTGGTAAAATGTGGGTAACCAGCTCTGAGAGGTTCACCAAACCCCATATTAATGAACAACAGTTATCCACCCTCGAGCACCAGTGGGTTGGGGAATCAGGGTCTCCACCTGATTTTTGTACAAATGAAACAGAAACAGCCCAAGCACATAGAATTTTGAAGGGATCGCTACCTGTGGAGAAATGACTTTCCTCCCTTGTAGTGAGTAGGGAAGCAAAATGTTTGTCTGTGGGTCTCAAGCGACAGTACAGTGTGAGTAGAACCGCCCCTACTAGGCCCTGTCCGTGGTCCTGCCCTGTGTTTACTTTCAGCCTGTGGATTCAGAAATAAAGCACCTGCTTCTCCAACCTGCAGGAAGCACAGCATTTGATAGTGTCAGAGATAGGATTTTAAATTCTATTGTCTATTACGATGGGATGAAACAAACAAGATGAAATTTAATCAGAATAAGGGCCAAGTAACAGGTTTTGAGTCAAGAAATCACTGACACAGACAAGAGGCTTGATCTCCTCAACAAGTCAGGATTATTAAAAAGATTTTTTTAAAGAAAGGAATTGCATTAGAGTAGAGAGACCTAAGGTCACAACAACTGATGCATCACACAGTTCTACAGAGGAAATTGGTTTAAACAAAACAGTAAAAATCGACATTTTGGGGCCAAACAGGGAGATGTGAATAAGGTCTGCATATTAAATGAGATGAAAATTTACGGAAGCTGAAAGTGCTGATCATTTACTGGAAAAAAAATCAGGTGACGAAACAGTGTGCACAGCATGATCTCATTTTACGAGGGAAATCTACATATAAGCAGAGAAACGGGACTGGAAGGATGTGACCAAGGTGTCACAGCACAGCTGCCTGGGAAATGGGAACATAACATTTTGCTTGCCCATGTTTCTCATTTCCTACCGTGCATATAAACTGCATAAGATTATGCTGTAAAAAGGGGCGCCTGGGTGGCTCAGTTGGTTAAGCGACTGCCTTCGGCTCAGGTCATGATCCTGGAGTCCCGGGATTGAGTCTCTCATCGGGCTCCCTGCTCGGCGGGGAGTCTGCTTCTCCCTCTGACCCTCCCCCCTGTCATGCTCTCTCTATCTCATTCTCTCTTTCAAATAAATAAATAAAATATTTTTTAAAAAAAGATTATGCTGTAAAAGAAGGAAACTGCTGACCCTTCTCCAGGATTGAGGGGAATCCTGGTTTGGCAGAGGTTTCTAAGAAAGATCCCTGAGGGCTTGGGGGGCCAGAAAGTCAATATGAATGGAAAGTGTGGTCTACCACGCAAAAGGCAGCCTCACCTTGAACCACCTGCATTTGTGTCAGATGCTGGGGTTGGAGCAGTCCTGGGGGGTCTCCTGACCCAGGCCCTCTGTGTTATTACTAGGAAAACTGAGTCCCACAATTAGTTGATGGCAGCTCCAGGGCCATAAGCCACAGATTTGGCCCCTGCCGGGTCATATGGAAATGGCTGGTGCTTCAGCAACAGGGGGTATTTGACCTGGAGGAGTAAAGACAGGAAGGAGTGGATGGGAAGGAGTGAAGGGAGCAGGAGAGCTCTTTTCAAATATTGAAAGGCTGCCACATAGAAGAGAGACCCATGTGAGTCCCTGTGCAGAAGCGCGATGACTCTGTGGCAAGCGGGTTTGGCCCTAAGAGTGCAGGAGGGAGTAGGTTCCAACAGCAGCAGCTGTCCAGCTCAGGGATAAGGTGGTGATGCCTGCTGGGGGGCTCAGGTGGCCTTCCACAGATTGCGGGGAGAACCGTTTTGCTGTTCTGGAACTCCAGGCTCCAGCAGAGCCAGGCGGATACTTTGCCCCATGCCCTGCGTCCTGAGAGGGGTGCTGGGGCTCTCCCCATGCTAAGGGGCTGCTCAGCCGGCCTCAGAGGGAGCCACTGGTGAGGGTGAGGAGCTTGGCCGGCCTTTGGGGAAGGAGAACGATCACAATGGCTGCAGGAAATGTGGGCTCCAACAGGAACCACAGCACTGAGCTTCCTGGGATGGGGTACCTGGTTCTCAAACTTGATACCTGCCTCCTCCTCTTCCACCTACTGCTCCCAAACCCTGGCCATGCCCGGGTGCTATGGAGAGATGGTTATCTCTCATCTCCCCTCTGCCAGGTGACAGAGAGGCATGCGTCCGACCTAACCACATCCTGGCTTCTCCCGTGGACTAGGCCTGAGGTGCTCCCAGAAGAGAATGCCAGCCAGTGGCCCATCTGACGCCCTTGGCCCCCATGCTCCCCATGCAGAGCCTGAGGCTTTAAGTGGCCTTGGAAACTCACTAGGCAGGGCTTCTGTTCCCAGGAGAAAACCCTGAGCAGGTCAGAGTGGGCAGTGACAGGAGGGTGGGTGCCCTGCCCTCCCTGCCAGACAGTCACCAGTCCCTGTGCCCACGGCAGGAGAGGACCCTGGTTGAGGCGGGCATTTATTGATATTGCTCTGCTCACCCCACTGGCAACACCCACCCTCTGATTCTTGCCCTGCTAACAACCAACGGAACTCCTGCTTCCCCGGAATAGACGAGGGCCTACCACAGGAGACAACTCGGCTCAGCTGCCCTCCGCAAGCCTGGCTCTGGCTGGCCTGCCGCCGCTAACACAGCCAGCTGCCAGCCAGGCCCGCCCATCGGAGCCCGAATGAGGGGTCACCAGGTGTCATCCTCCTGTGCGCGGGGCGGGAGCAGTCAGGCTGCAGAGCACCCCTAGTTGGCCCCTCCACCCCTTGGCTGAGGCCCAGTGGGGCGCAAGCGCCCCCCCACCAACCGCGTCCTGGAATTCCATTCCCAGCCCGGGGCCGGGCTCTGACAGTTCCTGCCCCCCTCCCCAACATCGGGTGGGCTCTCACAGCCATCAGAGGGACCCGCACTGCGGGGGAGGGAAGGTGGGCAGGGAAGCCACCCTGGGCGTGCCGCGTGACGCTCGCCGCCGCGGGCGCTCGTGGCGGGGGGTGGGGGGGGGGGGAGCGGGGG